>NC_057387.1:101753390-102071221 GCF_019320065.1 Cervus canadensis
TAGCTCATCTGTAAGAGAACTACTCATGGGTTTCCCTGGTGGCTCAGCTGTTAAGAATCTGCCTGCCACTATAGGAGACTTAGGTTTGATCCTTGAGCCGGGAAGGTCCCCTGGAGAGGGAAATGGCATCCCACTCCAGTATTCTTGCCAGGGAAATCCCATGGACAGAAGGCCCTGGTGGGCTACAGTCCATGAGGTTGCAAAGAGTCAAACATGACTTATTGACTAAACAACAACAACAACAGTAAGAGAGCTCATCCTCTCCTCCATGCTTCTTTTTCTATACTGTTACCCTGAGTGATTTCATCCAGCCACATGACCTTAAATGTTATGTTCCTGATTTGTGAGCAACAGAAAAGAACTCTAGCTGCTCTAAGCAAAAAGCAAGTCTATTGAAATTCTATTGCGGTGCTCCCAGACTATTGGGAACTGGGAGACGAGGCCTTAGGAAAGAGGTGGGGTTTTGGCAGCAGGAACTGCAGTGAAGGTCAAGCCTCAGGAGAGCCTCATCCTTAGGCACCTGGCCACCGCCATGACTCTGACCTTTGAACACAACCTCCATCTTCAAGGCATTTGCTCCAGTTTCAAGGCATCTGTAGTGAGAATCTGATAGGCCCAACTTACATGATGTTCCTGTCTCAGGAAGAGGGTGGAGAAGATGCAAAAGTCATCAATACCCCCTATCCCTTCCCCAGCTTAGCTGTTCTGATCAGAGCTGCAGTAGATGGGGAATTAGCCTTCTGCCAAGACTATCGGAGAATTCCAACAAAAGGGAGATCTAGGTGCTCTTTGGGAAGAAGGTGGAGGGTTGGAATTCAAGCCACAGGGCAATAAACAGGCACTATACTATTTGTTTGCAGAAGTCTCCAGTTTTATACTTTTAGCCCTGAGTCTTGTCCAATAGCTGACTTGACAGTCCCACTGGATGTCTCATAAACATGTTAAACTTAACATGTCCAAAATAAAACACTTGGATTTTGTCTCTTGCCCGAATCAGTAGTACCTGCTCTCACCATCTTCCTCATTTGAGTCAATAAGGCCACCATTCATGCAGTTTCTTAGACCAGAAATCGAAGTGTCAACTCCTTTCCTTCCTTTCCATCTGTCCATTGGTGGTTCTATAGGCTCTACTGAAAATATAGCTCTCCACTTATCATTGCCTCTGTTGTTAACACCCACACCCAAACCAGCACCATCTCTTACTAGACTACTTCAGTAGCCTCTGAATTGGTCTTATTGCTCCTCCTCTTACTTCCCTATAATCCATTCTCTCCACAGTGGCTTTCTAAAGCAGCAATCATATCATGACTCCCACTAATTAGAACATTAGTGACATGTAGGAGTTTTCCCTTCCATGGGTAATAAACTCCAAACTCTGCCATGGCTTCAAGGGCCTGTAACTGATCTGGCTCTTTTCCATTTCCCCAGCTCCATCTCATACCAGTCCACCCCCCATTATCTGTTGCATTCCCACAATGCTGGTCTTCTTTCCATCCCTGTAACATCCAGCCTCTGCCTGGCTCTGACCTTGACTCCTGCTTGTTGGAACGCCCCTCCCCCAGATCTTGGCAGGGCTCCTCTTTATGGCACAGATCTAGAATCAGATGTTAACCTTCTCTGAAAATCTTCTGGTCACCTGACCAAATGTGCTCCCCATCTGTACTCTCTATCATGTGACTGATGTATTGCCATTATAGCACTTCCTGTCTGAAACTGTCTTTTTTCATTTATGTGTTTATGTTTTTCTTTGATTTTCCTGTTGCTCAGTCACTCAGTCGTGTCCGGCTCTTTGCGACCCCATGAACTGCAGCTTGCCAGGTTTCCCTGTCCCTCACCATCTCTTGAGGAGTTTGCTCAAACTCATGTCCATTGAGTCGGCGATGCCATCCAACCATCTCGTCCTCTGTCATCCCCTTTTCTTCCTGCTTTCAATCTTTCCCAGCATTGGGATCTTTTCTAATAAGTTGGCTCTTCGCATTAGGTGGCCAAAGTATTGGAGCTTCAGCTTCAGCATCAGTCCTTGACTGTCAGCCTCTTGTTAAAATATAAACTCACCAAGAGCAGGGTTCTCATCTGTCTGTTCACTGCTGTGTTCACTGCCTAGGACAGTGTCTTGTATATGGTGGGCACTCAATGGTTATTGCGTATTTGTGAATGATGATCACTCATGCTGCTGTTCTGGGGCCCTCTGAGCCCAGGGTCCCCCTCAAGGCCAAGTCCCTTTGAATATGAGGGGAGGAGGATATGGCCACAGCTTGGAGGCTGGAGCCCAAGCCTCCATCCAACTATGTACTCAATAGCCCCATCTGGACACTGTCCCCTCGGTCTTCCTGTGCCAGATAGCCCTGTGGTGTCCACTTTTGCCTAAGCCCAAAGACCAGGTATGACTTTTACTTTTCTTGACTTCCACACTACCCACAACCAACTGATCACCTAGCCCTACAAATCAATACCAAAAAGGACAAATAACCCCACAGAAAATCAGAGAAAAACTGTAAACAGATCACAGATGAGAAATACAAATGGCTATGAACATATGAAAAGATGCTCAACCTCATGGGAAAGAGTTCAATAAAATAAACTTTTTTTGATGCCCCCCCTCAGCCCCCCACCCCTCACCGCATTAGACTGATAGAGGGACCTCCTTGGTGGTCCAGTGGCTAAGATTCAATGCTCCCATTGGAGGACGCCCAGGTTCAACCCCGGGTCAGGGAACTAGCTCCCACTGCCGCAACTAAAGATCCTGCATGATGCAACAAAGACCCAGCACAGCCAAATAAATAAATAAATATTTTTAAAAAGGCCGATAGAAATTTATAAATATGGATAAAATATTTAGTGCTGGGAAGGGGTGAGGGGATGAGTGATGTTGTGCACTGTGCACTGTAGGTAGTAACGTGAGTTAGTTTATCCTCTTTGGACAGCCAATGAGGCGCATCCATCAAAAATCAAGATGCACATACCTTACAACCCCTCCCCCACCCCCATGCCACCTGTGGTTATATGCCCCAGAGAAATACTCCATGGGTCATCAGAAAGCACGGATGATCATTGCAATGTGGTTTATAAAAGCAAAAAAGTAGGCACAACCTAAGTGCTCACCATTAGGGAAATAGTTAAATAAGCTGAGTACTTCCTTCTTATGCTTCAATGTGGTGAGCCAGCGGTACAGTGGTTTAAAAAGAGCAAGACACACATTTAAATGCTGACGTGAATATACCTCCAAGAAATGCAAGACACAGAAGCAGAAGTTGCAGAATATTGACAGTATAATCTTATTTATGTAAAAATAACCATGACATATATTTACATTAATAGTTGATGTTTATTTATTAAGTAATAGCTCATATTTTACACAGTGCTTACTCTGTACCAGGCACTCTTCTAAGTGATTCAGGTACATTAACTCATTTAATCCTTATACTAACTCTATCAAGCAGATATGATTATGATCATCAGCCTCATGGACAGATGAGAAAGTTGAGGCACAGAACACTTAAGCAACTTGCCCAAAGCTACACAGCTAATAGATAATAGAGCTGGGATTCAAAACCAGATTGACTGTCTCTTTTAACTATTGTACCGCTGTGAAGTAGTTGCTATGCTTTTCTTAGTATTATCCTGTTTTTACAGATATGGAGCCGAGCTATGGAGAGGTAAATAATTCACCCAGACCCCCCAGTGTAAGTAGAGGAGCTAGATTTGACCCTAGGTGTGACATTAGCTCCTGTGCTTTTAATCACCATGCCATCTCTTAATTTTTATATAGGTTTATGGCAAAGGTCTAACTTCCAAACAACTGAGAAGAACAGAGGGTAAAAAGAGACTGTCTCCTTTTCCTCCTCCACACTCTTATTCCCTGTCTTAGATGTCTGGTAGGGGCCTTGCCAGTCAGGATAATCATTTGCCTCCTCAACCTGGCAGAGGTGGGGCTGGGGCTAAGACTGGAGGCTGGGATCAGACTGAACCTGGTTGGTCCCAGAAAGACTATCTTCTGGTGGGCACCCACCCTAGCAGGGGCCTCCTTGGTGTGACTGGAGCACTGAGGGATCAGCCGGGCTGAGCAGATGGCAGAGGGTCTCCTAGAAATGCTATGTGACCCCAGGTAGAGGTGGCCTGGTCCCAGATACTGGGATGCTGAGCAGCCTCGCTGTGTTCTGCATGGGCTCTGAGCCCAGTGGTCCCAGGCAGCAGGTGAAACTGCCTGGTGGAGCTGCCAAGGGGTCTCCACAGAAATCAGTGATGGTTGCTGCATCTCAGCTTGGCAGAAGCTGGGATGAGAGGCCACAGCTTTTGATCCAGCCTCATGAGGACATCTACAGGCGCTCTGGGACCAGAAGGATTTTTACATGGAAGTTTGTACGAATAAACTAGCTTCACCTCTGCAAATACGAAGTGACCCTCCAGACCCCTAGGGGAATGCAGGGGAAGAGTCAGACATATGAGCTGCTCAAGGTCTGGAGACAGAGCTTGGGGTGACCCAGCTGGTGGGATCAGTGAGGAGTATGTGAAGGTACCTGGTGGCTCAGTATAAAGGGGCTTTAGCCTTTATAGGCTGGGATTGAAGCCTGATGCTGCCACTTACCAGGTGAGTATAATGCTGAGGAGGCTACTGTGTCTGCTGAGTCTCAGTATTCTCATCTGTGAAATGGGGATGATGAAACCATAGTAACTTCCCACCGGACCATCACGCAGTTTAATAAATGAGATAAGGAGTGTGGGGCCCACAGATAGAGGAGTAAGCACCAGTGCATGTCAGCTATTATTTGTTTTGAACGTCATTGTCTGTTTTTCAACAGATTTCATGGTTTGCATTCCCTTCATGATCCTCTAAAAAAGTTTTTCGCTGAGATATAGTTGATTCACAATTTTTAAAGATTACATTCTATATGTAGTTATTGTAAAATATTGGCAATATTCCCTGTGTTATGCAGTATATCCTTATAGCTTATTTTATACACAGTAGTTTGTATCTTTTAATCCCCCCCACCCAAACCTGGGACATAAATACCCATGTTGGGTGGTGTGCAGACCCATCCAAAGAGACTCTTCCTCTCTGCCCTCAGCATTGGTTACTGGGCACAGCATTGGGTGGTAACCCAACCCAGAAACCTTGGAGCCCTCTTGGATGCTTCCCTTCAACTCACACAGTCCCATAAATTGGCAAGTTCTGTCATTACAGTCCAGTGATAGGCTGAATAATGGCCCCTAAAGAGTGTTATTGTCATTCACTCACCATGTCTTGTCCAGCTCTTTACAACTCCATAGACTGCAGCACACCATTCTCCCCTGTCCTCCACTATCTTTAGCCGTTTGCTCAAATTCATGTCTGTTAAGTTGGTGATGCCATCTAACCATTTCCTCCTCTGCCACCTGCTTCTTCTTTTGCCTTTGACTTTCCCAGCATCAGGGTCTTTTCCACTGAGTCAGCTCTTCACATCAGGTGGCCAAAGTATTGGAGCTTGAGCTTCAGCATCAGTCCTTCCAATGAATATTCAGGCTTGATTTCCTTTAGGATAGACTGGTTTGATCTCTTTGCAGTCCAAGGGACTCTCAAGATTCTTCTCTAGCACCGTAGTTTGAAAGCATCAATTTTTTGGCACTCAACCTTCTTTATGGTCCAACTCTCACGTCCGTACATGACTACTGGAAAAGCCATAGCTTTGACTATATGAACCTTTGTCAGCAAAGTGATGTCTCTGCTTTCTAATATGCTGTCTAGGTTTGTTCTAGCTTTCCTTCCAAGGATCAAGTATCTTTTAATTTCATGGCGGCCCTCACCATCTGCAGTGATTTTGGAGCCCAAGAAATTAAAATCTGTCACTGCTTCCCTTAGAGATATGTGTGTCCTAATCCTTGAAACCTGTGAATATTACCTGATGTGGCAAAAAGAAATGTTGCAGATGTGATTGATTTAGGAATCTTATAATGGGGAGATTATCCTGGATTATTCAAGCGGGTTCCCCATGTCATCACAAGCATACTCCTCAAGGGAGGCAGAGGGAGATTTGACTACAGAAAAGGAAGGAGGAGATGTGATGATCAAAACAAGAAATTGGGAGTGGTTTGAGGAAGGGGATCATGAAAACTTCCAGGCTCTACCAAGGACAAAGAAATGGATTCTTCCCTGGAGCCTGCAGAAAGAACTGGGTCTGCTGACACCTTGCCTTCAGCCCAGTGAAACTGACTTCAGGCTTCTGACCTCCCTCCCTATAAGGGAGCACATCTGTATTGTTTTAAGCCATAAAAAAATGTGTGGTAATTTGTTACAGCAGCCTTTGCAAATTAATACAACCTCCCTTTTCTAAAAAGATGTTTTTCCAACTTGGCCTCTTTTTTCCACGTCCTTGCTACTCCTCGCCATCTCTTGTTTGCCTCTCTTCCTAAATCTTGCTGCATCTGTAATGACTTTTATAACATATATGAACAGTGGCCCACCATGCTGAGAACTAAGCCCAAGTCCCTAACAGGACAGTCCAGGAGTGTCCGTGTGACCGGCCTCCTGCCTGTGGCTCCAAGCCTCGTCTCCTGCCTCCTCTTGCCTCATTCACTGTGCTTCCGGTGCAGCCATCCCTAACCTGGGCTCTACCTGCTGGCTTCCTTGCTTCCCACCAGACACTTGTGGTTAGGATTTAGAAAGTCTGTGAACCCCTGAAATTCAGCTCAAAACTTGTCATGTACAAGTTGTACGCTGTTGGTGGGAATGTAAATTGGTACAGCCACTGTGGAAACATTATGGAGATTTCTCAAAAAAGTAAAAATAGAACTAACCATATGACCTGGCAATTGCACTCCTGAGTATGTACCTGAAACAAATAAAAAAACAAATTAAAAAAGCAACACGCAGCCCAGTGTTCATAGCAGCAGTATTTATAATAATCAAGACATGGAAACAACCTGTGTCCATTGACAGATGAATGGATGAAGAAGATGTGATGTATATACCGATGGAATACAATTCAGCCATAAGGAACAAAATTTTGCCGTTTGCACAGCATGGATGGACTCGGAGGGCATTATGCCAAGTGAAGTAAGTCAGGCAGAGCAAGACAAATACTATATGATATCACTTATGTGTGGAATGTAAAAAAATACAACAAACTAGTGATTATAACAAAAAAGAAGCTGACTCACAGTTACAGAGAACAGACTAGTGGTTGCCAGTGGGGTGGAGGGAGATATAGGGGTGGAGGAGCAGGAGGAACAAACTACTGGGTGTAAGATAAGCTCAAGGATGTATGGGACAACATGGGGAATACGGACAATATTTTGTATTAACCTGTAAATGGAAACTAGCCTTTAAAAACTGTATTAAAAAAAAAACAAACTTGTCCTGCATGTGTGCTTATGTGTGTTCCTGGAGACACGATCCACAGGTATCTCTGAGCAGCTCCTGTGTCTCTAAGGAGATTGCATGCCAGTGACAGCTTCCGGTTCCCTGTAGCTTTCCTGCTGCTTCAGCCTAGCACACCCTCACTCCTGTGTTCCATTCGCCTGCAATGCCTTCCCCCTCAAATCCCCTCATTCCATTCTTGTCTCTACTCTGGACCATCCCCACCCCCCCGGAGAACCCTGGGGGACACAGTACAAAAGGGAGACCCTCCCTCCCCCACCTTCCCTCTTAGGAACACAGATGAGAAACCTCCTCCCATCTTTCTAGAATCTGTGAACCCCAAGGGAGGGACTTGGGGGCTCGAGTTCAACATATTTTCCCAAAGGACAACATTTTCCTCCCTAAGAGAAATTCTGGTGTCAGCCGTTAGATAATAATTTCCCCACCTCATTACCTAAACCACGAACCTGGAAGAAATAAATGTTATAATGCTAATATTAGAGCTATGCTTTGGAGGCAAAGAGAATTGGGTGATTAATTCCAACCTGGAGGATTATGGCAACTCCACAGAAGAAATATCACTGGAGCCATTTCTCACTGAATTATAAGGAGGACTTGATAAGAGGAAAAGAAAGAAGGGAATGGGAGAAAGAACGGTGTGGAGGCAGGAGGGGGCTGGGTGTGGGGATGGGGAGTGGTCTTGTGCCCTTTGAACCTTTGGATGTCTGGGCTGAGCTGTGGCCAAAGAGGTTAACTTGAAGAGGTTAATTCATCAGGGGAGGCCCTGCCTGGGGTGCGAGGGAGAATGGACTTTTGCATGGGCAGTGGAGAGTCATCAAGAGTTTTTGAACAGGAGAATGATGTAATCAACTCTGTGTCTTATTAGCATCTGTCTTCTCAGCCCCAGAGTACATGGCATGTCACAGGGCACAAAAGATGCTTTTGCATGAAGGAATGAATGCAAGGTTGCCTCTGGGAGAATGAACTGAGTTTAAAAGAGGCTGAAAAAGAGGGGACCCGTGAAGTACTTTTCTAGTAGTTTAGAGTTAGATGATGAGGTTGATCCAGTCTGGGGTGCTGGGGTGGAGGGCAAGGGGCACTGGGAGGGTTATTGCCAGGAAGGATTAACTGGGTAGGGAGGGGCAGGATGAGAAAGGGGATGTTTGGGAAAGACAGGTTTGTGACCCACGAGAGGTTTAATGGTGGCATCCAGTGGGGGCCGCAGGAAGAGGAGCGGTTTGGGGATGGAGGGATGGAGAGGAAAGTGAGGCTTTTAGGAGGCTGGTATTGTGAGATCTCTCAGGTGCTAGATTCACAGAGTAGGGGTGGGATGGGAAGTGGGGAGGTGACATCTTAAGCTTCACCAGTGATCCGGGTTATGCAGCCTCCTCCCGCCCTGGCTTTCTCCCCAGAGAGAAGTCTGCACAGAAGTCCAAGGGCAGGAATCTCATTTGTTCTATCTCAGAACAAACCAGCCCTGAAACCAGTTCGAAGCAGCCATTTTTCATCCCTGTCCTCAGCCACCAGTTCCTCCCGGGAGTCCTCACCCTGTTATCTCTCAGCTTGGCATGGCCATCAGTTTGGGCTGGGACAAGGCACTGTGTCTCCTGGAGATTTCCCTGATATGCTATCAGCAAAGGGCTTTCACTTCGAGTTACAGCGTTTCTAAACATCCACGAGAGGCACAACTCAGCCTGATGGAATGTTAATTATTTGGAGATGCTGAAGGTATTTCTGAATTACAGTTAAACTATGGGTACCCCCTAATCTCTTGCCCCAAAGATGACCTAAGAACCCTAGAGCAGGAGGTGCATAGGGAATAGTCATGGCCATTTTGGGACATAGCTCATGTGTCCTGGGGGGGGCCCAAGGCAGGGACTGGGGCTCTCACATAATTTCCTGGGGGTGTGGTGGGTGTGAACCAGTGATTTGATTCTATGTCCATCCATTCATTTATTCACTTACCCTCTCATTTCATAGATAGTCATAACAGGCCCATGCTAGTTGCTAGGAATATAAATGTCATCAAAATAGATTTGTGTTATTTTGTTGCTCAGGTGGGGGAATAAATAGGCACTTACGAAGCTGAGGGCTGAAAGTGCAAGTGTGAACTTGGTTTAAGAAGAAGAGGTAGCTAGGTTAAAAAAAGAGGTAAAGGATGTTCCAGAAAGGAGATACAGCTGATACAAAGGTCTTGAGATATAAGAGGAGAAAGTAGGATGAGTTCAGGAAGTCAAGTATTTCAATATGACCAGAGCATAGTGTGTACTCATGTGTGTGTGTGTGTGTGTGGCCCTGTGTATTTGCATGTAAATATGAACACAAATGTGCATATACCCACCAGTACACGTGTACACTCACAACATGCATTGGACACATAGGCTTATGTGTACATGCAAATGCATATGTGGCTGTGTACACATGTGTATACACACATGTGTGTGTGTGTATGCAGGTATATATATCTTGGGTAGGGGAACATGAGAGAGATAAGACTGGAAAATGTGGGCAAAAGAGAATCACAGGCTCTCTTCTTCAATGAGTTCAGGGCTTAAGAAACAAAATAGGGATGGGAACTATTACTTAGGCAACCTCTACAGCCTGTCTGGACCTCTTGTCATCAAACAAACCTCCCCAAGGAAAGGAGGCATTGAAGAGCCTGGCTACACTCGCAGCATGAGTTTAAGGAGGGCAGAGAGGATACTCGATTCTTAACCACTCAATACATTACCCCGCCCCACATCCCTGTTATTACTGCAAGAGGAAAGACTTGCCATATTTCGGGTTCCTGATTTCTGCCCTTGCTCTTCTTCGGTTTCACAAAGATGTACCGAGGTGTGTCTCTGCCTGGGCTAGTTCTCCCAACAGCAGAGAGAGATGTTGCTGAGTGGAAATTTTCCAGACCAGAGGCTGACAACTGAGGCATGCACTTGGGCCAAGGAGCAAATGGGGCCCAAGGTCCTGCTCTGCTCCCCGTGTAGCTCCTGTGCATGCTGGCTAGTTATTGGTGAGGGACACTTCTTCCAGAAGACTGGCATCCTGACAGGGCACAGCCCCGCCCAGCCACTGGGGACAGTGACTAATCTCAGGCCACCTGTGAAGCTTGGCCAGTGGTCCCCACCTTGGTCCTGAGAGAGCCTGGGGTCCATCCCCAATGCTATGCCCTGCCCTCTGAGAGCTGCAGGGTGTGGCCTTCACTGTTTGTTTCCTGGACCATCTCCTGGGAGCCCACTTTATGTCAGGCCCCATGGGAGGCCGTTGCTGCTTCATTGTGTGTTGCTATCCTTGAAGAGATGGCAGAAGAGATACACAAACAAATTAAATACAATGTACAGTAAGAAATGCCATAGAGGAGGACTGAGAACATACCTGTAGGTGAAAATGTTCAATTCGAAGCTGAACACACAGAAGGTGTTTAATAATGTTTAATTAAAAATTTAGGACGCAATGGATAAAAGCAGGGACTTTGGTGTCAGATTCTGGCTCCAGCAGTGCTGGGAGGCCCAATGGCAATAACAATCATAATAATATTTAATATTTATTGAGCATTTATTTGCAATAGGTATAGGGGTGGGGAACATAACAGTCACAATAGGAAATATTCGTTGAGGGCTTACTAAGTGCTGGACACGGGGTTTAAGCTGTTTACGTGTATTGTTTTATGTGACCCTTAGACAAGACCATGAGGTATATGTGCTGGGCAGAATAGTGGCCCCCAAAGATGTCCGCATTCTCATCCCTGTGAATATCTTCCTTATAAGGAAGAAGTGACTTTGAAGATGTACTTAAAGATCCTGAGATGGGGAGGCAATCCTGGATTATCCAGGTGGGCCCTGTGTAATCACAATTGTCCTTATAATTGAAAGAAGGAGACCAGAGGGGCTTCTCACTGGCAAAAAGGTAGATATGCTGTCAACTTATACATAAGATTTGAAGATTGTGTTATGAAGGAAGATGCAATGCTCCATTATCGATGTCTGCCAAGGATGTGGGAAGGGAGGATGGTGTATATGAGTTGGTTACTTACCATCCTAAAAGAGACCTAAGTAAGGAAACTAATTTACTCATGCCTTTGCCTGTCCTTCTAACAGTAGCATATTACTCATCATGGACAAGTCCCAGCTCCTAGATGGATACCGGTTTAAAGATGGGTATCTCTACACCACTGGTTTCCTCTAAGTCTTGGATTCCAGTGGCCACCTGAGCTGACCCAGGGATTTTGTAATTTTCTGTTGGAGCTTCCTCAAGGTAGGCTGGTCTGTGGTGAGGTAGTGAGCTGCTTCCTATCAGCTCTGGAATCATGGAGAGAGTGCTGGACTTGATCGACAAATCTGGGTTTAAATCTTGGCTCCACCATTTACTACTTGGAGTTGAAGAAAGAAGGAGAGTGTTCTTGGTTGAGGGATGGGTGTAAGCAAAGGCAGAAGCATGGCCCATGGTGGAGGTGTCATGGCAGATGGGAGCCCCCGGGAGATAGTGAAGGATGTCAGCATGGTCCTCTCTCTCAGTGTTGGCTTAGGCTCTAAGAAAATTGAGAACTTGTCTTTCTGAACAAGTTGTTGGAGTGCTATGCCATTTCCCTCCCTGGCCCCACCCACAGAGTGGATCTTTATTCTAAGCTTAAAAAGAGGGCCTATATTACCCCTGGAGTTTGAGACATACAGTGAATTGGTGTCCAGCATGGTCTTGAGTATTGTCTGCAGTTGAGAGGCTGGCAGAAGTGGCTGTGGTCACACTCAACTTCCACAGGCCAGAGTGTTGGGAACAGGAGCCCACATCCCGTGCACCAGAGTCATTTAAAAACAATTACCACCTGTGGTCAATTTTATGTGTCAGCTTGGCTAGACCATGGTGCCCAGATACTTGGTCAAATATTATTCTGAATATCTCTGAGTTTTTGGATGAGATTAGCATTGAAATCAGTGGATGTTGAACAAAGCACATTGCTCACTGTAATGTGGTTAGGCCTCATCCAACCAGTTGAAGACCTAGCTAGCACGAAAGACTAGCTCCCAAAAATTTTGCAGCAGATGGCCTTTGGACTTGAACTGCGACACTGGCTCTTTCTGGATCTCCAACCTATCAGCCCACTCTGCAGACTTTGGACTTGTCAGTTTCCATATTCATGTGATCCAATTCCTTAAAATAAATCTTTATATATGAGATATACATATATAATATATCATATGGGTTGTGTTCCTCTGGAGACCCCTGACTAGATCCCACCCATAGGACTTTCTCCCATGGGTGAGGCAATCTCAGCAGAAGAAGGCTGGAGGATTACTCCTGGATGCAGACTTGGGGGGAAGCAGTCATATGGGCCATCCTGTGACTACCCACAGGGTGACCGGTGGGATGACAAACATTGTCTGCATTTAAGAGGGACTGCTGTTTTATCTTCACAGTGAGAGTATTTTCAAGCAACCCGTGAAAGCCGCTTACTCTGAATGTTTTGTGAGAGAAAGAATACATCAGGATATTGGGGTACCTCGCAGGTCTCAAGGGCAGCAAGCCCAGTGAGGAGTTCCATGACAGAGGCAGGAATCCAGGTCCACCCTCTTTCTGTCTCATCCTGTGGCCTCTCGTGTTGGTGTCTCCATGGGGTGACTTTTTACTTGCTCACCATCACACGTTGCCTCAAAATATCTTCCTCATCCATGGACTACTACCCACTACCACCCACCAACCATTGGTATCTCTTAGTTCACATTTTCAAGAGAAATCTGATTGACTGATGGCTAGCCAATGGACTGCCTCCCCCGGTCAGGCGCTCCCTTCCCCCTCAACGATAAACTGGGGCTTGGAGGTGGGGTTGCCCCGGTAACACATGGTGTCTGGGCTGCTCCTTTCTAGGGCTGCAGTGGAAGTTAAGTGTGCAAGATCACCAACAGTAATCAGAGGGCTAGCGTGACTGCAGCCTGCAAAACACAAAGATTATACTGAAAGATGGGGCTGTGAGGGGCATTTGGAGCTAGATCATGGGGGGATCTTGAGTGCCATATCAAGGAGTTTGAACGTTACCTCCTGTGAGCCAGACCGATGAAGTAACAGTCATCAACAGCTCCATCCCTTCAGATCACTGCCCGGTGGCTCATTTGCCTGGCTAAGCAGTCTGACTGCAAGGTGGCAGATAGCTGGGGAATGCTCTGAAGAATGTGCCTTTTTTGATGGACTCCTGGAATGATGCTCAGGCTTTGGAATGATTCACTTCAAGGACTCTTGGCTTTTGTATGTTTCAACTCTCAATTGTAACACTCCACTAATGTGGTTTTTTGCATTGAATTAAAATTAATCTAATACTTGACAACTCCGGCTGGACGCCTGCCAAATATGGAGACTAGAGATGCTTCCTGTAAATTCTGCCACAGAGGATTCTTACGATTCAGGGAACATCTCATTTATCTCACTGCTATGCACTCCTGACCCTAATTCTCTGGAGATACCTTCCGTAAGACCCTCTTGCATAAACGTAAGCATGTTCCACAGCAGTTACTTTTTCAAATCTGTATAACCTCTGGGGACCAGGATCATCTGAGGTGCAGGGAGAGAGTCATTTAGATGAGCCAACTCTGTTCAAAGTCAGTCTTGGATTTTTTCCAGTAATAATCTCTTTCGTCATTAATGGCCTGCTGGGTGAATCTTATTATATCTCCTTAAAATAATTTAGATGCTAATATCTCCCAGTGACCATTATGTGGGGAACGTGGGGCTGGAGGTGGTGGTAAGGACTGAAAGCTGTCTTCTTTCGACTCTCCTTTTCACAGCTGGAGACCCTCATCTGATGGACTTAGAAAAGCTGCCCTAGCAACTAGGATTTTCATGCCTTTGCCCTCCAAATGCCTTTGATTGGTACCACAAAAGTTCTACTTTCTGAATGAGGAGCCAGGATTCCGGGTGAGCAACCCCAGGGGATTCTGGGTGAATTTTCCAAAAGAATTCTGGGTAAACAATGGAAGGGAAATTGTATTTTTGATCAGATGTGAGCTTAAGGGTTGGCTAGGGAGGTATAAAAGAAGAGGAGGAATCTGGCAGTCAGGAGATCTGACTTCTGTTCTAGGTGTGTTGGGTTTCCCCGGGGGCTCAGCAGTAAAGAACCCGCCTGCCAGTGCAGCAGAACCAAGAGAGGTGGGTTCGATCCCTGGGTCAGGAAGATCCCCTAGAGTAGGGCATGGCAACCCACTCCAGTGTTCTTGCCAGGAAAATCCCATGGACAGAGGAGCCTGGAGGGCTATAGTCCGTAGGGCTGCAAAGAGTCAGACGTGATTGAACACAGCACAGCTAGGTGTGTTGCTGCTAGCCAAATTCCTTCCTTCCTTCCTTCTTTACTTTGCAGCTATTGATGCCTACTCCATGTCAGGTCCTGTGCTGGTTCTGAGAAAACAGACAGGTCATCATTCTTCTTCAAGGAGATCACCGCTTGTACGACCTTCTTCCTGAGCCTCAATTTCTTATCTACAGAGGGAGCAGGTGGGAGTGGAAGTTCTCAGAGGGCTCTTCCAAGGTTAGTACTCTGCCAAGGTAAGAGCCTTGATATCTGGCACCTTTTGTTTGATCTCATTCACTAAACTCCACCCACGTACTGCTTCATGGGCCTGGGATGCCGGCTTGCCATCAGCATCCTGCCCTTGAGTTGCTCAGGGTCAGGTAGAGCAGAAACACATGTGAGCTGGCGGCAAACAGACCAATACGTTTGTCCATAGCCTTGTGGAAAAATGAAGGAGGGAACAGATAGCTTTGTTCACGGATGCTGATTGTGAAGCTGGAGGTTTCCCAAGTTTCATGGGTTCCATTCTCCTAGATCCCCCAGAAACTCCCAGCCTGATTGCAGCCAACTGTTACAATCTTTTAACCAGACAAACAAAGGGTTGGACAGCTTTTTCTAACTCTTGGAACTCCGTTTCTTTTTTTTTTTTTTCTCGGAACTCCGTTTCTGATTCACCTGTGGGGAACTGTGTAGAAAAATAGGCTGAGTCTGCACTGAGGTTCTTGATTTTGAGCACCAGGGAACATGCCACCACTTAAAAGCAAAGTGTTTTTTAATGCTGTTGACATTTTAAGAGAAATATTTCTTGTTGGATGCTGGAGAGTACGCCAATGTTGTTTCTAAGAACAGGAGAGAGTATGAGGTAGGAGTATCAAGCTTGATTGTGTAGCACATGGGCCTCTCAAGGCAGAGGAAAGGGTCAAAATGACATCCCAAATATTGTCCTAAGGATGCTGTGTCCATAGTTCTGTCTCAGGCTACCCACGGGAACTCTAACTTGAGCTGATTTATCCCCATAGGTCCTGGGAGTTCCTGGCTATCTTGGTTTGGGTCCCCCCAAAAACAAGGTGTATTGGTGAGGACTCAGTCAGAGAAGAGCAGCTGCCACCAGGAAGAAACAAGATGACCATGTTCATCTCTTAGTAGGGTTTGCCTGAACCCTGACTAACACTTTAATACTAAACTTTGTTCTGATTTTTCTTCCTGGAGGATATATACCTACACTTAAGAGACTTGTTTCAAAGATTGAATTTTACACACTGTGGGATTCTCTGTAAGTTCTGGTCATATTGCCTGATATTGGAGGTTGATGTCTCGAGGGCAGGCAGCTGGGAAGGGAAGATGGATGAAAAGGGAGGGATGCCAAGGACAAGCTGGAGCCTGCACCCCTGAGCTGGGACCCTGCAAGGATGCCACAAAATTGGGGTATGGGGGGTGGTCTTCTGTTTCAGAGCTAAACACAACCGCCTGACCTGACCATCAGAGATGTGAAGTAAGATGCAAGGAGCTGATTCCAGGAAACATCAGTGAGGGATGAAGGTGAGGAAGAGGAACTGGGAAGGAAGAATCCAGCCCAAGTGATCCCCCAGAGCGTGATCCCCCTGGGAACTCTGGGAGGTAGCCCGAACACGGCTTTTGGAATTACCTGTGGGCCGAGGAGGCTGGGGAATTGTCTCTGATGCTGGTTGAGAGTTGCTTGCATTCAGAGAGAAGACGTTTTAGGGGGTATAGTTCAGGGGTAGAGCATTTGACTGCAGAGAGAAGGCGTTTGGGCAGAAAGTTTCAGGTATTCACCTTTGCAGGCTTTGGAGGGCGGCAGGGACGCGGAGGGCAGGGCTGAAAGGATTCCCTCTACACGGGGGCATCACTTATGTGATCTCAGCTACCAAGTCCACCATCTTCTCGAGCTCTTGCTTCAGCTACAGTGGTGGCAGCTCCTTCGGTCTCCTGTGGTCACTTGAAGTGGACAGAGTGACTTCCACATCCACTATTGCTTTATGATGTGATCCTGAAAGTGTGGCTGACCTGGGTCCACTCTCAGGCCTTTTCAGAGATTCGAGGGTAAGAGTTGATTATGTCTTAATTTGTCTTGTCTGGCTGTCTCCTGGATTCAGCTGAACATGGCCCAGGAGACATCTGCCAGTTGACTGCTATTTTCTGAACCAGACCTCTTTTCTGACCAAGACCCATTTGTAAGGACTAAGGGTGTGCTCTACATGACAGACCTGGACTCCACTCCATTCAGGCCCAGCAGGACCACAACTCAGCTGAGACTTGGAGCCTCAGAGCTCCCAGGATCTCTGCCTCTCAGAGCTAGAAGGGGCTGACCGAGTCAGCTCACCTATTGCCCTCACTCTACAGACAGAGAAGTTGAGGCCCGGAAAGAAGATGGATTTTTCTGGGGTCACATAACCATTTCATGGGGTCCCAGCTTGTCTGAATCCACCACCAGCTGATTTCCTGTAATGCTGTTCTCTGTACCAGCAAAGTGTCTGGGTGGCTGCTCCTTCAACAGGGATCTCGTCATAAGCAGTTGGGAGATCTCTTTTGTGAGTGACTTTGAACCTGTTTCAAATCCTGGCATTGACATGCCCTCCAAGAGAGAAGAGCATGGATTTCAGACTTGGACCACCTGGGCTTGAATTTTAGCTCACCTGTTATGTGACTCTGGGAAAATTACTTAACCTAGGTGTCACACTTCTTCACCTGAAAAAAGAGGATAATGAAACATATCTCTCAGGATTGTTGTCCAGATGAAATGTGTTAATGTACATAGAACACTTAGCACAATCTCTCAGACATAGTCACTGTTCGCTAAGCAGTGATGATGACAATTATTGTTGTCATTGTTATTGTTAATGTCAAGGCCATTTGCCTCCAGTGTAGGGACAGCTGATCATGCTGCCTGTATAAGTTTGTCCAATTCAGGTGTTTGATTTTAGGAAGCTCATTGTGACTCTACACCTAAGCCCCACTTCCAGCCCTGCCAGTATCAGTAATAAAATCGATGCTTTGATCTCTACCTATCTTACTCTTTTGTATTCTACTTAGTTAGTTCAGATCCTGGATGGGGAAACCAGAAGTATTTATTGGGCCTGCTCAAACCCCAATAATGTTCAGTATGAACATGATGAAAAATTCAAAGAGGAAAAAAAATTACCCACAGTTGTGTCATCTGGAGGTAACCTTCTTAAGCTTTTTCTATGTGGGCATATGTATTTTTAACCAAAGCTGTATTATGTTGTAGGTTTTATGTGTACTTTTTCACTGAAAGATGAAATGAATTCCTTTGCAATAAATATTTTTTTTGACATGATTTTTAATGGCTGAATGTTTTTCAATTGTTGAAGTCTTCTACAATTCAGTGAATGAGTCTGCAGCTGGTGGAATGCCAGGTACTTTCTGCTTGCCTTCAAATTCACTCTTCACCCTCAGTGACCTCTCTGAACTTCCATGGACCCATCAATAGGCTGCTGTGCCCTAGGGCGCTGTGGGTACCCAGCATGGAAGAACGCAGGGCAGAGCGCATGTGCAGATCCTGAGGGCGGACTGGGCTATGCCAGGCGTGTGCGTGCTAAGTGGCTTTAGTCCAGGCAGACCCTCTCCTAAACTTGCCTGTTACGGTGGGAAGGGGAAGATCCCAACCTAGGGATCGAACCCAGGTCTCTCACATTGCAGGCAGATTCTTTACCAACTGAGCTATCAAGGAAAAACCTGGGAAGGGGACAGGGTCCAGCCAAAAAAAAAAAAAAAAGTCAGTATTATTTAGACATACTTCCTCCATTTAGAACCAAAAGGAGTGAGGAGGGGGGAAAAGGCCATGTAAAAAAACTTCCAAATACTGTCACACACCTTATCATGTTTAATCGTCACAGCTAACCTGTGAGGTAGGTAACATTATTGGTTCCTACTTTACAACTAAGACTAAAGTTCAGACAAAAAAGTATTTGCCCAGAGTTATACAGCTAGTGAGTCACAAGCTTGGACTAGAAGCCGTACCTGACTCCTGATCCCAAGTTTCCCCTCTCTGCATGAATCCTGAATGTTTTAAATGTTTGGAGTTTGAAGGAAGGTTGCCAGGGTGTGGTGGGCCAGGCTCTTGGCAATTCTAAGGCCAGGCTGCCCAAGAACCCAGGGAGAGGGGACAGTAAATGTTGTGATCAGAAGAGCAACTCTTGCTCAGAATCTGTGAGGGCCGCCATCTGAGGCTCCCAGCAGCCCTGGCACCCACCTCCAGCCCTGACCTTACCTCTCCTGGTTCCCCGCACACCCCTGTGCCTCTGAGGGTGCTCTTTCCTCTTTCCAGGATGCCTTCTCTACTTAGCATCCCTTGTGGGCATTTTCTGTCCCTGAGGGAAAAATAGAAATGCTCTCCTCTTCCACAAAGCCTATCTTGACCCCTTCCTCTGAATCACTTTGATTTCTATGTGGAAGTGAACCGCGAACCCCACCAGAGCCTCCGGCAGAGCCCTTCCCCCTGCCTTCAACAGCAGCAGCTTGCCTTTAGAGGGTGTGCAGCTGTTTGTCAAATCACATCAGAAATAAGGAGTTTTGCCTTTTGACATTGCCCCTGCATTCCAAGAGCGGGGAGTGGGGGCTCAGGTTCTACTGAAGAGACTGCAGAAGCTCTTCTAGGGAGCCTGCCCACCAACACACACACACACACACACACACACACGGACACAGACAGAGATACCAGCTTCAGTCCCGGCACTGTGTGTATACAACTTTCATGATGATTTCCCCTGACCCTCATAATAGTCCCTCGCATCCTTCCCCACCTCTCCATCCCTCTAGGTATCAGTTGGCTATTGCCATGTAACAAAGCGCACCAGACGCTAGTGGCTTAAAATGAAAATTTCTTAGTTTTCGTGATTCTGTAGATTGATTGGTTTCAGACGAGTGACTACTTCCCGTACTGTCACAGAGGTCACTCCTCTAGCTGCGTCCCATTGCCCAAGATGGTTGGTAGTCTAGTTTGAGCTTCTCTATGTGGCCGCTGACCTCCAGAGGGAAAAATGCTAACTCTCACAATCACAGGAATTAAAGCAAATCACAGGTCTACCCAGATTCAGGGGGAGGGGAAACCAGTCTCCACCTCTTGACGTGAAGGGCAGCTAAGCACAGAGGGAGGGGAAGAATTGTTGGAGGCCACAGTTGGAGACTAACTCCCCTCCCCTCCTCTGCCTCAGGCTTGGCTTCATCCTGAAGCAGCCTCTTAACTGTTCCACTGCTCCTGTCCCTTCTCCACTTCATTCCTTAACCAGGGGGATCATTCCAGGATACAAATCTCAGCACGTGACTGTCTTACTCTCCTGTGGTGGCTCCAACTGTTGTGGACTTAAGTTCAAGATCCTCAGCCTATTAGACTCATCTCCCAGTTATGCTGGAAGCCTCAGAGGTTGTTAATTTCTTCTCGATTAAGTCTTATCCCTGGAGTACAAAGTCAAGTGGGCCTTAGGAAGCATCACAAAGAACAAAGCTAGTGGAGGTGATGGAATTCCAGTTGAGCTATTTCACATCCTAAAAGATGATGCTGTGAAAGTGCTGCACTCAATATGCCAGCACATTTGGAAAACTCAGCAGTGGCCACAGGACTGGAAAAAGTGTTTTCATTCAAATCCCAAAGAAAGGCAATGCCAAAGAATGTTCGAACTACCACACAATTGCACTCATTTCACATGCTAGCAATGTAATGTTCAAAATTCTCTAAGCTAGGCTTCAACAGTATGTGAACCAAGAACTTCCAGATGTACAAGCTGGATTTAGAAAAGGCAGAGGAGCCAGAGATCAAATTGCCAACATCCGTTGGATCATAGAAAAAGCTAGAGAATTTCAGAAAAATATCTATTTCTGTTTCATTGACTACACTAAATCTTTTGACTGTGTGGATCACAACAAACTGGAAAATTCTTAAAGAAATGGGAATACCAGGCCACCTTGCCTGCCTCCTGAGAAATCCATGTGCAGGTCAAGAAACAACAGTTAGAACCGGACATGGAACAATGGACTGGTTCAAAATTGGGAAAGGAGTACATCAAGGTCTATATATTGTTACCCTGCTTATTTAACTTATATGCAGAGTACATCACGCAAAATGCCAGGCTGGATGAAGCACAAGCTGGAACCAAGATTACTAGGAGAAGTATCAATAACCTATACAGATGACACCACCCTTATGGCAGAAAGCAAAGAGGAAATAAAGAGACTCTTGATGAAGGTGGAAGAGGAGAGTGAAAAAGCTGGCTTGAAACTCAACATTTAAAAAATGAAGATCATGGCATCCAGTCCCATCACTTCATGGCAAATAGATGGTGAAACAATGGAAACAGTGACAGACCTTATTTTCTTGGGCTCCAGAATGACTGCAGATGGTGACTGCAGTCATGAAATTAAAAGATGCTTGCTCCTTGGAAGAAAAGCTATGAGAAACCTAGTTTAGTTCATTTCAGTTCAGTTTCTCAGTCGTGTCTGACTCTGTGATCCCATGGACTGCAGCATACTGGGCTACCCCGTCCATCACCAACTCCTGGAGCTTGCTCAGACTCATGTCCATTGAGTTGGTGATGTCATCAAAACATTTCATCCTCTGTCGTCCCCTTCTCCTCCTGCCTTCAATTTTTCCCAGCATCAGGGTCTTTTCCAGTGAGTCAGCTCTTCGCATCAGGTGGCCAAATTATTGGAGCTTCAGCTTTAGCATCAGTCCTTCCAATGAATATTCAGGACTGATTTCCTTTAGGATTGACTGGTTTGATCTCTTTGCTGTCCAAGGACTCTCAAGAGTCTTCTCCAACACCACAGTTGAAAGCATCAATTTTTCGGTGCTCAGCTTTCTTTATGGTCCAACTCTTGCATCCATACATGACTCCTGGAAAAACCATAGCTTTGACTATATGGATCTTCACCAGCAAAGTAATGTTTCTGCTTTTTTAATATGCTGCATAGGTTGGTCATAGCTTTTCTTCCAAGGAGCAAGCGTCTTTTAATTTCATGTCTGCAGTCACCATCTGCAGTGATTTTGGAGCCCAAAGAAACCTAGACAACATTGGACTCATTGGAAAAGACCCTGATGCTGGGAAAGATTGAAGGTGGGAGGAGAAGGGGATGACAGAGGACAAGATGGTTGGATGGCATCACTGACTCAATGGACCTGAATTTGAGCAAGCTCCAGGCGATGGCGAAGGACAGGGAAGCCTGGCTTGCTGGAGTCCATGGGGTTGCCAAGAGTTGGACATGACTGAGTGACTGAACAACAACAGTAATTATATATTAATGGAAATATGGTAGTTATTAGAGCAAGTGTCAGGATTCTCCTATCAAACTGTACCCCTGCAGGGCAGGGACCATACCACTCATCTTGCCTCCAGACTATGCATCCATAAATATCTGTCTAGTGAATGAGTTTAATCCCTATAGGAAGAGATGAGGAGGGTGAGGATAGAGAGATCTGAGGGTTTGCCCAAAGTCATGCTGCAGAATTGGAATTTGAACTTGAATCTATTTGAACTCCAAGATCAGTTCTTTCCTCACACATATCAATTAGGTTACTCTCAGCTATGAGAAATAGAAGAGTCAACCCAAAAATGTTTAGGCAAGGTAGATAGTTTAATGATTCATAAGAAGAAACCTGGAGTTAGGGCAATTTCAGGGTTGATTATTTCTGTCCTCTACTGACCTTACCAGGGACTCAAGTTCTTGTCATGTCTTCTCAGCTGTTTTCCTCATGGTCACAGGATATCTGCAGCAGCTCCAGGCATCTCTCTTTAAGCTCAAAGATCTTAGAAGTCCTCCAGCAGACAACCCCCTCTCCCTTCATATGTCGGTGTCTAGAATTACATTATATCCCTATTCCTAAACAGTCATTGACTGGAGAGATATAATAGCTTCAACTGGCTTAGAAAAATCAAAATGTATTTGCATGAGTTTGTAAATTCCTGATACAAGAAGAAAATAGGTCTTCTGTAAGCAGGGAGGGGGGAATGACATCAGGTAGTCAACCCACACAGAATGCCACACCCTACCCAGACCTGCTATGCTCCCAAGGAGGGCTCAGACCTTTGAGAAAGAACAGAAAATGTTGCCAAAGTTAAAGATCTTTACCTGCTTTCCTGCCTTCCTTCTGTGTCTAGGGAGGCTTGGTTTGGCCTGGCCAAGGAGACTGAGCTGCCACTCCCCTGAACATACCTCCTGGGTACAAACGGAGGGAGGCACTTTTCTCTCTTGGGCCTAAACACCTTTAAGAATAAAATCTTCATTTCTCTTCATTCTGCCCCGCAGTCTTGGAGGTCACAGTTGTCTCTAACCTTCCTTATCTTCTCCGGCTTACACACTTGTCAAGTGAGGATTTTGCTTCCCTTCTCTGCTCAGATAACAGGTGATATGTGAGGGGTTGGCGTCTTTAAGAGCGATTAGTTTGGGTTTTATGTGAATATATTTTAAGGATTTCAAGATTAAACTTTTCCTCCTTCCACGTAATTCACTTTGGAGAGGCAGCTTCATGCCTATTTTATTTCGAGGTAAACTCAGTCTTGTACACAGAAGATCCTTACAGCCTCTATGACCGTGTTCGATATTCCCAGTACTTGTTAAAAGCTCAGTCTCTAGATTCAGATCTGAATTCAATTCCCAATGCTGTCACTTGTTACCTGTGTGACCTTGGACAAATTGCTTCAGCTCTCTGACCCTGAGATTCCTTAGATGGGTCCACTGATGGTTGTGAGGAGTGAATGAGTCACCATGAAATGCCATTCCTTCTTAGTGTTACTGAAGGTGGTTTTCTCAGTTGGGGGCTTCCCTGGAAGCTCATACAGTAAAGAATCTGCCTGTAATGCAGGAGACATAGGGTTCAGTCCCTGGGTCGGGAAGATCCCTTGGAGAAGGAAATGGCAACCCATTCCAGCATTCTTGCCTGGGAAATCCCATAAACAGAGGAGCCTGGGGTCACAGAGTAGGACTTGACTGAGTGACTAACACAGCCAAGGAAGGGAGGCAGCTCTCACAGGGCAAGACCTCCTCCTTCTTTCCTTCTCTCGTTCTTCTACTTTCTTTCTTCATCAAATATTTATTGACCTCTATTATGAATGAGACACTGCTTGGAATTAGGGATACAGTACAGAGAAGAACAAGATAATGCAGCCTCTGTCCTCCGCAAGCTTATAGTCTAGCGAGGAAGACATTTATAACAAATGAATTTAAGAACAAGGGCAATATATGTTCCACGAGGAAAGGTAGGCATTATAGAAGGTAAAATGCAGAGCTCATCTGGGACCCAGGGTGGGTGAATGATGATTAGGTAAAGCCACATAGGAGTAATGGTATTTATTTATTTATTTGGCTATGCCAGCTGTGATGTGCAGGGCCTTTGACCTTCACTGAGGCATGTGGGACCTTTAGTTGAAGCATGCAAACTCGTAGTTGTGGCATGTGGGATTTAGTTCCCTGACTAGGGATTGAACCTGGGCCTCCTGCATTGGGAGTGCAGAGCGCTAGCCACTGGACCACCAGGGAAGTCCCAGGGCTAGTGATATTTAAGCTGAGCCTTAAAGGATTGCAGAAGATAGTGGAGATTTGGGAAAAGTGTTTTAGGCCGAGGGAACAGCATATACAAAAGTCCAGAGGTGAGAGAGTGGAGAATGTTTAAACTAAGTGAAAGAAATCCAGTACGGCTCTAATGGAGAGGGGCAAGACTCAATCAGGGAGGGCTCTGTGGGTCACGAAGGAGTTCAGTTTTTTCCTAAAGTGATGAGGATCTTTGAAAGGGTTTTAAACAGGAATGCAGTCAGGTGTGCGTTCCACAAATTTCTCCTGGTTGCCTCATAGAGAATAGAGGAAATGAGTGGTAGTGATAAGGGGAGGAAGGGAGAGAAGTTAGGCGGCAGCTACAGCGGTTCAGGTGGGAAATGATGGGTGTGTGGCCTGGGATGCGGACAGCTGAGATGTCACCTGAGTTCTGGTGAGTTACAGTGAGGACAGTCAACTAAAGGGTGCACTGGAAATGGAGACCCCGTGACAACTTCCATTGCATCTCTCCTTGGCCAGCATTTTGCATCACCGGCTAAATTTTCAGGCCTGTGGAATCCCCTGCTGGCCCAGTAGTTGGGAGTTTGCCTGCCAGTGCAGGAAGTGTGGGTTTGATCCTTGGTGCTGGAAGATCCTACGTGCCGTGGAGCAACTAAGCCTGTGTGCCACTACTGAGTCCTTCCTCTAGAGCCTGTGCTCCTCAACAGAAGCCTGAGCACCGCAACAAAGAGTAGCCCCTGCTTGCCACGATTAGAGATAACTCGTGCGCAGCAACAAAGACCCAGCGCAACCAAAAATAAATATAAATAAATAAACAGTTTCAGGCCGGAAAAACCCTTGTAGGATTTCAGGACCCATTCCCTGGGTTAGGGTCTCCCAGGCCTTGTGGAGTGAAAAGGTTCATGGCTTCACAGAGGCCAAATTACCTCTGAGACTGAACTAGGTTGATGTGGGGCCATGGTCATTCTGGAGTGTGTGTCCCTTTCTCCATCTGAGTTATACTCACTGGGTGGCAAGGCAGCTCAGCCACCTTGAGCCTTATTGCCTCATCTGAAAAAGGGGAGCAGTGAAAGGGAGTTGTGAAAGGGGAAAGAAACTTGCTAGTGTGGGGGCAGGAGTGGGGGAAGGTGGGTTCCCCCTCCCACTGAGAAATAGGGGAAGTTAGAAAGGGAACCAGTCCTGAATATTCATTGGAAGGACTGATGCTAAAGCTGAAACTCTAGTACTTCGGCCACCTGATGCAAAGAACTGACTCATTGGAAAAGACCCTGATGCTGGGAAAGATTGAAGGCAGGAGGAAAAGGGGATGACAGAGGATGAGATGGTTGGATGGCATCACCGACTCAATGGACACGAGTTTGAATAAACTCTGGAAGATGGTGAAGGACAGGGAAGCCTGGTGTGCTGCAGTCCATGGGTTCACCAAGAGTTGGAAATGACTGACTGAACAACAACAGCTGTTTTCTTAGGGGACTAGAGATGACAGTGGGGTAGAGGTGTGCTTTGAAAGGAAAGAGCAGCAATGCTGTGTGGCTCTGTCCTGTGCTCACCTCTTATCTTCCTCAAACTCGGCGGGCTGACAGCAGATCACTCTGGAGTTCCTGTCGTAAGCGGTGTCTCTCCCACTTTGAGTGCAGCCCTGGGGGCCAGGTGTCTTTGTACGGTGTCCACTGCAAAAGGACGGAGAAGAGGACGCCCTGACACCATCACATGGTTCTGAGTGGGGAATCTAACAGCCTAGCATGGCTTCAGGCACTTCACAGCTGTCCTCCACCCCCACACCACCTGCCCCCCTTCCCCAGGTGAGACGTTGGGCATTCCAGCTCCTCCAAGCCCTACTTGCCCTCCACCTGCAGTCCTTCACTCAAGTTCTCACTGCCTGGCTTATTCTTCCTCCAACTTCACTTCATGAGCTCCTATTTATCTTCAAGGCCCAACTCAAATGCCACCTCCTCTCAGAAGCCCTCTGTCACTCACCCAGGCAGTATGGCTTGCTCTTTGCTCCCTCACAGTCAATGCTTTAGGCTGAGACTCTGGAACATTTGCTACCATCTTGGATTCATCTGTCTTCACTTCCATTGGGCTGAGAACTTCGAGTGCAGAAATGGTGAAGGTCTTGCCCATATTCCCTAAGTGCAAGACCTGGGCCACAATGAGTGTCAGAACTACTTGTGTGAGCCAAACATCCACAGCCTTTGGGTGCAGATGAAGCCCCCTTACTATGTAGACCCCACTCTCCTGTGCCCCTAACTGTAGAATCACGAGAACTCGGACCCTGTCTTTTCCCCGCCTCTAGGGTTTCAGCAGGTCTCAGGCTGTCACATGCATTCCCACGGGGTCCTCTGGCTTTTTCTAACCATGGTGCTGTGGCAGCCACTATTTCTATATCTCTGGCTAAGCCCTGCCTCCCCCATCTGGAGAGACTAGCTTGGCCCTGGGCCCTCTGCTGTAGGGGGGCTGCTCTTCTCTGGAGACCACCATCCCTGCCTGCTCAGGACTCCACCTGTCACCCTGCTGCGGGGAATTTTGTCCCCTTTATAGGTTTGGCATTTTTAAAAGGGAGTCCAAAGCAGGGGTGCCTGGGCATCAGGGTGCTACAGCTCCTGTGATTTTCTGCCTCCCCGCCTTGCTCTCTCCTGGGGCTGGTTGGGTGGGGGGCAGGTGGGAGAAGCAGCCATCGGAAGCACCCCTCGCTGGTCCTCAGGCCTTTGAAGTGCCAGGCCCTTTCCTGGGTGGACTCTTTTCCTGGATCCATAGGCCCTCCTTGGACTTGACCTCTGCACCAGCCCCCAGACATGCCTGCCTACAGCCTTCCGGTAGCTGTGCCCCAGGTGCTGACTTTCTTTGAGTTCTTTTTCTAGAAGTCTCCTTAGCTGCTCTGTAAGTCAGTTGAGGGAAAGTTGAATGTGTGTGTGTGTAGGACTTCTTGGTCATCCACCCAGGCTCTTAGGATCTGCTGCTACATCCTGTTGAGTGAATGAACACATTGGTTCTGCCCTGGCTTCTCAGGGATGCTGAGGGAACAGCTGGTATGAGTGTGACCACCCCTCCCATTCCGCGGTCCTCAGTTGAGCAGGGCCTTGGCTCTGCAAGCAGAGGGAATTGCCTCGTTGGCAGTGACTGGGGGAAACGCTGCAGACTCTTCTGGGGAGTTTGGTCTAACTCTGCTCATTGATCAAAAATCATTTTTCCTAATTGAGTCAGATGACTTCCTTAAGAACATTCGTGTTTCTACCAATGCATATATTTGCATAATCTATTCTCCAGTGACAACCTTGCCTCCCCACACCTGCCCCACCCGTACCCGTGCCTTTCTGCCTCCAGGAAGCCACACAGCTTCCGGGCTAGTTTGATCAAGAGGAGTGAAAGCAAAACCATCTGCTTTCCTTCGACAGCTGATTCCAGCATCGCTGTTATAAAAGACCTGTCTTCCAGGTGGGCTCACGATTGTAGGGGGTGATCCTTTTTGCTGAGATGAAAGGGCTCAGCCTGCTACAGAATGCCTCCGCGCCAGCATCAAGCTTCCAGTGACTCACATCAAAGGCCTCCCTGCCACTGCTGGCCCCTTCCAGCTGGGGGAAAATAGGCTTATTAGAAGCAGGAAGGGTACACTGTTTACCGGAGGTGGTGGTGATTTCCTAGCGTTCAGCTGCCGTTTCCCTCTCACCTGGAGCTCTCGGGGATCTGGAGGGCCCTCCACTTGCTCGAACGGCTCCTTTGAATGTGTGCATGCAGCCTCCCGAAAAAGAACAGGGTGACTGTCCTTTCCCTCCCCACTCTCCTTCCTCCTCTAATTAGGTTGTTACCATTCAAGCAATATCTGCGGCTTGGATAGAGACTAGCCAGGGCACTGTCGGCAGAGGCCTCTGCATAATTGTGTTGATTAAGAGGTACAAGCCTGGAAATGTTGTCTTCCTTCAAGATCAAGTCCCTGTGTCTGTGGGAACCTTGATTTTCTGGGCCGACTTGTTTGTGTTGGCCTAATTGCTCAGGAAGGGCATTTTTCTCAGAAGTTTCAGCCTAGATGATCTGCAGCCTGTGCCCGGGGCTCCCGAACAGGCCAGAGTGGGAGGAGGTCACAGATCTGGGCATCTGTCTTGTGGTGGTGGCCGGGGAGCCCTATCCTTCAGTCAGTGTCTTGGGGTGGGACAACGTTGGTGCCTAGCTGGGGGTGGACTGGAGAGGCAAAATGGGTGGATAGTCCTCAGGGCAAGACAAACAAAATGATCCCCAGGTCCCTGAGTTCTGGCCTCCCCACTAAAAGTCATGGCTCTGTGGGGCCCTGGAGAGAATTCAAAGAAAGTAAGAACTCTGGGCCAAATAATATTAGGAGAATTTTTAAATTTCATGTGGCTTATAGCAGTTGGTACTCATCCAGTATCTATATTCCCTCTTACATTTCCCAATGTAAGAGGAAAATCCAACTCCCTTGCAGTTGGATTGGGCCATGTGATGACTTCTGGCCAATAGACTTTGAGCAGAAGTGACACCTGTTGGGTGTGTGTGTTAAGTCGCTTCAGTTGTGTCCGACTCTGTGTGACCCTGTGGACTGTAGCCCGCCAGGCTCCTATGTCCATGGGATTCTCCAGGCAAGAATACTGGAGTGGATTGCCATCCCTTCTCCTGGGGATCTTCCTGACCCAGGAATCAAACCAGTGTCTCTTACGTCTCCTGCATCGGCAGGCGGGTTCTTTACCACTAGCACCACCTGGGAAGCCCTTGTGTAAGTCACTCAGTCGTGTTTGACTCTTTGCAACTACATGGACTATACAGTCCATGGGATTCTCCAGGCCAGAATACTGGAGTGGGTAGCCATTCCCTTCTCCAGGGGATCTTCCCAACCCAGGGATCGAATCCAGGGATCGAACCCAGATCTCTCACATTTCAGGCAGATTCTTTACCAGCTGAGCTACCAGGATTGCTTCTGGGCTAAGGGAGTCAAAAACTGATGTGCTCCCTCCATCTTTCTGCTTCTGCCACAGAGAACTTGGAGCCAAATATTCCAGACAAAGGTGGGCAGACTGACTCACATCTGACTTTCTGTAAGAAATAAACCTTTGTTGTATCACACCTCTAAGATGTCATGGTTTTGGCCTTCCTGCAATCTGGCATAGTCTGTCCTAAGACATGCCCCCCCCCCAAATGCTACCAGCACCAGGGGAAGCATTTTGTGTGTGTTATATTTAACCCTGACGTTGACCTAGAGACCTAGGGCTTATTCCCTATTTTTCTGTGTGTGTTTGAAGAGATAGGCGCAGAGAGGTAAAGTCACTTACTGAGATCACACAGCTGACTGCACGTGGAGTCAGGACTTGAACCCAAGACTGGCAGGCTCCGAAGCCCAGGCTCTTGCCACTGCTCATGGTGCTGCCTCCCTGGCCCCAGCAGTCCTGTCTGTGACACTCTGGCCCTTGCTTACAACTCTCCAGCCATGTTACGTTTTTTTTTTTTTTTTCCACTTGGTAATCATCTGAAGGACATTTCCAGCCCAGGACCTTGACACATGCTCTTCCTTGGTCTGGAGCACTCGGTTCCTCCCCAGCCTGGAGCTCCCAGCTTAATACCACTCCCCTGAGGAAGTCTCAGCCCCAGTCTGACTCTGGTCTCCTGGCTGTGGCTCTCAGACCATCCTCCCTTTGGAGCTGTTATCATGCATCTTTATTTGTGGTCACTTGTCAGTTTCACCTCCAGGCTACGAGGTTGGTGGGTGGGGGCAGGGGATGGAAGGGGTGGGTGTTTAGTCACAGCTGGATCCCCAGTAGCTTCCCTGGTAGCTCAGATGGTAAAGAATCTGCCTGCAGTGCGGGAGACCTGGGTTTGATCCCAGGGTTGGGAAGATCCCCTGAAAGAGGGCATGGTAACCCTCTCCAGTATTCTTGCCTGGAGAATCCCCATGGACAGAGGTGTCTGGCAAGCTACAGTCCATGGGGTCGCGAAGAGTCAGACACGACTGAACACAGCACAGCTGGATCCCCAGTACGCAGGGCAAGAGGCCCCCACATATCGTCTCCCTGAGTTCTGGTACTCAGTTCTGCCCTTGCTAGCTCTGTGAGCTTCTCTGTTACATCTCAGCTTCTTGCTCATAACCTGGGTCTCGGACTAAGAGGTGAGTCAGACACTAGGCTTGCCTTCCCAGGCCTTTGTCTTAGCCTGGAGAAGGTGGGGCAGACCCTGAACTGTTTGGACAGCTGGCATTTCTTCTGGACTCTTTGATGGAGGCCCTGGAGCAGAGGTCTGGAGCTTGCCACGCCTTAGGCTGTTACCTGGCTCCCCGGGTGGACCCCCAGCCCACAACACCCCTACCCCCACCCCTACCCCTGTGTGACTTACAGACTCAGATGAATTGGCTGGGCAGAGAGAGAAATTGTGTGCTGACATCTGGCACCACAGAGGTCTCTTCCTGGCTCAGGCAGGAGACACTAATGTTATTAAGTCAGTTTTTAAACTGGACAACATTCTTGACATTTCGGCCGAGATGCCTGAGCATGAAAAGCTTCTTCCCTCCCGTTGTGTGTCTCCAAACAGTAACTCTGGAGCAGTATGACTCGACTTAAAAGCCCGGGGCTGTTTGCTCATAATTCTAATAACCATCCAGAATGAGATCACTTCACATTCACCTTATTTCTCCCCTCATTCATCTTCTCGTCAGGTCATTAGGAACTCCCTGATTCTTCCCTCAACCTCAATGTTCTATTATTTATATATTATACACATTTCTCTATTGAGTCTCTGGGAAACAGGAAAATGGCCACAGAGGATGGACTTTCTCCTCTGATGACAGCCTGGGAAACCATCTTTTCTTCATCCATTGATCCATTTTAATCCATTGACATTTGAAAGCTGCCAACTGAAAATACTGCCAGGGGGCTTCTTCTCCTGGTCCTAGTGGGCCTGGGGCAAATCAGGAGGATGAGCCTGTGACTGCAGCTTGGCAGGAGGGCGGGAAGGCGAGCTGTGATTCAGTTTCTTCTGAGGCCCTAATCGGGGCTGTTGGTTGTTTTGTGGGAAGAGATGTTTTCATGGGCGGGTATCTGCTTGGTTTGGCAGGTGGAAAAATTACCACTTAAAGATGACATTTATCTTCATTGTTTGTTGATTTTGCCTGATGACAAAAGACATAGTTGTTTGTTGAAGACAGTTCAAATCTACAAAAATATATAATGTAGAAAGTGATTGTCCTTTATAATTCTTCTGTTCCTAGAGATGATAATAGTCTGAGTTATACCCTAGATTTTTTCCCTTATGCATATTTCACTTTTACTATACAAACATAAGTAAGAATATATAATTACATACAATTATTTTGTTATAAAAAATGTGTTCCACAGACATCCTGGATCCACACACCATTTTTGATTACTCAATTTCACCAAATTCTTGGGTTGAGGACTGAGGCTAGGGTTGAGAAATAGGGAAGGATGTCTATCACCCACTGTGCTGCTAATAAAGGAGATATAATATTTTTTAAGACAGAAAAAAATTTTATTTATTTAAGTTGTAAAAATATAAATATTTACAGAAATAAAACTCTCCCATAATCCCACACACTAAAACTGATAAATTATTTTTCTACTTTATTTTGGTCCAGATTTAAGTTAATACCCATTATTTTATATTGCAGTTACAATATGTCTACAACACTAAGCTCTACTTCGCTAAACAACTGAAAACCATTTCTTAGTTATTATACAGAGTTCATCATTATAAAATATGTAGATACCAGCCCAAGAACAAATGTGCTATAGTTTTAGGAGATGAAATATTAATGACTTATGTTTTAGTCCATGTCAGAATATCCTTTCATCCAGAGGCCGAGTCAGAAATGCCTCATCACTTGCTGGCTCCCTGTGTTTCCCATGGGTACCAACCTCACTCTGTGCTTCTTTCTCCATATAGTGTCTTGTGGCCTCCAATCTCAAGGTCTACCATTGTCCAACAGAGAGGTCCCTTGTATCCTCCACCAGGACCTCTCACATTTGGTTCTTTAAGTCCAGAAAAAGAATACGAAAAGCAAGGTGCCTCTGAGATTTAGCACAGTTCTAGAAATTCATGAATTCCAGCATCTTTCTTTGAGATTTCTTCCTGTCTCCCTTAGATTCATATGTTGGAATCCTAGCCCGCCACCCCCCCCCACCCCCGCCCCCGCTTCCCTCTCAGTGTGATGGAATTAAGAGGTGGGGCCTTTGGAAAGGTGATTAGGTCATGAGATCAGGTCCCTTGTGATGACATTTGTGTCTTATCAAAAGAGGCCTGAGAAAAACCCTCTCCCTTCCACTGTGTGAGGATGCAGGGAAAAGATGCTGGTGATGAAGTAGGAAGAGGGCCCTCACTGGAACATGACCATGCTGGTGCCTTGATCTTGGACTTCCAGCCTCCAGAACAGAGAGAAGGTGAATTTCTGTTTATAAGCCACCCCATCTGCAGTATTTTGTTATGGGGCCCAGAAGCAGAGTAAGACAGTTCTCCAAACAATGCAATACTTTTGTTTCCAATGAACATCAGAGTCACATTTTCAAGTAATATTCCTAATAAATGTTAAGATAAGTGATATCTGGTCTTGTCTGCAAGGACTAGATTTTTCACCTCTAAGTTTTAATCTACGCGTTGAGGTATTAATTTAATACAATGAATGGCAGAACAGAAGAGCTCATGGTGCTGAGTATTTTCTCCAGGAGAGAAAAGTATTAACCATAACAACAAAATCAGACGAACATGTGCAGATCAGTATGCTTATGAAGTACCTAATGATTGTGATGGTGCATCCTCTGCTAATAACATATTGCTCAAGTGAGAGACATTCGTTGTCAACATTTCACAGCTTCAGATCACAAACAGGTAGTTCAGAGGAGCAGAAAGAGCTCTCGTATCAAGTTGGTAAGTTGGTTACTGAACCTCAGTAAGGAAGGAATCTGAGCCTCAGTTTCCTTGTTGGTGAGATGCTGAGTAAGTCCTGCTTTGCCTCCTTCTCAGGGTTCTTGTGGAAATCAGGCCAAGTAAGAAAGGTCAAGGTGTGTATAGAAGATCTTTGTCTTCCCGGGTGACCTGGTATTCAAATACTCTTCCTATTTGGGGTGCAGCAGGGAGGGAAAGCTCTGCCTCCCCAACAGGAAGGGAGGGGGCTTGGGTACCATGTGCGTGGGTAAGCAGTCCATGCTCAGCTCACACCATGCTCTGGCCTAATACAGTGATTGTGGAGTGAGTGGTGTCCAGAGGTCAGGGGCAGATCAGAACGTATCCTGGTGGCCATGGGGCCAGCAGGCAGAGATGGCTCCAGGACTGGCCACAGTTTGTTCTACCCCAACTCCTGGCTTCCTGGATTTTCCCTACTTTTGAGCCTGCTTCTCCCTGTTGGTGCTGTGAGCTACCAGACAGTCGTCTTTTGCTGTTTAAATTATCTACAACCGGCTTCAGTCATTTTCAGTGACGAGTCCTGATCTGTGGAGTCCACTGTGAGCTGTGTCCCTGTGAGGCTTTCTCCATGTGCCATGTGGCCCAGTGGTTTTTCCCTTGGAAGGGCTGAAAAATACAGATGCCTGAGCCCTGCCATCGAGATTCTGAAGCAGCAAGTTGTGGGGGAGTTTTGGGTTAGATGGTTCTTCAAGCTGGAAATGTCACAGTCTCGGTCCTGCCTCCTCATCTGTCCAAGGCACAAAAAGGCAATGTCTTAGGGAATGGGCATGGGGTATGTCTATTACCACCTCAATTGCTTGTCCCAGAATCCCTCCCAGCTAGTTAACCTGACATATGAAAACAGCCTGAAGCACAGGGAGAGTCATTACAGCATTGCGTGTAATTTAACAATATGATGACACCCGTGATTGCCCCAAAGAGGCTAGTGGTTAGTTACGTAACCCATGGCTCAGCTGCTTGAAGGAATATCATACAACTGCTAAAAGTAATGTTTGGGCAGAGGTTTTCAGTACCATGGGGAAATATTTAAGTTAAATCTGCGTAAACAAGACAGAAGAAAACCTGCCAAAATATTTATAGTGCTATTTAGCTTTTTTCTTTTTTTTAAACAAAATGCAGCTTTCCCTTTCTTTTCCTTTTTCCCTCTTCATGATGTTCAATTCAGTCAAACTAATTTGTGTGTGTAGAGAATTTCTATCATCGTAGTTACGGGAAAATGCTGACTAAGAGGACAGTGACAATTTTCAGCCTGAATATAAGGCGTGAAATAGACATGAACTAATTTTTTCCCTCTGGGCCTTTTACTGCCTGTTGGGGTGGCTGTCACCAATGAATGGGTGGGTGGCAGCATGGTTCACTGTGAAGATTGAAAGACCAAGCTGGGAGAACGTCAGGCTGCATGACCGGATCCAGTTACTTAATGATTTACCTCTATGACTTTTTATTGAAAGGAAACCGCTGTTTAAAATGAACTGTTTTCCAGCTTGAAATAATATAGATCAAGAAAATAATGAAGAGGTAAAATGTAGTATCTCTAGTCATTAAAAAATTATATACTTCTAGTCTTAACTCTTTAAAAAATTGTCATGAATAGGTAGAAAGGATTCATTTATGAGTTGATTTCTTCCTTCATCATTCATTGTATGTTTACTGAGAACAGGTCCAGGTCCACCCTTCTTTCCTGTGTATTGTTTCCTAAGGTTAGAGTTTCCGGTGTTTGTTCGGGCTCAGTCTAGCTCTTAGAGGCTTTGGGATTCGGTCTTCACTTAACGTGTGTCACAGTTTTTTTGTCCATTGAAGGTGTTTTATCCTCTCTTCTCCTGGAGCTTAGCTGAGATGGGCAGCTGAGTTAGGTTAAGTCATCCTTCCAGAAGCCCTGGACAAATTCCTGCCCATCTTTGGCAGGGGAATCCTGCCTCAGTCTTTGCAGGGAGAGAAGTTCTGCCAACCCCTCCTTGCCCCTTCAAGTCTATAGGTTAGACAGTTTCTAAAGAATAGGAGATCTGTTCTATTCTGTTTCAATCTACTTCAGTTAGTCTGTTAAACTGGGCTTCCCTGGTGGCTCAGAGGATAAAGTGTCTCCCTGCAATGCGGGAGACTTGGGTTCGATCACTGGGTCGGGAAGATCCCCTGGAGAAGGAAATGGCAACCCACTCCAGTACTCTTGCCTGGAATAACCCACGGATGGAGAAGCCTGGTAGGCTATAGTCCATTGGGCCACAAAGTGTCGGATATGACTGAGCAACTTCACTTTCACTTTCTGTTAAACAGAGGTGTTATAAAAAAGGAGGAAATCCTTCTGTGGGAACAACATGGATGAACCTTGAGGATAATTATGCTAAGTGAAAAAAGTCAGACCAAGAAAGACAAATGACCTCATTTATATGTGGAAGCTAAAAAACAAACAAGAAACCAACAACAGTAAAAGCAACAAATCAAAACAAACTCACGGGAAAAGAGATCAGATTTGTGGTTACCGAAGGCAGAGGGTAGGGTATTGGTAGTCATTTCAAAGTATATGTAAACACATCATTATGCCCTATACCTTAAACTTATATGGTGCTGTATGTCAGCTATTAATATTTATCTCCATAAAACTGAAACAAATTTAAAATTCAAAATTAAACAACAAAACAGTGATGCTACCCTGAGGCCTGGCATGTGCTGAGATTGAGGTGGTTATAAAAGAAGGTTAGGTGCTCTGTGTATGTTTGGAGGCAGGGTAAATGTACAAGTAGGGAGGTTCTAGGAAACCCTCCAAGGATACTGCTTAGCATCACACCCCAGCTTGCTATTTCTACTCTTGGTTAGTGGTTATAATTCAATCTTTAGTTTATTTTTTCCACATGTCTACTATGTGTTAGGTGGGCACTCTGCAAGCCCTGGTAGCCCAGGGATGAGAAAGACAGAATCAGTAGCTCACAGACTTGCTGGGGAGATACATACATGCATGCTCACTCACTCAGCCATGTCTGACTCTTTGTAGCCTGCCAGGCTCCTCTGTCCATGGGATTCTCCAAGTAACAATATTGGGGTGGGTTGCCATTTCCTTCTCCAGGGGATCTTCCTGACCCAGGGATCGAACCAGTGTCTCCTGTGTCTCCTACATTGGCAGGTAGATTCTTTCCCACTGAGCCACCTGGGAAGCCCGCTGGGAAGATAAGACATGTATCCTGAGTTTCTGCTGGTTCTACTTCATAGCTCTTAAAATCTTTCCCTCCCCACTGCCATTTCTTTTCTCTTTTGGATGACTACATAAACTTCCTAACACACCTACCCCTAATCCAGTCCCCACACTCCCATCAGATAGATTTGTCTAAAATCTAGACATGTACTTCCTTGTCCCAAATCCTCCAAGCTCTACACAAGGCTTTGCATGAGATGGCCTTCACTGCCCCTCTCAGTCAGATCTCTTGTTCCAACCTGCTTCACAATCTCCATGGTACTTGTCCTATGTGCCCCCTTGACCTTGTCCTTGTCATTCTCTCTTCCAGGAAATCTCTCACCACTTGTTCTCCCAAAAGACTCTTGTTCATCCTTCAAACCTCAACTCATGTTCCAAATCATCTGGAAAAGCTTCCCTGACCTCTTCCATTTCATTCATTTGTTACTTCATTCATTCAACTGTTTAGTGAGTATCCGTTATATGCCAGACATGGTGCCAGACATGTGATATAAAACCAGTATAGTATCTGACCTCATAGTATCAGGCTAAGTGATAGATAGAGATGCTCACTGAACAAGTTTTATAAATAAATGTAGAATTATAGACTGTAATGGCTTCCCTTGTAGCTCAGTTGGTGAAGAATCTGCCTGCAGTGCAGGAGACCTGGGTTTGATTCCTGGGTCGGGAAGATCCCCCGGAGAAGGAAATGGCAACCCACTCCAGTATTCTTGCCTAGAGTATCCCCATGGACAGAGGAGCCTGGCAGGCTACATTCCATGGCGTCGCAAGAGTTGGACACAACTTAGCAACTAAACCACCACCACCATAGACTGTAATAAACAGTATGACGAAGATGAAAGCGGGACACTCCCCGAGAGCGTAGCCAGGGCCCCTCTCTCAGAATGTTGTATAGCCACAGGGTGTCAGTCCCCACTGGGTGCCAGCCTCTCACCTTGAGGAGAGGGCATGACCGGAAGTACAGTGGGAACCATTTGGATTTGTATGGTAGGCTGGTTCACAGCCAGCTATCTCTGGCTGTGACAATACAGTTCTTTACTGGGTACTTTCTGGGAGATTCTGCCCAGCTCACAGAGAACTTCCTGAATTGCCCCCTTACCCTTGGCTATGAACCCCTATAGTGTGTCTGGACCATGCAGCGCCCTTCTCAGCCATGGTTGGAAGGGCCAGCACAGAAACCCGATCCAAACTTGGTGATTCACATTCTTTCTCCTCAGAATTTGAGACCCAAAGGTTCTAGGACAGGTAGGAATGGTCTCTAGAACAGACTCGTTGGGAACTTGGGAGCCAGGGGTGGCCATTTCCTTCTGCCTTGCGAACTGAGAAGAAGTACTGGGGAGAACAAACACGGGGCACAGAACAAGGTCTTTCTTGAGTTCTGGGAAACAATTCCATCTCCTCTGAATGAATTCCCCTTTGCTGCCTCAGCTCAGGTTATGTTGGTCTCTATTTCTTGTAGTTCAAAAATTCTAGCTCTATGGGTCTCAGACAGCCAATCATTGATGCAGGCCAGGTGAAGGAAAATCAGTCACCTCAGCAAAGACTCAGATGGAGCCATCAAGGCACATCAGTCAGTGGAGTCAGGTGAACAAGACTGGTGGCTTCTTGGCTAACCTTGAAATGTTCCACTTTTAGCTTTGGAATCTTGTGCCCCTCATACCTACTCCAAAGTGGAACTGCCCAGAGAGCTGAAACAAACCCATTAGTTTGTCTAGTTCTAAGGATTGGTTGGTGCCTGTGTATACATCTCCTGTGTTTTCCTAGGTGGAATCTTCTGTTTTGGGGAAGGAGGGGTTAGCCAAGCATATGGTCTTGTTCTAAATCCTGCAGGAATATTGATATTCTGTAGATGCAAAGAGTCTATAGAACACACACACACAGATGCATTGTTTGCTAGGCCAAATTTGTCTTTTTCTGTTTCTTTTTAAAAACAAAAAAACACACTGTAAAGCAATTATTCTCCAATTAAAAAGAAATTTTAAAAAATCATGGAGCAGTAGAATGGGGGGATACCTTACTTAATACCTTCAGTTGAGACCAAGTGAAAATATAATGCACAGTCTTTCTGTAATCTCCAATTACCTAACAGGGACTAACTTTAAAGTAAAATATTCCTAAACAACAACAAAAAAAATGAAAACATACAAACAAAACAACCCCCACAACTCTCCTATATCACGAAGAAAATTTTTGTGTGTGTGATTGGATTTCCAACAGACTTATATGATTAAAATTAGCTGCTTTTGATTTCTGGGATTTACTCTCCTCTTGGGTTAAATTTTAGCTAATCGGTGGCAAAATAAGTCTTCTAAAAGTCAATTTCCTTCTACAGTCTTAGAAAAATAAACGAAAAAAGAGGTCCTATTTCAGTAGCCTTGTTATTTTTCCTACTTGATTTGCACAGCCTTAGTCTTCTGCTTTTGTCCATACAAACCGTAACACAAAGGTCACAGAAATCCCTTGGCTTATTTAAATGTGTTAATCACATCATTGATGCAAACAGGGGGTTAACCCAAATATTTCATAGTTTGGAGATTTTCAACTAATAAGAAGAATCAAGCACTGCATTTGGGGAAAGATTAAGGTCGCTGGCCCTCATTTGAGTTGATTGGTCTCTTGAAATGAGATGCTAATTGTGAAATTGATAGGCAGATTTCCATTTGATTTTACCCCCAATAGTTTATGTTTGTGATTAAAATAATAAAAATGGAAAATGTCCAGTTCAATCAGCGTAATCTCCCATCTCTTCTCAAGCAACATAGCCGAAGTGAGATGTATCTGTGCGTGTAAGTCGCAAATTCCTTTTACTCTGCCTCTGCTGGCTGGAGGGAAGGGGAGAAATAAATTGCTCAGGGTCTAGATATGTTGATATCTCCTCTGAAATCAGAGAGGAACAACCACAATGTGAGAATAAAAAAAAAAGCCAAATAAAGAACTAGAGATATTTTTATATAAATAAAAAATTCTTATTGCTTATAATTAAAGTTATGACTTGATTCACACATGCAAGCAAGCAATACTTACTGAGTGCCTCCTCTGTGACAGGCACTGTTGCAGGCACTGAAAATACAGAGGTGAATATGAAAGTTGGGTCCCAGATCTCATCGAGTTTATTTTCTGGTGAAGTGAAGCCGCTCGGTCATGTCTGACTCTTTGTGACCCCATGGACTGGGGCCTGCCAGGTTCCTCCATCCATGGGATTTTCCAGGCAAGAATACTGGAGTGGGTTGCCATTTGCTTCTCCAGGGGATCTTCCCAATCCAGAGATTGAACCCAGGTCTCCCAGGTTGCAGGGGATGGCATGATCTGATGCTGTTTCTGATGGCTGATGACCCTGCCTGCCTAGGAGGGAGCATGAGTAAAAGCAAGAAGACTAGTTAGGAGACTCTTGCAGTGTCCAGATAGGCAATGCCAGTAGTTTAGACCTGGCGGTGATGGTGGTGAAGGCAAGAAGTGATGAATGTAGCACACATTTTAGAAGTAGAGTGAAAAGGACTTGCTGATAGATAAGATACGGGGGTGGGGTGTGCTGTTGATGAGGAATAGAGAGGAACAGACACTTTCCCCCACCTGAATTTATGGTGATGCCATACTGCATGCAGGTAGGAAGATTGGGAAGCAGTCAGAAACTCCGTGTTGGATATCCTGGCTGTAGGATGCATCCAAGTTGATTGACAGGTTCCTATTACTGGTCTCTAGAGAGTGCTGGAGAGTTCAATCCTTGACAAGTTCTTTCCTCCATTGACAAGGGAAGCAGACTCATCCTATCTGCAGGGAGCAGCAGAGAATGATTTGCATGCCAATTTAGAATGGGAAAAAATTCTTGGCCAGCTGGTACATTGAGAATCACCTGAAAAAAAGGAACTCAAAGAAGATGTGTATGAAAGATTCCAAACCCAAAGACAGAATATGTTCTGGCGAGGTGGAGAGGGAGACTTGCTATATCAAAGAGGGGGTCTGGGGAAGAGTAAACTCCATAGGAGCTAAAGGTGAAGAGTATGACAAAGTGCATATATGTCCTTGGGCTGCCTCCACCGTGGGGAGGGTCTTGACTTTGGAGTCAAACAGGTTCTAATCCAAATGCCATCACTTGCAAACTCTGTGTCTTCAGACCAGTTACTGAATGTCTCTGCACATAGACTTTGAAAAATTTTGTCTCTCCTCAAACACTGAAGTTGTTAAGTTAAAAACTAATTTTCTTCCCCATTTTGTATTGAGCAAGGGATATATCAAACTGCAGCTTGAAATGTCAGGTCAGCTTGAGAGAGTGTGACCACATGAATTGAAATAATTGCAGCCAAAAGCAAAGGCAGTTTTCTTCAGGCAGAAGTCTTATCTTGCATGAATGGGTCATTTCAGCTGTGATTTTTAAAACCTTGAGACAAGCTTTTGTGCCCTTGAGGCTGTCTTCTCAGATGCCAGGGTAGGAACCACTGGGTCATTTCCCGGGAGTGTCCCAGGTGATAAACTCAGGGATGTCCAATAACCTTGAATACTTCTGCGATTGAGAATGGATCAAAGGAAATGGAAACTCACTCATTTTAAGAATTGAAAGACCTTCACAGCAAAGGCAATGAAAGCAAAAATAAACAAGTGGGGCAATATCAGACTAAAAAACTTCTGCACAGCAAAAGAAAGCATCAACAGAATGGAAAGGCAGCCTACAGAATGGGAGAAAGTATCTGCAAAATCACTGATCTTATAAGGAGTTACTATCAGAAATATGTAAAAAATTCACAGAACAGCAAAAAACAAAACAAAACAAACCTCAAAACAATATGATTAAAAAATTGGCAGAGGAACTGAATAGACATTTTTCCAAAGAAAAGATATGCAGATTGCCAACAGCTCCATGAAAAGGTGTTCAGTATCACTAATCTCAGGGAAACGCAAACCCAAACCACAATGAGATTATACCTCAAACCCTTTGGAATGCGTGCCATTAAAAAGACAAGAGATAACAAGCCCTGGTGGGGATGTGGAAAAAAGGAAACTTTGTGCACTACTGGTGGAAATGTAAACTGGTGTAGCCACAATGGAAAACTGTATGGAATTTCCTCAAAAAATTAAAAAATAAAGCTTTTATTTATTAAAAAATAAAGCCATATGATCCAGCAATTCCATTTCTAGGTATACATTCAAAAGAAACAAAATAGGGTTTCAGAGAGTTATTTGCACTCCCATGTTTGTTGCAGCTTTATTCATAATAACCAACATATGGAAATAACTAAGGTGTCCATCAATACATGATGGAGAAAGAAGATGTGGTATACATATATACAAGGGAAAATTATTCAGCCATGAGAAAGAAATCAATTCTGCCATTTGAGACAACAAGGATGGACCTTGAGGACGTTATGCTTAAGTGAAAAAAGCCAGGTAGAGAAAAGCAAATGCCACATGATATCATTTATATGTGGAATCTAAAAAAAAAAATTAAGCTCACAGAAACAGAGAGTAGAAAAGGAGTTTCCAGGAGTCAGGGAAATAGGGAGAGGTTGGTAAAGGGTAAAGATTTTAGCTATAAGATGAATAAGGTCTGAGGATCTACGGTAAAACATGGTGATCACAGTTGATAACACTGTGTTGTATAATTGAAATTTCCTAGGAGAGTAGAACTTAAATATTCTCACAGACCAAAAAAAAAAAAAAAAAAAAAGAGAGAGATAAGTATGTGAGATAGTAGATGTGTTAATTAAGTAGATAAGGGGAATCCTTTCACAATGTATATGCATATCAAATACTACACTGTACACTTTACATACCCAACAATCTTATATGTCAATTTTAGCTTAATGAGTGAAGTAAAAGTCGCTCAGTAGTGTCCGACTCTTTGCGACCCCATGGACTATATAGTCCGTGGAATTCTCCAGGCCAGAATACTGGAGTGGGTAGCCTTTACCTTTACCTTAATACAGCTCAAATTTTTAAGATACCTTCACATTTTAGGAAGACATATACAGTGCTTTCCACGTCCACATTCTAGACAGGCCTTTAGCAGAGTACTGATCATCCCTCTGTCTTTGCCAAGTTTTACATCCCATTGGGAACAGAGGGGGACTTTCTGCTGTGGGACCCCCTTGGATTCTGTCTGTGTGATGTTGCTGTATTGAAACTTAATTCCAAATCCAGCGGTTTGGTCCATTTGAGACCAGATAATGCTTGATGCTTTTTTCGCTGCTGGATCTTCTGGCTTGATGGCTATTGCATGGACACAGGCCATGATGAATCAGCCATGTTTTCCTACACGTGTATGCAGACCAATGCTTCTTGAGCTTTCCTGTGTATATGAACCACCTGGGCATCTTGTTAACACACACTTTGTCTGATGCAGCGGGTCTAGTTGGGGTCCGAGGTTTTGCATTTCTAACTAGCTCCCAGGTGATAACTGATCCATCTTACTGGTCTGGGGATTGTGCTTTGAGTTGCAAAGTTGGAGAACTCTAGTCTGTTAGTAGAATACATGTTGCTCAAGAAAAATAAAAAGGTGGGTGGGAGTGACTATGTACAAATAGATTTGGGAAAAACAGTTACACTCTCATTCTCTCTTATAGATTAAAATTGTACCTTATTCACATTTTAAAGGGTTGGAGAAGCCCTGCAGTTAAAAAAGAAGCTGTTGATTTATTTTACTCGATGTCAAACTCATTTGATCATGAAAACTTTCTTTTTTAAGGAAAATCATTAACATTCAGTAGAATTAATGGTCTTTGTATCAAATTTTGGAAAACAGTTTGAGGCACGAGAGACACAGACTGTCCTACAATCCTGTTGATTGTAAACAGTAACTAGGCAGTCACCCAGGAAAATGCTAGAACGTGTGATAATTAGGAATAGGGACTCTGAAATTGAGTCAAAGCCTGAGGTTGAATCTTGGCTTTTCACTTAGAGCTGTGTGATTATGGGTCAGCCAGTCAACCTCTCTGAGTCTCAAAGATCCTTCCTGTAAGTGGAAGCCGATGTTATAGTTGTCCTGGTTGGCAAGACAGATGATGCTGGGCTTCCTGGCTGGAGTGAAAAGGGCTCAGGCCAGAGGAACTAGAAGAACAGTAATACAGGAAAGAAAGGATGTCTGAGCATGAAGGGCCCCTGGAGATAGTCTGATGCAGAACTCTCACTTTATAGCCAGGGAAATGTCACAGTCACACCATGGAAATAACTCACCCATGGTCAGCAGCTGAGAGCCGATCAGGTCCTGGATCTCTGGCCCAGGTCCCCTGCCCCCTTTATTGCATCACACCAGCGTATCATCAAGCCCCCAAGTAACCCTTTCAATTTTCTTGAAGGGAGTCATCTTTGTTTCAACATAGTGTTTTGGGAAGAAAACCTGGTCTTCACTGGTGAAGCCCAGTGATTCTGATTGCCTCATTTCCATCAGTGGTGAGTGTTTGCAGCTGTGACCCAGAGAGGCAGAAATAAAGATCCTGCCTGTTGACAGCTTTCCCACTGAGGAGCCCATGCAAGGGGACCCCCGTGGCCGGTGGGCTAGAAACCTTGGCTTATCAGGGCCTTTGAGGAAGTGGTGGGACCTTTCCAGACAGACAGTGTCCTTGGGATCTGCGGGACATGGTGCAGCCTGTGAGGGCCCCGTGTGGAGCCCGGGAGATTTTTGTAGGGGCCAGGGAGTGCCCGGGGCCCACAGGGCACTATCATGGTGAGGGACGAGGCCAGAGGGAAAGAGCTTCTGGTACCCTAGCCCAGCCCTGTTGCCATGGAGACCTAGGTATGAGGGGGAGCTGCTTAGTCCCTCTACTTGCAAGAAGGACAAGAAGTAACAGATGCCTCAACCTTTACAGTTCCTGAAAATTTTCCATCAGGTTTCTACTTTGAGTCTCAAAACATCCCTGGTAGATGCCTCTTGTTCGTTGTTGTTGGTTTTCCTATTTGAAGGCAAAGAAGAGATTCATGGAGCGGATGTGACCAGTGGGGAGGCAGGAACATGATGGTTCGGTCCAGTCACACCTTAAGTCTCATCCCTTGTCCTCACACACCTTCTCCCAAAAACCCAGATGGGCGCATTGGTTCTGACAGCTGTGGGCTCTTACCCCTTCACTGGTTTCCTGAAAAGTACATTTATTCCTTACTGCTTCTTCCGGTTGGGAGGCTGGGCAGAGCCCTGGGAGCGGGGTGAGCTGCTGGCTCACCTACATCCTCATCACTTCCTGCTCACAAGGAAGGGAGCTTAGGAAGTCCTGTCACATGTCCTTCCTTCTTTATGATGGCCCGTGAGTGGACACGGCAGGATTTGTGATTCTCCTTTTTATAGATGGGGGTAGGGTGGGGGGAGACATAGGCTTAGAGCTGGTAAGATCACTCCATAACAAGATAGCAGGCAGGGCTGGCCCTAGAACCCCGGACTCTAGGTTGGTTCAAGACAACCCCAGGAGCTAGGGGACACCATGGGCTTGGCCTCAGTTCCTCTGATACTGCTACATCCAGGAAAAACCAAGTCCCCTCAAATGGCTGTGCCAAAGGAGAGGAAGTATGGGCTTTAAAAATCATCTTGCTGTCAACCAAAACTCATTCTGACCCCCAGTCAGCCTGAGAGAGAGACAGAGAGAGAGAAAGTGTGTGTGTGTGTGTGTGTGTGTGTGTGTGTGTGTAGGGGAGGGTGTGGGGCTGGGGAAGTGAGGGCAGAAAGAGCCCTGGGCTCCGTGCCCAGTCCCTGCGATTTCCCAGGAGGGAAGCCGGCCTCCAGGCAGAAAGCCAGGAGTCTCCCTCATCGCTCCAGCAAATGGGTCCCAGGAGCTGTCCCCTGTCTCCGCTGCTGATGGGTAGCATGGGGGGTGAGGAGAAAGGGCACGGCTGTGCCCCCCGAGGGCTGCCACCGAATCCGGGAGGAAGCCCGTGTGTTTGTCTTGTTTCCCATGCACCATTTTGACTTATTTTCCTGGTCCAAAGAGAGAGCTTCAGTGTAAACTAAGGCTCCGTTCTAGGGGGCCTGTTGGCTCCTTGGAGTCGGTAATTGGGGCATTGAAAGGATACAAAAAAGAAAAAAGCCCACAGAGGAGTGGATGATCTTTTATACTTAAAGTTCCCCCCTCTATAAAAGCGACATATTACAAACCTCTTTCTCCTCTCGAACATTTCTTGCTAAGTGCATTCTGATGCCACATTGAAACGCAAAATAGCTGGAATCAAGCAGGCACCGAAGGCTATTTATATGCTAATCTCTATTTCCCAAGCTGAAGCAGGAATCTCGGGCTGGGTGCTGCTTCTAATGATGGCTCGGCTTTAACCTCTCTGGAAGAAAGAAAAGTATTTTCCTTAAGAAAACAACTCAGTTTCTTTAAGATGAAATGTAATTATCTATTATCAGATGTCCCTTAAAATGCAAGGCCTATTAAAGCTGCTAAAAATATTGAAGCCCTAATTTCACCATAATAGCATTTTAATTTCAGCAAATCACGGCTCTATTGTTATAGGACATTTTGCGGTAGGAATGTGGTAAGAGGTCCATCTTAGCTTTTTTCTTAACATTTTCCTTTCTTTGAGAAGTACAATTAAATCATTGCAATCATCTAACCTTGCTCGACACAAAATTTTACTTATCAAGTGCGAAAACAATGGTCATTAGCATTTAAAAGAATTTGTTTTAAAAGTAGCTGAAGTTTAATTGCTTTAAATATTCTTGTTGGAATGTGCAGCCGCTGTTGGTTCAACGTTCATATTAAAGAGAGATGGTGTTTAATTGATCACTGAATTTCATTGAAAAATATTTACTTTCTTTCTGGGCAAAGTATATGAAAGAGACATCTTGATGGACCCTGGAGGAGGACCCGTTTTGGGGGAAGTGACTGCTGTGGGGAGTTGCTGGCAAATGACCTGGTGATGCGCTCACCCCAGACGGGATGTGTGCTTGGGAACTTTTCTTGTGTAAATTTCAAAAATGAACCCTCCCTCCCAAAACTTGATTTTGATAGCCTGCAAGAAGACGCATCCATGCTCTATTGAAAAATCCTGGAACTTGTCTTCTTGTTTTTCAGAGATCCCTGGATATTGCTATATATGGTTGTGAGAGTTGGACTATAAAGATAGCTGAGTGCTGAAGAATTGATGCTTTTGAACTGTGGTGCTGAAGAAGACTCTTGAGAGTCCCTTGGACTGCAAGGAGATCAAACCAGTCAATCCTAAAGGAAATCAACCCTGAAGATTCATTGGAAGGACTAATGCTGAAGCTCCAATACTTTGTCCACCTGATGCGAAGAGCTGACTCATTGGAAAAGACCCTAATGCTGGGAAAGATTGAGGGCAGGAGAAGGGGGTGACAGAGGATGAGATGGATGGATGGCATCACCGACTCAGTGGACATTGGTTTGAGCAATCTCTGGGAGATAGTGAAGGACAGGGAAGCCTGGTGTGCTGCAATCCATGAGGTTGCAAAGAGACATGACTTAGTGACTGAATAACAATCAAAGAGGGGTCCACCTCTGAGTGGGCTTACCTTTTCACACAAGGGTGAGGGAAGGGCTGGAGGGCGGGATGGGACCACTTTCCCATGGATCTTTTGCCCACACCTGTTGGTCTCAGCCACCAACTGAGATCGATCCACTTCTTTCTCCTCTTTGTCATTTGAAATGAAATGAAATGATCTTAGCGGGCTGAGTCACCACTGAATCTCACCAATTATAGCATTTCTGAGTTCCAGGGAGAGGCTCTGACAGGCAGGAAGAGCAGGAGGAATGAATGGGGTGGGGCAAGGGAGGGGAATCAGCTCAATAGGCCACTGACTGGGGTTTACAAAAAGGTGTTTTGGGGTCCCTAGTAATCCTATTTATTGAGCACTTACTATGCGCTAGGCACTGTGTTGAGGTCTTGTACCCTTCCCCTTAATCTTCACAGCAGTCTTTCCATGGAGGTGAGTATCTCCATATTCCAAACGTGGAAACTGATGCTCGGAGAGGTTAATTTGTCCAGGCTCATGCAGCGAGTGGGAGGCAGAACCGCGCATCAGTCCGTGGTCCACCTGGCAACAACTTTCATGCTATGTGGCTTCCTTCTAATAGTTTCTATCCTCAGTCGTCACTTTAACTCAGGCCTCCAGCCAGACCCCGAGACCAAAGGCTAGTTCCTCGACTCCATGCTCCTTCCTGCATGCCCACTTTGCCTTGGGGACTTCTAGAGCCGGGTACACGTGGAATTTGAAGAGCCTCCTTCATTCCTTCTCTCTCTCTGGATCTCAGCTTGCTAAGTGTAAAATGAGGCCCTTGGATGACCCAGTCTTCCAGAGCTTCTTTAGGTGCATGTTTGCATGGACTCAGATCAGGTCCACACAGGGGTTCTGAGTGCCTTCTCTGGGCCAGGCTGGTGTGGGCCTTGGTTGTGTGGAGACAGGTAACACGGGCCCCTGCTCTCTAGGCAACACTCTGGACAGTCAGCTCGGAGCAGCTGACCCTCTTCCTGGTCATGTCACACGGCTGGACACTTGCGGCTACACCCAGCACAGCATGGATTGGGGCATTCAGGGTCCCAGAGCAATTTGACATTTTGCCTGGTTTTCCCCTTTGCTCGCTAGATTAACTCCTGCTTGTCTCTCAACATCCAGCTCGAGTTACCTCTTCCGGGGAGACTTTTGACCCCTTTTCAAGCCCAGATTCCCCTGGATCTTCCAGCATTTCTCCCTGATAGCATCTACCATAGACACATGGGAATGCAGCCCAGGTTACTTTCCTGGCTCTACTACTTAGTGAAGAATCTCAGTAAGTCCCCTAACCCCACTGAGCCTGTTTCTTTATCAATACAGTGGGGTAATAGTAGTGTCCACTTCCCCCTCTGGTGATGTAAGTACCAAATGAGACTTGTATAAGGCTCCTAGAACATGCCTGGAACGCACAAACACTTAATGCACATTACTTACTGATAATGTGGGAAAGGGGCTGACTTACGGTGTGTGTTACAGTCAGATTGTGTGCTCCGTGGGTTCAGCACCGCAAGATTGTCACTTGTCCATTTCTGTGACTAATACAGAGATTTCTGTATAGCAGAGGTCTCTGAACATTGGCCAAAGGCTTTGTGTTCAGGTCCATGTCCTGCCAGTTACCAGCTTTGTGAACTTGGGTAGGTTCTGGAACTTCTCTGGCTTTCAGTTTCTTCATCTGTAAAGAGACACGTACTTACAGGAACTCCCTGATTTTTTTTTTTTCTTTTTCATTTTTAGCAATTTTCTTTATGTTTTTAAATTGAAGTATAGTTGGTTTGGGCCTCTCCACTAGCTCAGCAGTAAAGAATCTGGCTGCAAAACAGGAGTTGCAGGAGACACGGGTTCAATTCCTGGGTCTGGAAGATCCCCTGGAGGAGGGCTCAGCAACCTACTCCAGAATTCTTGCCTGGAGAATTCCATAGACAGAGGAGCCTGGCAGGCTACAGTTCATAGGGTGTCTAAGAGTTAGACACGACTGAAGTGACTTAGCACACATGCACACGTAGTTGCAATGTTGTGTTAATTTCATGAGTACAGAAAAGTGATTCAGTTATATATATACATAAAACTTCTTTCTCTTTTTCAGTCTTTTCTCTTATATGTTATTACAAAATATTGAGTATAGTTCCCTGTGCTATACAGTAGGTCCTTGTTGATTATCTATTTTATATATAGTAGTGTTTATATGCTAATCCAACCTCCTAATTTATCTCTCCTCCTTATTCTTCCCTTTTGGTAACCATAAATTTGTTTTTATGTCTGTGAGTCTATTTCTGTTTTGTAAGTAAGTTCATTTATATCATTTTTTTTTATGATATCAGGGATATCATAGGATATTTATCTTTCTCTTATGGGACCCTTTTCATAAGATTATTGGGAGGATTAAACATAACAAGCCTGGTGAATTTAACTCCTTGTCCAGTGCGGTTGTAAGATCTCAGCCCATAGTATCTGTTAGGTTAACAGACTCTAATTAATGACTGTCGTCTATATTCCACTTTTACATTCTTATCCCGTTTAATCCTCACAACAGTTCTGGGAGGGGTATCTGGCTCATTGAGATCTGACAGCTGTTAAAAGGCAGGTGCCCTCACCTCACATCCCCTCCCTCACTGGACACCCCGTGACATTTCATATCATGAAGATGGATGAGGAAGTGATTCTCAAACAGGCCAAATAATCTTCCATAAAAGTTGGGTGGGGCTTGGACTTGTGGCTTGTTAGGAATCCCAGCTACACTGATTTTCTAACCGCGGGGCTTGAATTGACAGCTCCAACAAGTAGCTGCACTACTTGTGTTTTTGTGCTCTTCAGGGGCGGTTATAAATTTGATCCTATCTGAAATAGCAGATTTCAAGTTGAAGTCCCCTCTGTCCACTCTGGAATTCAGATTTATTTCTATGAGACCAGTGCAATTTTCTTATCTTTGTTACAAATTACTACAGTCTGGGTTAATCTCACGCAGCAATAAAGTTGTTTGCCTAGGAAGCTTCCTGCAATGTCAGAGCTGATGAATGGCTCCCTCTGGCTATAATAATTCAGTCTAGAACATGGAAAACATTGGTTCTTCTGTAGGAAACTCCATCAGGGTGCTTGGCTGTTCCAGTTGTTGGCGATCAGAGACTGTCATCTGAGTCAAGACAATTGGAACCTTTGTAACTGTGATACACACTCCGTGATGAAATGGTGGGGCACATTGCCCCTCTGCTTCATGAAAAAGACAATCCTGTTGGAGTTTTCTGAAGGTGGCAGTGGATCAGGTGCCTACAACCAAACTCAGCACAGACAGGGGGGGTCTCAGGGGACAGGTGAGCTAGTGCGCTGGTCTCAGAAGCAGAAAAGAATGGGCTGTAAGGGAAGGAGCAGAAGGCTTATGTTTCATTCATTTCACAATTACTGTAGTTTAAAAAATCTGACACGTACCATTGATTAGAACATGAACTATTGACTTAATAAGAACACTTTAGGAGGAGGGAGGAGAGTGCAACCACAACCACTTTCAATGTGCACGTTGATTTTCAGACCCAATGTTGAAGCCATTCAAGGGAGATTGAGATCTGAAGGACAGTAAGAGATGACTGGGGTGTGTGTGTGTGTGTGTGTGTGTGTGTGTGTGTGTGTGTGTTATTTCTGAGCAGGGTGTGCTGTTTGGGAGAAGGAGCATTCAGATGAAGAGACTAGCTGGCCCAAAGCCTTTGAGACCACAGGGCTTGCTCAAGAAATGGAAAGAAGACCAGTGTGACTTTGAGGGAGAAGGTTGTGAGAAGATGAAGCTGGGGTCAGCTGGGGACATGACATCTTTTGGAGGACATTGTAAGCCAGCTAAAGAGTTTAGATGTGATTCTGAGGACAAAAGGGTATAGAAGAATTTTAAGTAGAGGACTGGTATATTCTGTGTTTAGTGTCCATGGGAAGCAAAGCAACATCAGCTTGGGAAGACAGCTGAATCATGGGGAAGCCAGGGCTGGGAAGAAGCTTTCACCCAGCCTGTCCCCACTTGGGGACAAGCACTGGCTTCTTGGGCACTAGGAAGTGCCACTATAAGAGGCACATAAGTGACAACTCTAGAACTTAAGAGATAGTACACTTCTTTTGAATTCTGTAAGTCAGACTTAACCTGTTTTGTGTACCCACCCATCTAGGCTGGCTATATGTGGTCTTCAGTTGGATTTCTATTTGTTAACCTTTCCTCCAGTGCTACCAGTCCACTGTGGTTTTCAGTTCATTCTGGTGACTGAATTAGCTCTTTGTCCAAGTCTACTTGATGTTTAGAATTTAGGGTGCTCCTCAGCCCTTCTGCTACACTGGGTCATAGGAGCCTATCACATGAGTCCAAAGGCCACAGATCTTAGTGTGTACTTATCTTCTCCCACTTCCCACACCTTCTCATCACAGCAACTCTCCATCATGGGTGCTGTGTGCTAACTGGTCTCTTCCCAACTTAGAAATCTCCAAGAACCCCAGTACTTCTCTTCTTCCTCTCCTTAATGGTCTAACTACTCTTGTTCTTTATAGTCTGAACATTCTCCACCATTCTTTCCTCATCTGAGATAATCCAGTGAATAAAAGCTGGAGTGGGTTATTTTTCCTGCCAAGGAATTTCAACTTTTGTCCCTTCAACATCAAGGCCCTGAAGGTAAGGGAACACAAAATCCTCTCCCCCGCTCTTTCTTGTCAACTTTAAGGATATGGTCAGAGCTGTGGAATGGGCTGAGCAAGGAGGAGATGGCTTATTAAATTTCTACCCATCCACTCGTGCATCCATCAATCCATCCATCCACCCAGGCATCTATCTATCCACCTGTTACTTTGAGCAGGCACGAAGACTTTTTAAGGGTCCTGTTTCTTTGACAGCTGCATGCTTCTAAGGAGGAATTCCGCACAGTGTTCAAGACCAATACAGTATGATGTTAAATGCCTGGACTCTGGAGTCGGACTCCCTGGGTTTATGTCATGGCTTCTTGCATTACCAGCTGAGTTCAGTCATAGAGACTTGATTTCTGGTTATAATACCTACCTCACCTGTAAAATGAGGACAAGAGTAGCATCTACCTCAAAGCCTTGTTGTAAGGATTAAGTGGGTTAATACCTGTAAGACTTTAGAGCAGTACCTGGTACTTAGAAACTGCTCCATAAATTTTAGATATCTTGAGTACTCTCGGATCAGGGGTGAACGTCTGATACGATCTGGGTCAATAGGATTCTTATCACCTTGAAATTTGGAATCAAGACTGGAATTAGTCTGGATCACTCACAGCTGCTGAATTAACTCAGATATAGTAAGGCAGTTCAGGGCCTTCTGCAAGAAGCAGCTCTTTAAAGAGAAGAAAGAAGAAATGAACACCTGGAGAGGAGCCAAGCGGTCTGGTGGATCTGAGGAAGAGAAAGGGAGAAGGAGGGAGAAGAGAGGCTCTAGAGAATGGGAGACAAAGAGGGAGGAGGAGGAGGGACGCTGGAGGAGGGGGAGGAGAGAGGCTTAAAGATGCTTTAGTGCTTGGGTTCCTGGTCCCAGTCTTGCCCATGATGCTCAGTTTTCACACTGTGTCCAGATAAATCCCCATTTGCTTGATTGCTTTCTACTTCAGTGACTTTGGAATGGGTTTCTGACCCAAAATGAAAGGAACAAAGGCAAAGAGAAGCAAAACACATCTTGCCCTCAAGGAATTTCCCATTGCTATAGACATTTTTGTCCACCCCTTCCCCAATCCTATGTTGAAACCTGAAGCTCAATGTGATGGTCTTAGGAGGAGGGACATGATTAGGTTATGAGAGCAAGGTCTTCATGAATGGGATTAGTGCCCTTATTAAAGAGACCCTGGAGGGAGGGGGGATCGGGAAGGGGAACACAGGTAAACCCATGGCTGATTCATGTCAATATATGGCAAAAACCACTACAATATTGTTAAGTAATTAGCCTCCAACTAATAAAAATAAATGGGGGGTGGGGGAAAGAGACCCTGGAGAGCTCCCTTGCCCCGTTTTCCATGTGAAGACACAGCCAAAAGATGGCTGGCTTTATGGACCAGGATGTTGGCCCTCACCAGACACCAGATCTTCTGCTGGCATGCTGATCTTGGACTCCCCAGGCCTTCTGATCTGTGAGAAATAAGAGCCTGTTGTTTAAGCACCCAGTCCATGGTATTTTTGTTAGAGCAACCCAAATGGACTAAGGCAGCCATCTAGCAGGTGAGTACAGAGATAAGACATGATGATAGCTAACTGAATAATGAGTTTGGATGGGGATGAAGAAGGGTTGTGGTAGCACTGAGGAGGAAGTCATCCATTGGGGATGGTGGAGGGCTTGATGGAGAAGGCAACAATGGCATTAGGTCCTAGGGAATGGAGTTTATTATACTTCCTTATCGGAGGTGAGCTATGTCTACTGCTTGCAGCCATAATACTCTACTGGGGCCAAGGACAGAGGAAGCCACCAGACCCTGAGAAAGAGGCTCTGGAAGCAAGGCTTCCTGGTAAGACACTGGTTCCCTTCTTGCCTCCTAGTTGTCAGGGCTTTCCTACTGATAAGGCACTAATTAGTGCTCTGGGGTTCTGGATAGGATAATCTTATTTATTAGCACCCTTTGATCTCAAAGCATGTTAAGAGTCAGCTCTAAGAGAGAAGCTTTACAATTTAAATGCCCCTCCACCCAAGTGGGCCTTGTTGAATATTAGCTTTAATGAGAAGGCGAAGAAGTTAGTGGGGAGTTCTATGAAGCAGAATCATCCTGGAATCAGATCAACTGCCCAGTGAGGCCAGATCTACTGCCCATGAACCCAGTAAGATGAGTTGCTATTCCCCAAATCCACTCTGGGTGAAATTCCTCACATCCAAACCTTTGCTTATGCTCTCTCCCCTACCTGAAATGCCCCTCCCTATGCACCCCTCCCATCTCTACCCACGAGAACACTCCCATTCTGTAATGTTCATCTGTGCCTTTCCTATAATGTCTTCTTTGCTGCCCATCTTCTCAGATTTGGTGTGGCTCTGCCCTGAGCTCCTGCAGTTTCTGAGCTTAATTGCAGCCCTAGCAAGTTGTTTTATTCTTCCTGTTTAGCCCCTACCAGAGTGGTTTGTTGATTTTTTCATCCTCAAAGCCTCTACAAATGTTTATGGACCCCATAAATGTTTTTGCAATGAGAATTTTTAATTCTTTAAAGTTATTGATAAGCTACAATCAGAGACATGTGTTGCTAATCACACACCAGGAATTCAGTTCAGTTCAGTTTAGTTGCTCAGTCGTGTCCAACTCTTTGCGACCCCAGGGACTGCAGCACACCAGGCCTCCCTGTCCATCGCCAACTCCCGGAGTTTACTCAAACTCATGTCCATTGAGTTGGTGATGCCATCCAACAATCTCATCCTCTGTCGTCCCCTTTTCCTCTTGCCCTCAATCTTTCCCAGCATCAGGGTCTTTTCAAATGAGTCAGCTCTTCCCATCAGGTGGCCAAAGTATTGGAGTTTCAGCTTCAGCATCAGTCCTTTCAATGAACATTCAGGACTGATTTCCTTTAGGATGGACTGGTTGGATCTCCTTGCAGTCCAAGGGACTCTCAAGAGTCTTCTCCAACACCACAGCCCAAAAGCATCAATTCTTTGATGCTCAGCTTTCTTTATAGTCCAACTCTCACATCCATACATAACTACTGGAAAAACCAAAGCTTTGACTAGATGGACCTTTGTTGGCAAAGTAATGTCTCTGCTTTTTAATATGCTGTCCGGGTTGGTTATAACTTCTCTTCCAAGGAGCAAGCGGCTTTTAATTTCATGGCTGCAGACACCATCTGCAGTGATTTGGGAGCCCCTCCAAAAAAAGTCTGTCACTGTTTCCACTGTTTCCCCATATATTTGTCATGAAGTGATGGGACCAGAGGCCATGATCTTAGTTTTCTGAATGTTGAGTTTTAAGGCAACTTTTTCACTCTCCTCTTTCACTTTCATCAAGAGGCTCTTTAGTTCTTCTTGGCTTTCTGCCGTAAGGGTGGTGTCATTTGAGTATTTGAGGTTATTGATATTTCTCCCAGCAATCTTGATTCCAGCCTGTGCTTCATCCAGCCCAGTGTTTCCCATGATGTACCCTGTATATAAGTTAAATAGGCAGGGTGACAATGTCCAACCTTGATGTACTCCTTTCCCTATTATTTGGACTAAGACAAATCTTTTCATGTCATCCTAATGACAACCCAGTAGGGAGGTGGCACCATCATCACCACTTTGCAGATGAGAAGGAAGGGATTAGAGAGAATTAAGCAGGGCAACGTATATAGCTCATGAAATGGCAGAACTATATTTTCAACCCCAGTTTATTTGAGACCAAAGCTTTTAACTCTTAAGAATAACAGGATACTGTCATCTTTCTCAAGAATCCCCAGCCCCCAAAGCAAATTGCAGAACAACGAGATTGTTGGACTGACGGATGAATGGGTAAAAAATGTGATATATATATTCACTGGAATGTTATTCAGCCATAAAAAAGAAAATCTTGCCATTGGCAACAATGGACTTTGAAGATATTGGGCTAAGTGAAATAAGTGAAATGGAGAAAGATAAATGTCATATGTGGGATCTAAAAATAAATGAACAAACAAGCCTGAGCTCATAGATACAGAGAACAGATTGGTAGTTGCCAAAGGCAGAAGAGAGGGGTGTGGGTGAAATGGGTGAAGGGAGTTGAAGGTACAAACTTCCAGTTATAAAATAAATGAGACCTGGGGATGTAATGTACAGCATGGTGACTACAGTTAATAATTCAGTATTGCATATTTGACTGTTGCTAAGAGAGTACATGTCAAAAGTTCTCACCAAAGGAAAAAAACCTGTGACCACGAATGGTGACAGATGTTAACTAGACATAGTGATGTTTGTTTCATAATATAGACAAATATCACATCATTGTTGTATATCTGAAACTAATCTAGTGATGTATGTCAGTTATAAAGTGTTAGCTATACTTGAATAAAAAAGCAACAACAGAGAGATCTTTTTATCAAACTAGTAAATGAGGATAAAAAGATAACACAATGTTGATGATGTTTCAATGAACAAGATACTCACTTATACTTACAGCATTAACACTGAGTCAAAAAATTGGTACCTCTGACCCAGGGATTGCTTTTATGTTGAAAAATTATCTTAAAGAAATAACCCCAAAGACTGAGGAAGAAAACAATAAATTCAAAATGTTCATTCCTTTTAAAAATTGTGAATCACTATATTGTACACCTGTAATTTATACAACATTATATATCAACTATACTTCATTTTAAACAAAAGATGTTCATTGCAGCATTACTTATGGTAGTTACAAGCTCATAAATAGAAAAACTTAGTAAAAGATGGCACGATTCCATGGAGTACAAGGTAGTCACTAAAATGACAATTATGGAGATTAGGTGTAATACCAGAAAATGTTAAGAATCTAAAAACTTGGATACACATTTGCAAGAGTACCACAGTTACAATGAGGCAAAACCCTGAGCTTCTGAGAGCAGAAACACATCAAGAATGCTAATGGTGGTTGTGTCAGGTCAAATGAATTATGGCTTATTTTGTTTCTTTTTTTCTTCTATTTTTCAATTCTTCTGTAACATGGTTATATTATTTTTTATGATGAAAATGATGTATTTTTTTAAAGCTGATGAATAATTCCATAGCTGAGTCTTATTAGCAGCCAAAGGTGACCTTGTCTAAAGAAGACGCTCTCCGGGCCTTGGATCAATGCAGGGAGGGCCGGGCAGCATGTGGTACATGCCTGGGGGGTGTAATGTTGGTGGACATCTGTGTGTATATCCTGCTGCACTGAAAAACAGCCAGCCTGGGATAGATACTGGGGCCCCAAAGGTAGTTGCATACCAGGAGGTGACCTGGCTGGGTCACAGATCTCCCTCCTCCCTCTGCAGCTTCCCCACTTCTACATGTTGCTGGGTCTCCCCACTGGCTCCAGACAAATCCAGGTAGCAAGTTTGGAAGCTCAGGGAGGGAAAAACTGGATACAGTGTTTCTTTCCACTGTTAATTAAAAGAAAAAAACCAACAATAAAAATGAAAGCTGGGAGACTATACTGAGGATGTGATTGATGGTTTGGGCTGTTTTTACGATCTGCCCAGCTAAGTGGAGAACGGCTCTGTGGTTTCTGACCACCTTCCAGGCGGTGGTTGTTTCTGACTTCCAGCCATTCTCCGAGCTGCCTCAGCTTGCAGGTCTCTTTGAAAAGTTAAGTATGAGGAGAAGGCATTGGATTTATAAAATTGCCTGGATTCCCCTCTGGTTTGTGTTAATGCTTTCCTCAGAGACTGGGGCGGGGGGAAGGTAGGGAGGAAAAGTAAACCCAGTGGGTAAGACATTGGGCTTTGGAATTAGACACAGTTGGGTTTGAATCTAGTTTTAGCTACTTAGTAATTGTGGCTACGTTTGTCAAGCAAATGCCTTCATCTCATCAAGCCTCAGTTTTCTTTTCTGCAAAATGGATGATAAAGATGGTACCTGCCTCAGAGGTTGAAGTTAAATGAGTTGCATATCAAGCAGAGCACAGATCTGACACATTGCTAGCACTGGATAAGTGCCGGCACCATTATTATTGTTTTTATCATGATTGCTATTTAATGAACATCCTTTCCCTTGGTTCCCCTGCTTTTTCAAAAAGAACTTTTCTACCAGAGAAAGAAAAGGCAAAGGTAGCAGAAGATACAGAATAACCCAAAGACTTCCAATTCCAAGTTCCTGAGCCTCAGACTCTGTCCCTGCAGGAATTCTCTTTCCCAAACATCCTTAGGTCTTCCTGGGACTTTGTCTTCCTGTTGACACCCTCCTGGACTGTCTCCATAGAAGACAGCTTTATTTTCCACCAAGAACGGTTTATCTCCTGGGCATTGCCTCTTTACTGCCAAGGACTCAAGACCACAGCTTGTACACAAGGCACTGTGCTAAGTGCTATTTATAGGGCTAGAAATTATAAGTGCCATAATTTCCAGTTTAATTCTCACAACCCCTGATGTAGTACTGTTATTATCACCCATTTTAAATTCAAGGAAATGGAAGCTCAGAGGGGATAGATAACTTTCCCAAGTACACACTACTAGGATGAGGCAGAACAAAGATTCTAGTCTAGATCCATCTGATCATGGAGCCCCTGTTCTTAACCTCTATGAGACAATGACATGAAGATCTATTGTCCAAGAGGTTGTTGGGAATTATTAATGAATGTGAAAAGTGCATACTAACCTCTAACCTTCTCTGTGCATTCAATTGCTCATCGTGTCTGACTTTTTTTTGCCACTACCTGGACTGCAGCCTGCCAGACTCTTCTGTCCATGGAATTTTTCAAGCAAGAATACTGGAGTGGGTTACCATTTCCTCCTCCAGGGGATCTACCCATGGTATAACAAATGTGTAACAACATAGAAGCATGGGAGAAGTGGAGCACTGTGGTTATAAGCTTCTGTTCATTCTGCACCATTGCTTTTGACCTTTTGTCACTTTAGTGACCTTAATTTCTTTCTCTGTAAAACAGATAAAATAGCACAGGGTGGTGACAAATGTGGTAGGAGAAATAAAGCCCATAAAACAATGTCTGGCACAGAATCGATAATAAATAAACAAGACTCTAGAGTGTGACTTCCATGATGGCAGAGAGCACTGTCTGTTTTGTTCATACTGCTCACACTATGTCCTTGGGGAATCTCTGACAAGTGAACGAATGATGATGGTCCTAGTTGTTGGGGCCATGATGTCTTCAGCGTGGCCCAGCTGCGTTGGATTCCTATGACAAGTCAGCACTGGCTCTGTCACTTTGGCAAGCAATGAGATGGATGGATCAGGGCAGCCAATAAACAGTGGCCTGATCCAGGGACAGGACTTAAGGACAGTCACAATGACACCCCATGGGCTGTTTCTACCTGAGATTTCATAATTCCCCTATGAGTTAAGTCCATACAGGACTCCGGCTTCACTGGAGTTGTTTGTCAAAAATTATTGTCTAGAGTCAAAGGGAAGACCCTCATCAAATTAGGATTGCATACGGTTGGAGAGACCACTGGGGCCCGGGCCACCCTGAGGCCCTGCACGGGCCTCCTACGCCACCCCTTCCTAAATGGAGGCTGAGAGTAGTTAGAATTCAATTAAGCCTTGGTGAAGGGAGTCTTGCAGGCAGCGCTGGGGCAGGCCCATGTCCGGGCTGAACAGAACAACCGATTTAAGCTAAATCAACGCCTACTTAAGTGAGCTGTAATAAGCATTCTGGGGGCAACGCCAGCCTAGGGGCATCATTTATCACTGGGTAATAGAAAACCGTAATGAATAATAACTTGGGCCCAGCAGCCGGAGCGCACATACATTACCAGGTTCCTGCGGCCGCTGTCCACCCAGCCTGGAGGGTGGGGTCTGAGGCCTGGGTGCTGGGGTTTGCATATTGAATTCTGCTGCCTGCAGCAAAGTCTTTGTTGCACAGGAAAGCCACTAATCTCACACCTGCTTTGCCAGTCTTGGCAAAAGTCTGCACTTGGCCTGGGGAACACACGGTCCCTTTGCTAATATTGCATGAAGAGGGGACGAGAGGCCTTGGAGGAGAAGCCTGTTCTTGAGAGAGTCTGGTTTTGGCATCTGCCTTGGCCAATGTGTGAGAACACAGATCTCCAATCAACTCCCCTCTGAGGCCTGATCCCAGGGTCCCATTGCCTCACAAAGCCTTGTCAGCAACGGCCTTTGAGCACCAGTGATACACACAGTTCTGAACTGGGCAATGGTGGTGTGTAGGAAAGCCTTGGTGATGGGTGTGGAAAATTCCTGCCCCAGCACTGTCTCATTTGATATCTACTAACTACTCGTGAGATAAATATTACATACATGTGCCTTAAGACCCTTAGGAGCCAGTGTCTTTGCAGCTTAACTACTTTTTAGCTGTGCGGCCTTAGATAAGCTACTGAACCTCTCTGCTCCACAGGCCCTCCCATACAATGGAGACAATACCAGGGTGGTTGTAGGTGTACGTAAGTTATGGTGTATGAAGCACTTAGGATGCGCCTGACACAGAGCAAGTGCTGAGCTCACTGGCTGCTCTTACTATTATTTCTGGGCTTTCTTGGTGGCTCAGTGGTAAAGAACCTGCCTGCCAATGCAGAAGATGCAGGGTTCGATGCCTGGGTTGAGAAGATACCCTGGAGAAGGAAATGGCAACCCACCCCAGTATTCTTGCCTGGGAAATTCTGTGGACAGGAGAACCTGGCAGGCTACAGTCCATGGGGTCTCGAAAGAGTCAGACAGGCCTTAGTGACAAAACAAACAACAGCAACCACTTTATAGGCAAGAAGACTGAGAATCGGAGGGGTCAGTCAGCTTGCACACACAGTCAGGAAGTGGAGGGCCCTGGAATTTGAATCATTTGTATTCAGATCACCTCCCCTACCAGGAGAAACAGACCCTTACACTTTCGGATCTGTTCTTCTGACACCAGTCCATTGAGGCTCTGGGTCCTTGGGGGCTCTCTATCGCCCCTCCCCCATTGTGTACCAGCAGCCCACTCCCTTCTTTTGAAAGCTCTCCTTCTTGAACCTTCCTTAATACACTCTGCCTGTTCACCTCACCTTTTCTGTAGGGTAATTATTACACCTCACTGTGGTTGTGAGAAGGCTGCATCTATCTGTACCAAGCAAGATTCTTCTGGCCCTGTGAGCCTGGGGATGAGAGAAGACCTCTGGAATAAAACAAAAAACAAAAAACCAGTGCCTTCCTGACTCAGATCCCATCACAGATTTATTCTCAATCCTTCCCCTTGTGTACTTTGAGAGTTGTTGGCCCAGTTCAGTGTTCACCTCTTCCCCCACCTCCTACACTGACTTCTTAGCTCTGGCTCTTTGGAGGTTGTCTTTGGTCCCTCTTGATTGGAGGCTTCTGTTTTGTTCTCCCAAAGTTCCCTCTGAAGTGGGGGAGTTTGCCCTTCTGCACATTCACTAATTCACTCAACAAACATTTATGCACTTTCTAGGGGTTGGAAATTCAAGAGGATTTAGACCTTGTCCTTCTACACTGGACAGATGCCTTCTTCAGGTGCCCCTCCTTACTCATCTGTGTATGTCACATCAACTCCATATTTCAGCTTCAGTGCTCCATAGTCTTGTGTTTGTTTGTTTGTTTTTTTCCTAAAGAATCTGATGCTGTTGACTTTTTTCTCCACTGACTCTTGACCATAACAAACTCAGTTCCTGGGGACCCATAATGACTTTGTAGATGCCTGGAGCAAAGCATGAGGGCTGTGAGCAATGCTGGGCTCAGACTTCCTTTCCTTCTGATCTTAGCCACGATCTCAGACCAAGATGAGGCCTGCACCTGATTTTCACTGGCATCTTAGACCGAACAATCAATGTTAGGAAAATATCTCAGCAGCATTCCTCATAAACCATTAGAAATAAACCAAAAAAAGCCAGTTTGCTTTACTCTACCTTCAACTGATAAAACCAAACAATGTCATAAGAAGAAAAACAAACAAACCAGAAGTGGCCTAATTCTTACTTGAGTTAGAATAGCTTTGGTTTGACCTACCCTCTCTTAGATCATTTCCAAATAATCAGACTCATCATCCCTTTATCATGAGTTTGGTAAATCCTCTTGAGAAAAAAATCTCCTTTATGATGACGTCAACCATGGATGGTGGCCTTTGGAGGTGGACCACAGAGTCTTCCCTTCAAAAGAGCTGCTGTGAATACCTTTGGCTGCCAGGTTGCAAGAGCTACACCTCTGGATCTGCTGTGATGTTCAGCTGAGGCCAAATGTTTGATGGATTTCAGATAAAATATCTATTTCTTATTGATTTCTAGTTTAAAAACATGTGGTCAGTGAGCATACTTGCAAGATTTTAATTATTTTACATTTATTTGAGACCTGTTTTATGCCAAAATACTATTTTAGTAAATGTTTCATGTGAACTTGAAAGAAATGTGTATTGTTTTGAGTGGCATGTTCTGTAAGTGTGTGACTTTTCTGATAAGCTACTTGTTATGAATGTAGCTTTTTAAAAAAATTAGTGTTAGTATGGCATAACTTTATAAATATCCTTTAACTTTCAGCCTATGTGTGTCCTTATATTTAAAGCGAGTTTCTTGTAGGTAGCTTACAGACGGGTCCAATCTGGCACGCTATGCCTTATAATTGTGTTGCCTAGACCACTTATAGTTAATAAAATGGTTGATATAGCTGGGTTTAAACCTACCATTTTGCTATTTCTTTTCTATTTGCCCATATGTTCTTCGTTATTTTTCCCTCTTTCCTTGCTCTTATAATAAATGAATTTTAAAAATGATTCTGGTTAATCCTCACTATTGGCTTATTTGCTGTGTCTCTTTGTTATATTTTTAAAATGCTTGATATAGAATTTATATAGACATTTTTAACTTCTTAAAGTCAAACTTCAGGCAATAGTGTACATTTCACATAATATAAGAACCTAGAACAGTATTTCCCCTCCTGTTCTTTTTGCTGTTGTTTTCATAAATTTTATTTGCACATGTACTATAAACTCCAAAATGCATTGTTATTAGTTTTTATTTAAACTATTAATTATTTTCTAAAGAGATTCAAAATGAGAGGAAAGAGTCTTTTATATTTACCCACACATTTAACATTATTGGTGCACTTCATTCTTCTGTGTTGATCAAAATTTCCACTTAGTATCATTTTCCTTTTTCCTGAAGAATTCACTTTATCATTTCTTGTAGTACATGTCTTCTGGCAATAAACTGTCTGAGCTTTTGTTTGTCTAAAAAGTCTTTAGAGGCATACCCATTTTATCGTGTTTCACTTTATTGCTCTTTGCAGACACTGTGCTTTATATAAATGGAGGGTTTGTGGCAACCTTACACTGAACACGTCTATTGGCACCATTTTTCCAACAGCATTTGCTTGTTTAGCGTTCCTGTGGCACATTTTGGTAATCCTCAAAATATTTCAAAGTTTTCCATTATTATTACATTTGTTATGGTGGTAATGATCTTTGCTGTTACTACTGTGTTTCGAGGTACATGAATTGCACCCATATAAGATGGCAAACTTATTTGATAAATATTATATATGTTCTAACTGCTCCACTGACTGGCTGTTTCACCTTCTCTCTTCCTCTCTCTACTCCCTGAGATGCAACAACATTGAAATTAGACCAATTAACACAATGACCTCTAAGTGTTCAAGTGAAGGGAAATGTCATATGTCTCTCACTTTAAGTCAAAAGCTAGATATGATTAAGCTTAGTGAGGAGACATGCGGAAAGTCAAGACAGGCTGAAAGCTAGGCCTCTTGTACCAAATAGTTAGCCAAGTTGTGAATGCAAAGGGAGGGTTCTTGGAGCAAATTAAAAGTGCTATTCCAGCGAACACACAGATGATAAAAAAGCAAAACAGCCTTGTTGCTAATATGGAGAAAGTTCTAGTGATCTAGATAGAAGATTAAACCAGCTACAATATTCGCTTGAGCCAAAGCCTAGTCCAGAGTAAGGCCCTAACTCTCCTCAATTCTGTGAGGGCTGAGAGTGGTGTGGAAGCTGCAGAAGATAAGTTGGAGCTAGCAGAAGCTGATTCATGAGGTTTAAGGTTTATGTCATCTCTATAACATAAAAGTGCAAGGTGAAGCAGCAAATGCTTACATATTAATAGAAGCCGTAGCAAGTTATTCAGAAGATCTAGCTAAGGTAGTTCATTTATCGTGGCTACATTAAGCCACAGATTTTCAACATAGATGAAACAGCCTTCTATTAGAAGAAGATGCTATCTAGGACTTCCATAGCTTAAGAGGAGAAGTCAATACTTGATTTCAAAACTTCAAAAGACAGACTGACTCTTGTTAGGGGCTAATGCAGCTGGTGACTTTAAGTTGGAGCCAATGTTCATTTACTTTTCTGAAAATCCTAGTATGTGCTTAGTTGCTCAGTTATGTTTGATTTTTGTGTGACCGCATGGACTGTAGCCCACCAGGCTCCTCTGTCCATGGGGATTCTCCAGGCATGAATACTGGAGTGGGTTGCCATACCCTCCCCCAGGGGATCTTCCCAACCCAGGGATCAAGCCCAGGCCTCCCACACTGCAGGTGGATTTTTTATCGTCTGAGCCACCAGGTAATCCTAGGGTTCTTAAGAATTATGCTAAGTCTACTCTGCTCATGCTCCATAAATGGAACAACAAAACCTGGATGACAAAACATCTGTTTACAACATGATTGACTGAATATTTTAAGCCCACTGTTGAGACATAGGGCTCAGAAAAAGAGATTCCTTTCAAAATAGTACTGCTTACTGACAATGCACCTGGTCACCCAAGAGCTCTGATGGAAATGTACGACAAGCTTAATTAATGTTATTTTCAACAACATGTTGAACATGTATTAGAACACAGCATCCATTCTGCAGTCTATGGATCAAGGAATAATTTTGGCTTTCAAGTCATATTATTTAAGAAATAAGCACATTTCATAAGGCTGTGGCTGCCATGAATAGAGATTCTTCTGATGAATCTGGACAAAATAAGTTGAAAATCTTCTGGTAAGAATTAACCTTTCTAGATTCCATTAAGGATATTCATAATTCATGGGCAAAGATAAAAATATCAACACTAACAGGCATTTGGAAGAAATTGATTCAAACCCTCACCAGTGACTTTCAGAGGTTCAAGACTTCAGTGGAGAAAGTAACTACAGATGTTGTGGACATAGCAAGAGAGCTAGAATTAGAAGATGTGACTGAATTGCTGCAATCTTGTGATAAAACTTTACTGGATGAGGGATGGCTTTTCATGGTTGGAGCAAGGAATTCTGTTTCTTGAGACAGCAACTACTTCTGGTGAAGACGCTATGCAGATTGTTGAAATGACAAAAAAGGATTTAGAATATTACATAAACTTAGATGACAAAGCAGTGGCAGGGTTTGACAGAATTGACTCCAATTTTGAAAGTTTCACTGAAAAAATGTTATAAAAAACATTGCACGCTACAGAAAAATTGTTTGTGAAAGGATGAGTTGATTGTCTTATTTTAAGAATTTGCTGCAGTCACCCTGAGCTTCAGCAACCACTTTTGGCCGCTTGGCCTGGAGTCACGACCCGCCAAGCTGAGCTTCTACAGAGGCGTGGGCCAGCCTGGAAGAGGAAGTCCTCAGGGAGCTCAATGCCTTCTTGCTCATGGGAGATGAGTGTCACCACATGCGCAAAGACACTGTCTACACTTAATTGTGTCAGCAGTCATCAGCACCCAGGCAAGACTTTGTGCCAGAAAAAAAATTTGACTTACAGAGGCTCAGGTAATGAATAGCATTATTTTTAGCAATATTTAGCAAAGTATATTAAATTTAAGGTATATATGTATTTTTTAGATGTAATGCTATTGCACACTTAATTGACTACAGTGTAGTGTAAAGAGCATAATGTAAATACAACCTTTACATAACTGGGAAACCAAAACATGCATGTGACTTGCTTTAATGCAGTGTTCACTTCATTGTGGGGTCTTGAACTCAACCTACACCATCTCTGGCATAAGCATGTGATTCATCTTCAGATTTGAAAGAAATTTCTGCTGGGTTAAAGAATTCTAGGTTGACAACTTTTTCTCTTTAGTGTCTCAACAATGTCTTCCCATTTTCTTCTGATTTGTGAAATTTCTGACATGAAGTTTACTGTCATTTTTTGTCTTTGTTTTTCTGTATATAATTGTCTGAGTGCTTTAAAATTTTTAAAAAAATCATGAATTTGAGGATTTTGATTATGATGTACCTTGAATTTTTTTTTTTTTTGAGATTTATTCAGTCTGGAGGTCATTGAAATTCCTGAATTTGTGGGGTTAAAATTTTCACCATATTTGAAAAAAATATTTGACTGTCTTTCTTCAAATGTTATATCTGCCAGTCATCTCTCTCTTTTTACCGAACTTTAATCACACATATGTTAGGCTACTTGATTTTTTTCTATATTGATTATCAGGATCTAATGATCCAGTTTTTTTTTTTTTTTTTGTAGCCTCTTTTCTCTTAATGCTTCATTTATGATAGTTTCTACTGCTATATTTTCTTTTTCTTTAAAAAATTTAATTAATTGACTGATTAATTAATTAGTTGGATTTTAGTTGTTTTACAATGTTATGTTAGTTTCTGCTGTAAAACGAAGTGAATCAGTTATACATATACATATATCCACTCTAAAAGATTTGCTTCCCTTTTGGCTCACCACAGAGAATTGAGCGGAGTTCCCTGTGCCATGCAGTAGGTTTTCATTAGTTACCTGTTTTATGTAGAGTAATGTATATATGTCAATCCCGACTTCTGAATTCATCCCACTACCACTTCCTGCCTTTGTAGCCATGTTTGTTTTCTGCGTTTGTGACTCAGGTCCTGACCTTTTCTTCTGCTATTTCAAACATCCTGGTAATCCCATCTAGTGTATTTTTCATTTAATATATTATATTTTTTAATCTCTAGAATTTGCATTTGCTTCTTTATTATATCTTTTTCCCCCTTATCACAGACATGTTTTTCTCTGCCTTCTTGAAAAATGGAGTGTATTTATAATGGTTGTTTTACTGTCCTTTTCTGCTTGTTCTACCATCTGTGGGTCTGTTTCTACTGATTGCTTTTTCTTCTTGTTATGGAGAAAATTTTTTTCTATTCCTTTGCATTTCTGGTAATTTCTGATTAGATAGTAGATATTATTAATTATACATTGTGGGTTGCTGGATATTATTGTATTTATATAAGTAGTGTTGGATTTTTTTCCTGTGCATAGTTACTCAGAATCAATTGGATCTTTCTGCCTTGTTAAGGTTTTTAATGGCACATCCAAAGCAACTTTTAGTCTAGGTAAAATTTATCTCCAATACTAAGGCTTTTGAGGATTCTACCCAAAGCCCCATGTGTTATGAAGTTTACTCTGAATCCTGTGTGAGCTCTGGAAGTTGTTCTGCCTATTTTTTCCTGATATTCCTTCTCCATCTTTAGATAGTTTTTGCTTATGCATTGCTGTTCAGTACACAGATGGGAGGGGAAACCTCTGCAGATCTCTAAAAGTCTCTATTTGCAAAGATCCCTCCTCTCTGGGACTCAGCCTTGCAAATTCTAGGCATCTGGGCCTTCCTGAACTTTTATCTTTGACTTCTCCGCCAGGCTGCTAGGTGTTATTACGGTCTCTACTCTCTTTGCTAAGACCTGGATAATGCCTCCAGATGCTGACCTGGTACAGTGGAACAGTTTGCCTTCTTTGAAGGATCAAATTTCTGTGCTGCTTTTTGCACAATACTTAAAACTTCGCATGAAACAATGCTTTAGTTTTCTAGTAAATTTAAGATGTCAGGGTATTTGACTCCTGTTACTCTATCTTGGCTGGAAGCAGAATCGATCACTCCCTCTTTTTTGAAACACTTTTTTTTCCTTTTTTTGTTTTTCTGCTTTAATGGTCACTTCTTAGTCTCATCATCTTCTTTCTCCTCTCTCTGATGTCCTTCTGAATATTGGCGTAGGTCCCCTTCTTTTTTCTATTGTCTCCGTTGGCAGATTTATCGAACGTCATGCTAGATTTGCTGTTGACTGTAAAATGGATGTCTCCAGGGCAATTTCCCTCCTGAACCCCAAACTCAGACATCCAAGTAGTCCATCTGACATCTCTGGGATGTCTACTAGGACTTTTTAAGCTTATTGGTTTTTATTGAAGTATAATTTATTTATGATGTGTTAGTTTCAGGCATATAGCACATATATACATACATATATATAGACCCACATTTTCAGATTCTTTTCCCTTATAGGTTATTACAAAATACTGAGCATATTTCCCTGTTGTAGTAGCCTCTTACACTTAATATGCCCATAGTATAATTCTCAACTCAGTCCTCTTTCAAACATGTTTCTTTCAGTCCTTGTATCCTAGTGATGTGGCTCAATTCACTAATGCATCATCCACCTAGAAGCTCAAGGAAAAAACTTTTAACCATCTTTAATTCTTTTTTCTTCTCCTCTAATATCTAATCCATTAGCAAGTCCTGTATAGACTCTGCTTCAAAAATATATTGCAGTGCGTACCAACTCTTACCAACATTACTGCTACCACTTTGGTCTCTGTCTTGATCATTTCTTACCCGGACTATTACAATATGCTCCTACCTGCTTCCACTCTGGTGTGTTTCCAGTTTAGCCTATTCTCCCTGCAGCAGCCAAATTTTAATCCGATCATTTCACTTTCCTGTTTCAAATCCTCAAATGACTCAAATCATTTAAAATAAAATGCAAATATCTTACAATAACCTGTAAGGCCAAACATGATCCTCCCCTATTCCTCTAATTTGGTCTGTTAGCATTTCTTCCACTTATTCATTTATTCCAAGTAGAACCAACCTCTTTCTGAATCCTGAGCACAATTAAGATTTTTATGTACTTAGGGTCTTTGCACATGCTGTGCTCATCTACCTAATCTGTGAAGCATTGCTTCTGTTTCTTATCACTCACGTCTCACCTCTAATTTTGTCTCTGCAGAGAGGTTTTCTCTGACCTAATACAAAGAAACTTCTTACCCTGTCACTTTGTTATTCCATTACTTCCTTTTATTTTCTTTATAACACATGTCAATGATTCCAACGATGGCCACAATTTTCCAACCCTCCATCAACACCCCTTTGCAATGTGACGTTGCAGCACTTTCCATTGAGAGGTGGAATCTATTTCTCATTCCTCAAATCTGGGCTGGACTTATGACTTGCTTTGGCTGACAGACTGATTTGGAGGTAAAGCTGTGTTCGCTCTGAGCTATGTGAGCTTCTGTTCTCTTTCTTGGACCCCAGCAACCGCCCTGTGAAGAATCCTGAGCTTGTTTGGTGCAGGACAGGAGAACACATGGAGAAAAACTGAGGCATCTCAGCCAATAGCCAGTCTTTTCTGGGAAACAAAGCCACCAGGCTGACCTGGAGCCAACTGCAGACACATGAAGGAACCCAGACCAGACTAGGGCTGCTGAGCTGAACAACCTGTAGTCTCATGAGCAAGAATAAATGGTCATTAAAAAAATCATAAAATATTATTATGATTGATCATGAAGCAAAAGTTAGCTGATATGATTATATCAGTATTTGAAATTATGTATCAATATATGCTCACTTTATTGTGTAACCCCCATCAACATATGAATTCCTTGCAGATAAGGAGTTTTGCTCATCATCATATTGTAGTGGTTATAGCTATAGCATTAGATTAAAATGACAATATGATATTTTAAGAAAGACCTATATATTGGCATTTTATTAAACAGGAGAGATATGGCCACCAAAGCCATCTACACTTCCTCCTAAATTTTTCCTAAGGAAAAACCATAGTAAAAGACTGAGGCAATTTTGTTCTATTAGGAGACCGATGGTCAAAGTGAATTAAATTATCCTAGGGGAAGGGGAATTAGCTGCCAACAAGGAATCAGTCCCTTTTCTGGGATTGATGGAATCTAATCCCAGGGAAAGGAAGCCAGAAAGACTTGGGAAACTCATTATTTTCTTGTACCTCTCTCATCTCCCAATCCTGCTGCCATATCCTCTTCTTGTTTGCCTTAACGTATCCATCATCCCCACTCTAAGGAAATCCCATCAGGGCTTCCGAAGAACAGCAGAACCCAGGCTGGCTTTAGCAAAGGTGTAAATTACTAATATCACTCAAACCAACCAACTAAAGGATAAAGCAAACAATGGCCAACCAGCCAATGTGCCCGGTCATGGGATTTTAACAACAGCAAGGGAGAAATACAGACAGATGTATTTCTAAGTGAGTGCTTTTTGGGCCAATCAGAAATTTTGATATAGTGTACAATTTTCTAGGTATCACTCCAGATGTAAATAATTCAGATTTCAAATTTTGAAAATTACTGAAATATAGTATTATACCAACAAAATATTAATATTTTGATACTGTAACCTGGCATTTATTCTGGAATGCCTGAACACCTTCAGCCTGTATTGCAATCACCCTCATGTCCCCAGCACCTAGGACAGCGCCCAGCAGGTTCTCAATCCATGCAAGAGCAGATGAATGAACAGATGCTTGCTAGAACGAAAGGGCTGGGTGGAGGTGCAACCCCAGGGTAGTCAGCTGTCCTCAAACACACATACACACTTCACATGCCACCTCCCAAACAACAGCTGCCCTCCCAGTAGTTCCCAGTTCTGACAAGGGAGCAGGAGGGGCACTGCGGGTGCTCCAAGGACATGCATCCCAGGGTGAAGGCAGTACATCCTATAAAGATGTTGCTGCAAACCCTCCGTGTCCTCCAGGCTTGGCAGGGCTAAGTCTTCTAGCAGAATCTCCCGTGATGCTAGTAGGCGTGGGGCTGTGGGGGAAAATAACAGTAAGAACAATGTGGGACTGCTCTGGTGGTCCAGTGGCTAAGAATCTACCTTGCAAGGCAGGAGACAGGGGTTCAGTCTCTGGCTGGGGAACTAAGATCCCACATGCTGCAAAGAAACTAAGCCCTCGAGCCACAGCTACTGAGCTCACATGCTCTGGAACAAGCATGCCACAATTAGAAGGCTGAGTGCTGCAACTACAGGGTCTATGCGTGACAATAAAAGATCCTTCATGATGCAATGGAGATCCTGCATGCTGCAACTGAGAGCTGAAGCAGCCAAATAAATAAATAAATATTTTTTAAAAAACAGAACAGAGTAATGACCACCTCCTTGGTGCTCCCTGGGTACTAGGCATTGTGCTAAGTAAACATAAGTCTTTTTTATGATACTCTATTCTAATATTTATAGCATTCCATTTTGTGCCTTCCCTCGTAGTCCAGTCAGTAAAGAATCTGCCTGTAGTGCAGGAGACCTGGGTTTGATCCCTGGGTTGGGAAGACCCTCTGGAGAAGGGAATGGCTACCCACTCCAGTATTCTTGCCTGGAAAATCCCATGGACAGAGGAGCCTGGCAGGCTAAAGTCGATGGGGTTACAAAAATAGGATGCAACTTAGCAACTACACCACCACATTTTGTGGAGGAGGAAACTGAGGCTGGGAGAAGTTAATAAGTTGCCTGGAGTCACACAGTTAGGAGCACATCCCTGGTAGCTCAGACGGTAAAGGATCTGCCTGCAATGTGAGAGACCTGGGTTTGATCCCTGGGTTGGGAAGATCCCCTGGAGGAGGGCATGGCAACCCACTCCAATATCCTTGCCTGGAGAATCTCCATGGACAGAGGGGCCTGGTGGGCTACAGTCTATGGGGTTGCAGAGTTTGACTGCATGACTGAGAGTCTAAGCCCAGCACACACAGTTAGGACGTGAGACAGGCCATGATTTGAACACAGGTCTTTCTACGCCACACTTTCTGAAGGCCACGCTAGCCCAGAGCTTACCGTGTCTGCCTGTTTGGAGCTGCTCCTCCCGTCTGTCCCCAGTGAGGGATCAGACTCCATCCTGAGCCCCACCTCTACCCCCCAGGTCTCCTGGGTCTAACTCTGACTCATAATGTTTTTCTACTTGGGATCAGTCTGTTCACCTCCACCTGGGGTCACCTTTCTAAAGAGCTCAGACTCTTCCCATTCCTCTGCCTTGGGGCAGACCTGCCAGGCTTATCTGACAAAGGGCTCAACTGCTTCCTTCCCAGCTAGTGTGGGAACTCCCACCTCCGCTCCCCTCAAACCCACACACCCAGCGCATCCTCCCCCATACACCTCACCTCCCCACAGAGCAGATACATCCTACACAGCACACAAGCTCAAATACTGAATATGCTACAGATCTTTCTCAACTTAGGGTGGGGCTGCTTCCTAATAAACATATCATAAATTGAAAATACCATAAGTCAAAAATATATTTAATACAGCTAACTTACCAAACATCATTGCTCAGCCTAGTTTGCCTTAAATACTTTCAGAACACATCTGTTAGCCTACAGTTGGGCAAAAGCCTCTAACACGAAGCCCATTTTATAATAAAGTGCTGCATATCTCATGTAATTGAATACTGTACTGAAAGTGAAAAACAGAATGGTTGTCTGGACACAGGGTGGTTTTAAGTGTATTGGTTGTTCACCCTCATGATCGCATAGCTGAATGGAAGCTGCAGCTGCTGCCACTGGCCAGCATCAAGAGAGAGCACGTACCACATATCACTAGTTCAGGAAAAGATCAAAAGTCAAAGTCTGAAGGGTGGTTTCTGTGGAATGCGTATTGCTTTCACACCATGGTAAAGCACAAAATCATTAAGTTGATCCATCATAAATCTGGGACCGTCTGTGTAAACCAGAGACCTGCGTCATATGCACAGGTGAGCTGTTGTTTTTCACAGGCAGGATATGCTCCTCATACTTACGGACATCTGCCCCTCCACGGGAAGTCATATACCACGTATGCACACACATACACACATACCATTCAGCACACACACACACCTGTTAAACTTCGTACCTACTCACAGGACTGACTCCTCCTGCCCGACCCCATGCTACCCTCCACTGCAGATGGATGGTAGTTTGGTGTGATGGGTGCTCCAAGTAGGGAAACTATCTCCTTGTACCACCTCACCTTCTAGGTGCCCCAACAAGTTTGGGTGTGCATAGAAGAAAAGAAGGAAAAGATGGAGCCAAAGTGAATTAAACAGGCCCCAGAACTGCCATAGGCAGACCAGGGCTCCAAATCCCACTGGAGATGGACAATGCTATGTTTGCGGGAGAGAGATCTTGGTGAGATGGCAGATACACTGAGGAAAAAAGGGGCTGGTGGGTCAAGATGCCCCTGGTCAAAGAAGAAAATGAGGATTATAATCATGGTGAAATAGAGAATAGGACAAGTTTTAGATATTTGAATAAAACAAAGCACAAACAGGAGAAGAAAATTTCGAAAGAGGAGCAACCTCCTGACTCCCCCTAAGATGAGAATCCAAAGAACTGGGGGTAGGGGGTGTTACTGGAGAACCCATCAAGGGATAGTGGGGATCAGACTCCAGATTTCTTCCAGGGACTTGTCCAAAGTGCTTCTCCCAGCCTCGATTTTGAGGAATGATGGGTGTGCTGCCAAGAAGCTTGAATGAAAATGTGGTCAGTTCTGAGCCTGGGTAGGTCACACCGCTGTGTGTCCATCCATATGCATGAGTTGATTGGCCGGGGGTGAGGCTCCCGCATGGCACTCTGGAGGCAGAGGCAGGGGATGGGGAGGGCAGCCTGGAGTCTGGTCCAGGGAGCCCAGAGACCTGGCCTCGGAGCCCTTGGGATGAGCTGTTTACAACCCCGGGCTGAAGGCGCAGGCAGCACCAGGCACAAATCCTTTCCTGCCTTTCCTGGGGACATGATGTGGCCTCAGGTTAGAGGGTGTAGTGGGCATTCCACAGCGGGGAGAATGACCTTCCTGAGAGCAGGTGAGGGCCACTGGGGACGTCCCTGAAGGAGCTGGGGCAGGAGGAGGAGAGTGTTGTTTGTGAGTGCGGGTGAGTCTGTGTTATCGTTGGACATTTCTTCTCTTTTTTAAATTATTTATTTATTGACTTACTTTTCTGTGCCAGATCTTAGTTGTGGCAGGCAGAATCTAGTTCTCTGACCAGGAATTGAAACCAGGCTCCCTGCATTGGGAGCACAGAGTCCTAGCCATTGGACCACCAAGGAAGTCCTTCCTTGCACATCTACATATGGAAAAGGGGTAAGATTTGAGGTGGGTGGAGCGTGCTGTGGGCAGGTGGAAGGATGTGGAAGAGGGCTGGAGGAACTCAAGGATTCTGTTACGTGACCTCAGTGATACCCGCAGTCCTGCTGACGCTGGGACATTCACGGTATTTTGTCTTGATCTCCAAACAAATTGGTGTCTGATCACTAGCAGCAGGTAACCCAAACCCAGCTTTCGCTTGGACCCTTCCTTCCAGTTCTCCCAAGGACTTGTCCCTTTGGCTCTCCCTGCCTCTTGAAGTGGGGCAAGCTTTACACGGAGGGGAGCTGAGGAAAGGCTCTGAGCCATCCCGGTCACTGGGGAGTAGCTTTGCTCTCAGAAACCCAGGTATGGCTCATGGAAGGCTCCCTGGAGGAGGGAGTTTGACTGTTGAGTTGGGTGCTCTGAGTTGGATTAGCAAAATGCTGCGACTGGAAAGATGGCATTCCAGGCAGAAAAAACTGCAAGAGCAAGGCCACGGAGCTGGGGAGTCTGGGAAGCCTGGAGAAGTTGGCCAAGGCCCGGGTGGTAGCGGATTTTACGTGTCAACTTTACTGGGCTACAGGGTGCCCAGATATTTGGTTAAACATTACTCTGGGTGTGTCTCTGAGGGTATTCTGGATGAGACTGACATTTGAATTGGTAGACTGAGTGAAGCAGAACCTCATTCAATCCATCGAAGGCCTGGATGGAGCAAGAAACCTGAGTAGGTGGGAACTTCTGCTGCCTGACTACTGGGCTGGTCTTCTCCTGCCTTTGGATTTGGACTAAGTCTAGAACTTATACATTGATTCTCCTGGTTCTCAGGCTTTTAGACCGAGATTAGAGTTATACCATTGGCTCCAGCTTGCTGACTGCAGATCCTGGGACTGTTCAGCCTCCATCAGTCAGTTCAGTCACTCAGCCATGTCCGACTCTTTGTGACCCCATGAACCGCATTACGCCAGGCCTCCCTGTCCATCACCAACTCCCGGAGTCCACCCAAACCATGTCCATTGAGTCGGTGATGCCATCCAATCATCTCATCCTCTGTCGTCCCCTTCTCCTCCAGTCTTCAATCTTTCCCAGCATCAGGGTCTTTTCAAGTGAGTCAGCTCTTCCCATCAGGCGGCCAAAGTATTGGAGTTTCAGCTTCAACATCAGTCCTTCCAATGAACACCCAGGACTGATCTCCTTTAGGATGGACTGGTTGGATCTCCTTGCAGTCCAAGGGACTCTCAAGAGTCTTCTTCAAGACCATAGTTCAAAAGCATCAATTCTTCAGTGCTCAGCTTTCTTCACAGTCCAACTCTCACATCCATACATGACTACTGGAAAAACTATAGCCTTGACTAGGCGGACCTTTGTTGACAAAGTAATGTCTCTGCTTTTTAATATGCTGTCTAAGTTGGTCATAACTTCCCTTCTAAGGAGTAAGCGTCTTTTAATTTCATGTCTGCAATCACCATCTGCAGTGATTTTGGAGCCCAGAAAAATAAAGTCAGCCACTGTTTCCACTGTTTCCCCATCTATTTGCCATGAAGTGATGGGACCAGATGCCATGATCTTAGTTTTCTGAACATTGAGCTTTAAGTCAACTTTTTCACTCTCCTCTTTCACTTTTATCAAGAGGCTCTTTAGTTCTTCTTCACTTTCTGCCATAAGGGTGGTATCATCTGCATATCTGAGGTTATCAGCCTCCATAATCTCAAGGAAATTCTTTATAATAAATCCCTATCTATTCTATTAATATTTATCTATCATCAATCAATCAATCATCTATCTACCTACCTACCTGCCTACATCTATTTTTTTATCTTAATGTCCTATTGGTTCTGCTTCTCTGGAGAACTCTAACAGCCAGAGTGGTGGTTCTCACCCATGACTGCACATCATCACCTGGGAAGCTTCAAAAAGAATGACTCGCTGGGCTCCATCCCTAGAGGCTCTGATCCCATTGGTCTGACATCAGACCCAAGCATTTCTACTTTTCAAAAGTTCCCCAAGGACTCCCCTGTATAGCTAGGGTGGAGAAGCTCTGAGGTTGGGAGGGAGCTCTGAGCTGGGGCATGGGGTGTCGGAAGGAGAGGAAGGACAGGGCTGTGAACTAATCCAGGGCATCTGGGCTGCAGGAATTTGCTTGTTGAATAGCACTGGACAACACCCCACCGTAACAGTGAGGATGTTCCCCATTTTTCAGATAAGGAAAGCAGTTGCTCAGCGAGGGAGTGGAAAGCTCAAGATCCCAAGGCTGGTAGGTGGCAGAGCTGGGATTTACACCCTAAAATCTGGAAGATGGGCCTGAAAAGGCTTGGCCCTGAAATGGCATTTGTCTTTCACTCTAGGAGCATGGAGAACACTGGAGTATGGCAATCCCCATTCTGAGGTCAGATCCTCTCAAGCATAATAGCTCCCATACTTCTGCCTTGAAGGAGAACCTCAAGCTTGGGGACCTGCAGGATTATGAGTCCCATGACAATGTTTTGTGCTTTTTAGCATCATATTAGTGGAGTATTTGTGTTGGACCAGACCTCAGAAATCAGAGCATCCTTGGGATGGTGTCACATTCATTTCTTTATTTCCTTGATAGCAGTGCTTGGCATTCAGTGGGTCCTCAATTAATGTTTATGGAATTGAAATAAATGGTTTAAAAGGTCACAAAACTGATACAACAAATGCTCAGGTAAATTTGACTGTCTTTCCCACACAGAGTGAGTTATAGCAGAGGTGGGACTAGAATCAGTTCTTCTAATCTCAGCCATGTGGCCTTTTTACACTGTTATTTCCCTGCTGTTTTTGTTGGTTTCAGAATCATAGCCTTTGGGGACTAGAGGAGCCTCAGAAAAGGTTTATACAGCATTTAAAAACAGTCTCATTCTTCTGTGTCCTCTCCCATCCAGCAGCAGTGACTGTCTACAGCTCATTCTGAGGCTCATGAAGAAAGAGTGCCATCATCGATTAGTGATGCCTGTCATGGATGTGGGAGTGGCTAGTGGCTGCATGTATGTCAGGTATTTGCTGTTCCTGATTTCATCCATTTCATCCTGGTTTCTATAATTTATGGTTAAGAAAATCAAGTTCCTTTTGGTTGTCCATAAAATTATATGACAATGGGAGACTCATATTAGTAATGGGGGGAGCCTTTCCACAAATCCCAGATACTCTAGGGTCTCCTTAAAGAAAGCCAGCATTGAGTTATGGCAAAATTTCTGGACTTGAAGTTAGATGAAGAGATTGATGTACACATTGTTACGCTTAATAATGTGATCTCTGGCATGACTTCTCTTTCTGAGTTTCAGTTTCTTCATCTATAATGAATGAATATAGAGGTGGAGCTATATGTCTCTTAGGACTGTTATAAAAACTAAATTAAGGAAAGTGTGAAAAATGTTCAATCAGCCATGAAGCACTGTGGGACTCATTCCTTTTGTGGATTGCATTATTGGTCCCAATTCTTTACATTTCCCTGTATCTATGCCTTTGCCATATGGCTCTGCAGTTCTTTCTATATGGCAAAATATATTTCTCTGGCCCTTTACTTTAGGCTTACTTATGTGACTTGATTCAGCCAATGGAAAGGGACAGAAGGCATAGGGTGTCAGCTTGGGCAGGCTTGGAGGAGCACATTACGTTTCCATTTGCTCTCTTATGCCTTGGTTCTTGTCCTGAGAAGGACAAGCCCTAGATAGCCCCCTGGACCAAGAACTATGAAAGAAATGAGAAGCAGACTCAGTTCAACCTGCAACTTGAGCCCAGCCTGGATCAGTGGACCCTCAACTGATGTGCATGCAGATGCTTGAGCTAAATGAATACTTAGTTTGGTATGCAACTGGGATTGCTTGTTACACAGTAACAGCTGACTAAAGCACCTCTGAAGGCATTTCCTGGTAAGAAGCAGCTTTCTCTCTCTAGGGTTGCAGTTTCACTGTGGAGTGAATAAAGGACAATATGCCATAGGGGAGAAAAGGCACCTTGTCACTTCCCTCCCTCTTCTACTTTTGTGAGGAGCCTAGGGGCTCCTGAATGCTACTGACGTTAAAATATGCACTGCTTATGTGAGAACCTCTCATCCTGAGATCTGGCTCCAGGGCCTCTTGCCCTAGTAGCTCAAAGCAGAATATCAGTTGCTTTGGTTTTGTCTCATGAGCTTTGCAGACCATTGCTTTTCCCTAACCACTTAGCCCCTGCAACACCCTCGGCCCCCTCATTCTATATCTCTTCTCTGCATCCTACTTCAGGTTGGAACTTCACTGTCTACAAGGGGAGGGGAGGATGTGAGGGGAGGGCAGTTACCCCAATTAGCTGTGGAGAGAGTGGGCCTCAGCCTCAGCCAGGGAGCAGGGCTAGCCTGTGGTGGGCAACTCAAGGGCAAAGAGTCCAGGAGAATATGCAAAACTTTGCATTAAATAGGCAAAGGCACAGCTCCAGAGTCCTTTGCTCTCAAGTTCAAGCAGAAAATGCGAGAATTGATATGCTAAATGGATGCAAAGAAAGGAATTCTTCCAGCAGATCCTGGGTCTGAGGATTTTCCCCTAGATGAAGGAAAGAAAGGTGATGCACGTTCTGAAGCAATTTTAACTGGCATTTCTCAGAGGAAGAGGCTGTTTGACCTTGAGCTCGTTAGGTTGAGAGAAAGAAACTGGGGTCAGAGAGGTGTGTGGACTTGTCTGAGATGGCACAGAGATTTGGGGGTGCAACAGGTCTGGGCCCAGGTGTGTTAGTCCTGATTGAGCTCTGCCTTTGCGGACCAGGTTCTTAGAATCAACTTGGTCCAAGGCCAGGGCAAGGTCACTGCTCCTGCGTAGTTCAACTGTCACTTATCTTCTTGCTGGAAAATACTGCTCTTCAAGGTATTCTCATGGCATAGTCCTGCTTTCCTGTGTCCCAAGGGTCCCTGCTGGGAGCTCACACTTGATGACAGGGCTGCGCTCCTGTCCCCCTGCCCTCCCGCAGTTAGCTGCACTGAACGTGGCCGCCTTTCTGCACTGTCCTGAGCTGCTGACAAAATGTGGAGGCTGGCTGCACTGCTCTCTCGGACCCATCCTCTGTGGTCTGGGCAAGGCTGTCAAAATACTCCCCAGGTGGCACAGTGGTAAAGAGCCTGCCTGCCAATGCATGAGACTCCAGTTCAATTCCTGGGTCAGGAATATCCCCTGGAGGAGGAAATGGTAACCCACTCCAGTATTCTTGCCTGGAAAATCCCATGGGCAGAGGATCCTGGCAGGCTACAGTCCCTGGGGTTGTAAAGAGTCAGACACAACTGAGCATACTACACACGGTCCAATATTGATATCTTTCTAAGGATTGTATTTTTCACTCAGTTTTACCCATGGTCGCTTTATTATATCATGTAATAAATGGGAAACGGAAGCCCACAGAATATGAGTGACTTACTTGAGGTCATAATGCTAGCTATTGATGGGGTGGACGTGTCATGGGCTGAATGTTTGTGTCTCCCTCACCAAAAATTTATAGGTGGAAGCCCTATTCTCCAATGTGATAGGGGACAGTCCTTTGGGAGATGATTATGTTTAGATGAGGTCACATGGTAATGCCCTCATGATGGGATTAGTGCCCTTATAGGAAAAGGGAGAAACACTATGTAAGCACACAGGAAGAAGGTGGCCTTCTACAAGCCAGGAGATAGGCCCTCTCCGACACCAAATCTGCCGGCGCCTTGATCTTGAACTTCCCATGTTCCAGAACTGTGAGAATTAAAAGTTTGTTATTTAAGCCAGTGTATGGCAGCCTGAAGGACTAATGCTGAAGCTCCAGTACTTTCGCCACCCGATGTGAAGAGTCAATTCATTGGAAAAGATTGAGGGCAGGAGGAGAAGTGGGTGACAGAGGATGAGATGGTTGAACGGCATCATCGACTCAATGGATGTGAGTTTGAGCAAACTCTGGGAGGTAGTGAAGGACAGGGAAGCCTGGTGCACTGCAGGCCATGGGGTTGCAAAGAGTTGGACGTGACTTAACAACCGAATGACAAAAACAACATGTCAGCCTGAACCGACTACGATGGGAAGTAAGAAACCACTCCTCCTGACCCTCAGCCCAATGCCTCTTCTACACCACAGTGTCTTTTGGGAGGGTAGACCACATACCATCACTGTAATCACCTAAGGTTTTGTTTATCTGATTCCTCAAGGGATGGTGAACTTCAATCTGTCTTTCTGCGAGAGATGACGGGGTGGGTTTAGTGAGATCCGTCAGCCATAGTGACACAAAGTTGGAAAAATGTGTTTCTCTAAGAACACTGTTGGCAGGAGAGCAGGAGCAGACATCTTGCTGTCCAACAAGCGAGGTAATTAATATTCCATTAACAAGGCCATTACAACTCCTGAATGGAAATCATGCTTCATCTTAAGGTGCGAAGCCCACTTCTAAGTGAGGTGTAACAGCTGAATAAGCATACCTGCTGATTTATGTCCATAAAACTTAATTTATTAGCTATGTCTTAATTGTGATGGTGTGAACAGTCCTGGAGCCATTAGCAAAATCCTTTAAAAGCCGCTGACGAGAATAATATGCCCAATAAATGAGATGAGTAGCACTTTTTCTGCTTCTGAGTCTATAGACTTGCTAATCAGGGTGGGTTGGTCTTTAATGGAATGGGTGTTGGGGGGGTGCTCTGGAGGATGTGATGGAGGGTGGCCTCATCCTGCACTGCCTTGGGACCAGCGCTGCAGCTGTATCTGGAAGGATGGGTGGTGTTTGGACACGTGGAGATACTGGGAGTGATGGAAGGGACAAGAGAGGGTTCTCCAAGGTATAGTCAATATGGCAAAGACATGGAGCAGGCAGTGTGCAATTCCCATAACCTCTTTGACTAGAGAACAGCTGCGTGACTTTATGCATCACCCCCCTCACCCTCCCCTTCCTTCATCTTTCCTCTCAGCACTGTCAAGAGCTTAGCCCCATATTAAGCACACAGTACCTTAGTGTTTGGGTGTCTGTAGAAACGCCAAGAGGTAGACTCTGATGCCCTTCTCACATGGGTTCAGACATGCTGCCAACCAGCAAAAGTCTTGTAGAGCCCACATCTCATGGGCTTTGAAGGGTGTATTATTTGGCCATGCAATATCCATCTAGTTGAATTTAGGTTGCAAAACAGAATAATTTATCTCCTCTGGGAACGCTAATGGTCAAAGAAGAATCACGTTCCTTCTTTGCCCTGCTCTTTATATGGGAAGGGAGGTGTTAGAACCCTCATGATGAAAAGCAATTCCACTGGCTGCTGCCAAGGTCTGACACCCAGAAGTTCTTCTCTATGTCTCTTATGTACACCATTTTCTGAAAAGGACAACTGGAAAAAATGGTTGGAATAGATACACTACCAGCCTGCCCCAGTGGCAAGCCATCACACAGCTTCCTATTTACAGCTGGGCATCCTCCTCTCTATCCACCACTGTCCAAAACAAGGGCAGTGAGAGCTCACAGCTTCAGTACTGTTGGAGTGGAGGGCACCGGTGTCCCTGAGAGCAGCCTCACTGCCAGATCTCCCCGAGATCCTCATGCTGGTCAGCTCAACTTCTGTTCTTAAAATATGGGGTTGGTCAAAAAGTTCTTTTTGAAGTAAGAAGTAACATCTGCAGTAAGATGTTACAGAAAATCCAAATGACCTTTTCGGCCAATGCAATATTTTTTTGTTGTTTTTGTTTGGTCACTCAGTCGTGTCTGATTCTTTGTGACCCCATGGACTGCAGCACGCCAGACTTCTCTGTCCTTCACCAACTCCCGGAGCTTGCTCAAACTCATGTCCATTGAGTCAGTGATGCCATCCAACCATCTCATCCTCTGTTGTTCCCTTCTCCTCCTGCCTTCAATCTTTCCCAGCATCAGGGTCTTTTCTAATGAGTCGGCTTTTCACATCAGGTGCCCAAAGTACTGGAACTTAAGATTCAGCATCAGTCCTCCTAATGAATATTCAGGACTGATCTCCTTCAGGATGGACTGGTTGCATCTCCTTGCAGTCCAAGGGACTTTCAAGAGTCTTCTCCAAGACCACAGTTCAAAAGCATCAATTCCTTGGTGTTCAGTCTTCTGACTACTGACTTTGGTCCAACTCTCACATCCATACATGAACTACTGAAAAATCCATAGCTTTGACTAGTTGGACCTTTGTCAGCAATATAATGTCTCTGCTTTTTAATATGCTGTCTAGGTTGGTCATAACTTTTCTTCCAAGGAACAAGCGTCTTTTAATTTCATGGCTTTAGACACCATCTGCAGTGATTTGGAAGCCCAAGAAAATAGTCTGTCACTGTTTCTATTGTTTCCCCATCTATCTGCCGTGAATGGGACCAGATGCCATGATCTTAGTTTTCTGAATGTTGAGTTTTAAGCCAGTTTTTTTCACTCTCCTCTTTCACCTCATTAAGAAGCTCTTTAGTTCCTCTTTGCTTTCTGCCATAAGAGTGGTGTCATCTGCATATCTGAGGTTATTGATATTTCTCCCAGCAATCTTGATTCCAGCTTGTGCTTCATCCATTCTGGCACTTCTCTTGAGGTACCCTGAATATAAGTTAAATAAGCAAGGTGACAATATACAGCCTTGACTTACTCTCTTCCCCATTTTGAACTCAATTCTCCTTCCTCAATTCTGTTGTTTAAAATCAAAGGAATCTTGGAACTTTCCTGGTGGTTAAGACTCCGAGCTTCCACTTCAGTGGGTGTGGGTTTGATTCCTGGTTGGGGAACTAAGATCCTGCAAAAAAGGCTTGACAAAAACAAAAAAAACCCAAATGAATCTTGATTAATATAGTAAAGAACCTGCAATATAAGGAAAAGACACTTTAATATAAGGTTCAAGAAGCTGTCAAAATCTTGTTCTAATGCTTTTTTAAAAGATAAGCTCTATTGGAGTATAATTTACATGCAATGAAATTCATGTCTTAAGCATACAGTTTGATAACTTTTGACATAGGTGCATACTCATGTAACTGTCACCCCTGTTAAGATGTAGAACATTTCTGTCTCTCCAAAAAGTTTCCTGGTGCCCCCATGCCAAATTACTACAAGCTGTGATTTCTAGCACTGTGGGTTAGTTTTGCTATTCAGTCATACAAACTGAGGCCTGTAAATCCTACCACACATACCCCTTATTACCTGGCTTCTTTTGCCCAGCATAATTATTTTGAGATTCACCATGTTGTTGAATGTATCAATAGTTCATTTTTATTGCAGAGTAGTGGCCTGTTTTCTGCATACAGCACAGTTTATCAATTCACCTGTGGATGAATATTTGGATTGTTACCAGAATTTCCGGCTATTATGAATGCAAGTGTTATGAACATTTATGTACAAGTCTCCCTACTTTATGTATATATGACATTTTTTGTATATATGACATATGCAAATTTGTTTATATATTATATGTATAATATATACACACATATAGAATTTCTTTTAGATAAATACATAGGATTGGAATCTCCAGGTTATATAAGCATATGCTTAACTTTGTAGGAAACTGACAAACTTTTATTTATTTATTTAAGGCTATGCTAGGTCTTTGTAGCTATTTTAACACCATTTGTTTAAAACACTGTCTTTTCTCCACTGAGTTATGTTGGTACTTGTGTCATTGAAAATCAACTGGCTATACATACATTGGTCTATTCCTGGACTCTTTTGTCTATTCAACTGATGTATATGTTTACCCTTATACCAATGTCATTCCATCTTCATAACTGGAGCTTTATAATATAAATCTTGGAATCAGCTAATATAAATCCTCCAATTTTGCTCCTTTCCCCCTATTTTGTTTCAGCTATTCCAGATCCTTTGTAGTTCCAATTAGTTTTAGAATCACTTTGTCAGTTTGTACAAAAATATGTCTTTAATACTTTAATAGGTATTGTATTGAATTTATAGATCAATTTGGGGAGAAGGAATAAGTTAACAATACTGACTCTTCTCACCTGTAACTGTGGTATATCTCTGCATGTTATTTATATCTTGCTTAATTTTTTCCCAGTAATATTTCATAGTTTTCATGTCATTATAGTAGTGATATTATGATCTTTTTTCAGTTTATTCTAAGATTTTTTGAAAATTGTATCATTTAAAAAATATTAATTTTCCTATTATTTGTTGCTAGGGCCTAGAAATACCATTGCTTTTAATATATTGATCTTTTATTCTGTGCTACTGCAAATTTTCCTTGTTTGTTCATTAGGTGTTTTTGGTAGATTTCTGATAATTTTCTGCAATTATATCATTGGCAAGAAAAGACCATTTAACTTCTACCTTTCTGATGTCTATAGCTTCTATTTCTGATTCTCTCTCTCTCTTTTTGTACTGGCATAGGCATGTAATACATACTGTTTAGAAACAGTAAAAGAGGACATCCTTGCCTTATTCCTGATATTAGAAGAAAAGCACTAAGTATCATGTTAGCTGTACTTTTGTTTGTTTTTGTATAGATACCCTTTATGGCTGAGAAATTTCCTTCTATTTTCAGTTTGCTGATGGTCAAAAATTTTTGCAATATAATCCCATATTCATATTGATTTAGGTGCTTTCCTATATGTGAAAATTAATAAATATTATACCAAGAGAAATTTTGGAAGAAAAATATCAAAAATGTAAAAATCAAAGCTTATGGATAACTGAAAGGTAGCATAAGAAAAGATCTTTCTATCTTTTTTAATTTGGTGGCATGAAAGTACTGTCTTAGCATGACCCCAAAAGAAGAAATCATGAAAAGTTATTAGACTATGTAAAAATTGTCAGTTGCTGTTCTAAAGATGTCATAAACAAATGAAGACTTATATCACTTATTTTATAAGTGTATATAACATACACAATAGATGCAGGGTTCTTATTTCTTACATATAAAGAGTTTATACACATAAAGAGGAAGTTTTAGAACTCTTTTATAAATTGGCAAAGGGCATGAACAAGCAATTTGCCAAAGAAATAGAAATAGGCAAGAAAATTATAAAAAGATATTCCATTTCAGTAGTAATAAAATAAATCCAAATTAAACAATAGCAAATGTTATTTGGCAGATGGGCAAAGGTTAACAGATTGATAATATTTAGTGTCAAAGAGGGTGTAAGGAAATTTCCATACTGTTGATAGGAGAGCAAATTGTTATTGTATCACTGGAGGACATTTTCTAATATTTATTGAAAGCCTTAAAAATGTGCATAACCCTGGATCCCACAATTCTACTTCCAGGAATTTATTCTAGAACAATAATTGAACAAATGAGAAAATATTTATGTATAAGGATGTTTATTGCAAATTATTGATAACACCAAATTTTTTTGCTTTTTTAAATTTTATTGAAGTATAGTTGATTTACAATGTTGTGTTTAATTTTTGCTGTATAGTAAAGTGACTCAGTTACACATATATATTCTTTTTCATATTCTTTTCCATTATGGTTTATCACAGGCTATTAACTATATTCCCTGTGCTATACAATAGGACCTGTTGTTCATCCATCCTATGTGTAATAGTTTGCATCTGCTAATCCCAAACTCCCAGTCCTTCCTTCTGCCACTCCCCCTCCCCTTTGACAACCACAAGTCTGTTCTCTATTATTTGTGAGTCTGGTTTCTTTTTCTCACTGATATGTTCATTTGTGTCATATTTTAGACTCCATATATAAGCGATAACATCAAATTTTGGATATAACCTAAAGATCTATCAGCAGGAGCTGGATAAGTAAGTGAATTATGCTATAGCCATTGAGTGGAGTACTATGAACCTATTCAGATATATTATGTGGATTTATATTAATCAAATGGAAAGATGTGCCTTGTTAATGGTTTGTGTCTATTAAGATTCCATATTTTTAATTAAAAGGGAAATGTATATATATGTGTGTGTGTATAAACATATACATACCCAACACAATGATTGGCATATAGCAAGCACTCAATAAGCATTGAGTGACTGAATGTCGAAATTAAAAAGAACTGTCTAGATGTGTGTACAATATATCAAATGTTAACTGAATATCTATGGATGGAGGGTGTTGGTGATTTATACCTTCTTTGTTATTTCTGTACAATTTGAAAAACTGAACAAATGTGTATTACTTTTATAATCAGAAATGGCAAAAGATCTGTTTGTTTTCTAGAAAATAAAAGAACCGATAGGACTTGATTGCTGGTATGTGGGGCATGGGGAGAATGGAGGTGTTGAGGAAGATGTCCCGTGTTTTGGTTGGTGTAACTTCCTTCACTAAGAACAAAACTAGTGGAGGTGATGGAATTCCAGCTGAGCTATTTCAAATCCTAAAAGATGATGCTGTGAAAGTGCTACACTCAATATGCCAGCACATTTGGAAAACTCAGCAGTGGCCACAGGCCTGGAAAAGGTCAGTTTTCATTCCAATCCCAAAGAAAGGCAATGCCAAAGAATGCTCAAACTATCACACAATTGTACTCATGTCACACGCTAGCAAAGTAATGCTCAAAATTCTCCAAGCGAGGCTTCAACAGTACGTGAACTTAGAACTTCCAGATGTTCAAGCTGGATTTAGAAAAGGCAGAGGAGCCAGAGATGAAATTATCAACATCCGTTGGATCAGTGAAAAAGCAAGAGAGTTCCAGAAAAACATCTACTTCTGCTTTATTGACTATACTAAAACTTTTGATTGTGTGGATCACCACAAACTGTGGAAAATTCTTCAAGAGATGGGAATACCAGACTACATTACCTACCTCCTGAGAGATCTGTATGCAGGTCAAGAAGCAACAGTTAGAACCGGACATGGAACAACGGACTGGTTCAAAATTGGGAAAGAAGTACGTCAAGGCTATATGTTGTCAACCTGCTTATTTAACTTATATACAGAGTACATCATGTGAAATGCCAGACAGGATGAAGCACAAGCTGGAATCAAGACTGCTGGGAGGCATATTAATAACCTCAGATATGCAGATGACACCACCCTAATGGGCAGAAAGTGAGGAGGAACTAGAGAGCCTCTTGATGAAAGTGAAAGAGCAGAGTGTAAAAACTGACTTAAAACTCCACATTCAAAAAACTAAAATCATGGCGTCTGGTTCTATCAGCTCATGGCTAATAGATGGGGAAACAATAGAAACAGTGACAGACTTTATTTTCTGGGGCTTCCAAATCACTGCAGATGGTGTCTGAAGCCATGAAATTAAAAGACGCTTGCTTCTTGGAAGAAAAGCTATGACCAACATTTACAGCATATTAAAAAGCAGAGACATTACTTTGCTGAATAGTCAAAGCTATAGTTTTTTCAGTAGTCATGTATGGATGTGAGAGTTGAATCATAAAGAAGACTGAACACCAAAGAATTGATGCTTTTGAACTGTGGTGTTAGAGAAGACTCTTGAGAGTCCCTTGGACAGCAAGGAGATCCAGCCAGTCCATCCTAAAGGAAATCAGCCCTGAACATTCATTAGAAGGACTGATGCTGAATCTTAAGCTCCAGTACTTTGGCCACCTGATGCAAAGAGCCGACTCGCTGGAAAAGACCCTGATGCTGGGCAAAATTGAAGGCAGGAGGAGAAGGGGTGACACAGGATGAAATGGTTGGATGGCATCATCAACTCGGTGGACGAGTTTGGGCAAGCTGGGGGAGTTGGTGATGGACAGGGAGGCCTGGTATGCTTCAGTCCATGGGGTCACAAAGAGTTGGACACAACTGAGTGACTGAACTGAACTGAATTTCCCTCAGTGTTCTGTTGCCGTTTCTGGGAAATGGGGAGAAGGAGAAGAAGGAGGAGGGTATGTGTGTGTTTTGGCTGCGTGGCCTGTCGAATCTTAGTTCCCCGACTAGAGACTGAACCCATGCCCATGCAGTGGAAGGTTGGAGTCTTAGCCGTGACACCACTAGGGAAGTCCCTGTTTGTGTGTGCTAAAACTTCCACCTATTTTGTTTGCAGTGCCAGTGGGGCACCTGGTGAGATATATGGATCTGGAGCTCCTAGAAAGAGGTTAGATCACAAACCAATTACTATTGATCATGTCAGGAGGCAGCCGCCAATGTGTGTTAGTTATCGTTGCAGCTGAGAAGACTGCCGCTTGGCAGAGAGGGCAAAGTGAGGAGGGGGCATGGGGGCAGTCTTGCAGAGCCCTGTTATCTTCAGGGAGGCCAGGAAGAGTTTCCAGGAAAGGAACCAGAGAAAGAATAGAAAGTTAGGAAGGAGGAGAACCAGCAGAGAGTGGTGTCCTGATACAGCGGGACAGGTGCTGCTGAGAGGTCAAGCTAGGTGCAGGATGCAAAGCGCCCAGAGGATCTGGTGATTAGCAAGGACATCCATGGCCTTGGCTGGAGTGGTCTCCTTGGAACTGATGGGGCAGTAGGTGTATTTGATTCTTATGAGACACTTGGAGGAGAGGGTGAGAAAAGACCTAAGGTGATAGCTGGAGGGGGATGGAAGGTCAAGAAACATGTTTTTTACTAGGATGGGAGGAATTTGATCACATTCATGAGTGGAAGGGAAGGAACCAGTTGAGGGGGAGCCCTTAAAGACCCCGGAGATGGGAGAATGGTCTAGGCGGAGGTCAGAACAGGTGGGAAGGGAGTCGATATACCTCCAAGAGAATGGAGGGGGTACCCCTCTTCCACGGTGATGGAGGAGGAGAGGATGGATGTGGGTGCAGTGGTGGCGGGAGCATGGGGTAATTAGAGATGGTCCATGCCTGATTTTCTCCAGCAGCCAGAAGATGCTCCCTCTCCTGATGGCTTTTCATCATCTCAGTCCCCAGAAAGACCAGAGTTTTAAGGTTCCCGCTTGATGAAGTTGGCTTGACGCAAAGCAATAATGAAAGTTGCCAATGGAGAATGTGGCAGGAATCGGCCCGGGTGTCAAATTCACTCAGCTCCTGTGTGCAAATACATAATTAGGAGGCCTCTCCACCAGGCGAACGCATCGGATCACGATTCTTCTCCGGCGTGAGCAGGCACATGTTGAAGATTTCCAGAATACAGATTTCCGAAATAATGATTCTAATAAACAGTGGTTATCTTAACTTTATTTTCAGGCCGTAAAACACATCCTTTGATAAATTATTTCGCCGTCTATCCCCAAGTGCACCTCTCCGGGCCAGGCTCCCCTCCCCCGGCCGGCAGCCGCCCGAACGGCAGTTCCATATATTATTCATTCCAATCAAATAAGACACAGTGGTGCCTCAGTAAACTTGCTTTTCATATCAGAATTGCTCTTATTGAGTAATACACACTGCAGACCCCAGCTTCCAGCACCAGGCCTGAAATGAGCAATTCTCTCATTGTAATAATGTGCCTCTGTCACCTCCTTATTATCAGCATGATAAAAGATGAAATATTCACAGACGCTGCCCTCCTAACCTGATCACAGCTTGATATTTGAGCTTTGGAAATGAGTTTTATAAGCTTTAATATACTCCTTGGCGGAGTGACCCCTGAAATTAAACATTATTACAGAGCGGATATTTAAAAAGCTGGGGCCGCAAATTACATCAAAATGAAAATATTAAGGAGTATTACGAATATACCAAGTGGGAGCTCACAGCTCTGGAAGCTGTGAACGCCCGAGAACTCCACACGCGGGTGTCAAAAACATCAGAAAAAATAATAACAGCAGAGACACCTTGACTTCGGTTATTTTATACTTAGGACTAAACGAAATTATTTGAATGGATTTTTTTTTTTCCTCCTGTAGGCTAGCTTTCCAGGAGGAAAAAAAAAGCCCATTATTCTCAACTTTAGGTTCCTAATACATTTCACGCTTGGTTTAAAGAGGCACCTGCCTTTTTTTTTTTTTTTTCCTGGTGCATGGATAAATAAAAGAAATACCTAAATATAATGAAACCAAAGATCATGCTAAGAAAAAAGTGAGCAAACATGACTAGAAAGAGCCTCTGGATTCAATTTCCCCTGCGATTGGCACTCTGATGGACAGGCTCCCAGCAGCATCAGGACTGCAGAAAACCAAGGTGGGGAGAGGAAGGGGGGTCCCCCCCTGCCCCAGGGCTGTGGCTGCTTCTACAGCGGGACCTGGAGATGCTGGGAAGCACAGCACTATCTGCATGAGCTTCACACAGGATTTCTGTTTGCCTGATGGTGGAGTCTGGAGTTGGGCACTGTGAATGTGGGCCAAGGATTTACTGGTTTAATGCCTTATTCTTCTGCTGGATTGAAAGCTTCATGAGGGCAAGAACTGTGTCTGGTTTCCCAGCAGTATTCCCCAAATTAATTCCAGGACTCAGAGGGGTGGCCCTGAATAAATACTTTATTTATCAAATGCATGTATGCATGCAAAGGAGCAAATGACTTCCCAGTTCTTTTCTTTCCCAGTACCCATGAAGAACTCCACAGAGGTGTTCTTTGTCTTCATGGACCTGCAGGGAACACACAAGGAACTCTTCCCAGGCTTCATCATTTTGTATTTATCTGGGGCTGTAAAACTAAGTTGCAAATTATACTTGGAGGCTTTTTCAATTTTTTGTTAATACTATAGACACATTTTGCAGTTCTGCTTGCCATGGAAAGCTCGTTGTTTGGGTCATTGCGTTTTTACATTTGTTTCTCTGAGCATCAGTTTCTTCACTGCAGAACTAGGACACTAATACTCAGCGTACTGGTTGCCGTTAGGACAGAATGAGCAAACATGTGGGAAACGGTGTGTGGGGTGCTTCACCCTTTAGTTTTTTGTGTGTCCCAGAGGGTACAGATGTATTGACCAATTCAAAATAATCTTTTTTTTTTCTTTAAAAGAAGCAAAGAAATAAAAATTCTTATCCACAATGACAGATCAATGTTTTTATGTGCCAAGATTTTCTTTTACAAACTTCAGATGTATTTGCATGATGGGGAAGGAAAAAGAAATCCATAGCATAGAGGATAAAAATACAGATTTTGGAATGGTTAGACTGGGGTCTGAATCCTGATTTTGTTTATTTCTTGGTGTGAGACCTTAGGCAAATTAACCTCTCTGAGGCTCAGTTTCCTCATTTGTAAAAATAGGAATAATGGTAAAACTGATCCCATTTGCCAGGTTCCAGCCAAGATATAGGTGTAAAGAATTAAATACAAAGAATAAAGACTAGGAGGTAAGAAGCAAAAATAATTGTTATTTGCAGATCTATGATTGACTATGTAGAAAACCCAAAAGAAATTATAAATTATTTGACTCAAAATGAAACTTTAGCAGGGTTGCTAGATACAAAATCAATATACAAAAATCAATTGAATTTTCACACACCAATAGCAATCAGCTGGAAAAATTAATTTAAAATAAATCATTCACATTAACAACAAAAATATAAAAGTATCTAGGAGTGCATATAACACATTAACAAATTTTTTATGGAGAAAATTATAAAATCTTACACAAATATGTTAAGACCTAAATAAATAGATACATCATGTTGTTGGACAAAATATACAATATTATAAAGATATAAATTTCCCAAACTTCTCTTTTGATTTGATGCAGTTTCAATTAGATTTACAATGGGGTGGGAAGTTGACAGACTGATTCTTATATTTATATGGTGTAGGGAAGGGCCAAAATCTTTCTAAAGCAGAAGACTAAGTTGGGGAGATTTTTCTTTACTAAATAGTAACATTTATCATAAAGCTATAATAATCAAGGAAGTAATTGATAAATAGGTCAGTGGAAAGAAGAAAGAGCCCGGAAACAAACTGTATATACATGGAATCTTGATGGAGTAGACATTGCAGATGAATGGGAAAAGGATAGAGTGCTGGGAAAATTGGTAGTTCTTACTGAAAAAAAAAAAAAATGGAATTTGGTTTTTGCTCTATAATCTACATAAAAATAAATTCTATGTGGATTATATCACCGAAAATAAAGGAGAAAAACTAGAAAATGATTAGAACATAATATAGGAGAATAACTTCAAAACTTTGAGGTCATGAAGCATGCACATTATAAAGACAAAGATTAACAAATTTGACTCTATTAGAATTGAGAACGTATTCATCACAAGTCACAACTGAGTGAAAAGATAAGCCACACCCTAGGAAAAGAAATTATAACCCTCATAAGCAACAAAGGATTAATACACAGAACACTAAAGAATGATGCAGTGTGTCAGAATAATACATTTGTAATAGACTAGCAGGCAAAAAGCATAAACAGATCTTTTCCACAAGAGGAAACATGAATGGGCAATAAACACATGAAACAATGTTTAACTTCATTGATAATCAGGAAACTTCAAATTAAAACAGTGATATTATTACATGTCCATTAGATTCCCCTCTGCAACCCCCCACTGCTGCCCTGCTCAAAAAAAAACACCACTAGCAGTACCAGATCTAGAATAAGAAACTCTCAGCTACTCCTGCTGGGAATGTGAATTTGTGCAACTACTTTGAAAAACTGGAATTTTCTAGCAAAGCTAAACACACACAAATTATGAGCCAACAAATCCATTCCCAGAGTATACCCTAAAGAGACTTGTATTTATATATCGAAGATGAGTACAGAAGTGTTCATAGCATCATTTTCTGTAATAGCAAAGATAATGGACTCAACCAACATGCCTATCTATAGTACAATGAATAATGAAACTGTGTCAAACTTATACAATGAAATACTATTCTAAAATAAAAATGGATACATTGCTGTTATATGCATTAAGTAGGTTGAATTTACAAATAAATGTTGAATGACAGAAGGAAGTCATAGAAGAAAACCTATAGTATGATCCCGTTCATTGACAACTCACAAACAGGTTAAGTAAAATAATATTTTGCTTAGGGATTCATAATTAAATGGTAAAACTATAGAGAAAACCTAAATAATGACTAAAACAAATTGAGGATAGTGGTTACCTTAGGGTGGGGTGGGACCAGGGACCAGGTAAGTCAGAGAAGGAGTAGACGGGGGGCTTCTAAGATATTGACACTATTCTATCTACTTCTTAACCGGGATTGTTTGTATGTGGATTTTCATTTCATTATTATTCTACAATGATAATTCTGCATGTGTGTTTTAAACCCTCTCTTGTATGATATATTTTATAATGGAAACCAAAGACAGAAACAAGCTCAAAGGTAAGAAGTAACTTGCTTGGAGTAAGAATTAGAGCAAGGATTTAAAGCATGGTCTTCAGCCTGGTGTTTCTTTTATAAAATAATTAATTAGTTTATTTGTTTTTGGCCACACCACGGACATAGGGTGAGAGAAGGATGGAACCCATGCCCTCTGCAGTGGAAGCACAGACTCTTAAGCACTGGACTGTCAGGGAAGTCCTGGTCTGTTGTCTCTTTCTGAAGCATTTAAAAGTAACTCTCAGCCGTCTCTTGACTGGAATCTTCCTGTCCTTTGCATCTATGTGCTCCTTGGGTGCTTAGGTTCCTTCTTCCAATGTGTAGGCCTGCCCTGTGGGGCAAGAAGCTAGGTAGTGAGGCCATATTTCTAATCAGGACTGTGTATTTTCTTTCAGTCCATCAGTAGGAGACAGCCTTAAATCCCAAACGTCAGTCATCAGCAAAAGGGCCGGTTTGCAAGTCCAATTTCTTGAGCGTTTATACATGCCAGAAATTCCTGACAAATGCTGGAAAGGAGTTGCCAGAAAATCTGACACCAGATAGGACTTTGGGGAATGACACTGTCCAAGCTCCTAATTTTATTCAGGAGTCACTGAGGCCTAGAAACTTCCTCAAGGTCACAGAGCCAGGAAATGGTGGAGCTGGAATCACTTGGCTCAACTCCTCACTCACTGTGATGTTGCTTCCTATGGCCCAGCAACAATGTCCCGCTGTTCTTAGATACCTGAGAACATTTAGAGTCCTGAAGAGCAGAGGGGATTAGCTTGTGCCTTTGTATGTTTCCACACTGGTTCCCCTGAGTATATCCTCTGAGCTGCAATAAGGTAAAGGATCTTCTGAATCATCAGAGAAGTACCCCAGAATGTTCTGAGTCTTTTTGGATGTTAACTGCATTCTCGAATCTGCAATCAAAGGTATCCCCAAATCTTAGCTAATAAAAGTATTCATTGATTGAGCAAATATTACCTCTTGCCTACCTCTTGCCACATAGAATTAGGGTGTATGGGGCTGGGAGAGGCAGAGAGAAGCAAAGAGGGAAAAGACCTTTTGTTTTTATTGGAGTATAGTTGCTTTACAATGTTAGTTAGTTTCTGCTATATAGCAAAGTGAATTAGCTATATGCAAACGTACCCCTGCTGTTTTTTGGATTATCTTCCCGTTTAGGTCACCACGGAGCCCTGAGTAGAGCTCCCTTGCTGTACAGTCTCATTAGTTACCTCTTTTATACACAGTAGTGTATAAAAATGTATGTCAATCCCAATCTGCCAATCCATTCCGCTCCCAGCTTCCCCTCTTGGTATCCATACATTTGTTCTCTAAGTCTGTGTCTCTATTTCTGCTTTGGAAATAAGTTCATCTATACCATTTTTTTAGGTTTTACATACACATGTTGATATATGATATTTGTTTTTCTCTTTCTGTCTTACTTCACTCATGACAGTGTTCTTCTCTTTCTGTCTGACTTCACTCATGACAGTCTCTGGGTCATCCAGGTCTCTGCAAATGGCACAATTTCATTCATTTTTATGGCTGTGTAATATTCCACTGTATATATGTACCACATCGTCTTTGTCCATTCTTCTGTTTATAGACGTTTAGGTTGCTTCCATGCCCTGGCTACTGTAAATAGTACTGCAGAGGCCTTGTTTTTAAAGAATCAGGACATTTACTTACAGAATTAGATGGGGAAAGGTGAATCAAGACATGCCTATAAAGTTAGTGTACTGCTTTTTTATTGCTGCTGTAACAAATTACCATAAATTTAGTGACTTTAAATAATACACATTATTACCTTGCATTTCTGTAAGTCAGAAGTCAGATGTGGATCTCACTGGTCTAACACCAAGGTATCAGCTGTACAGTGTTTCCTTCCAGAGGCTCTTGGGAAAAGTCCATTTTCTAGCTTTAAAAAAAATATTTTAGAAGTCATCCATATTTCTTGGCTCATCAAGCCCCCCCCTCCCCCAACCCCACACCGCATCTTCAAAGTGTAACATTGTACCTATCGGACCATCCTTCCATGATCACATTTTCCTCTGACTTTTCCTGCTTCCCTCTTCTACTTCTAGAACCCTGCAGATTATATGGGGTACACCAGGATAATCCAGGTTTATCTCCTTATCTACTGATTAGCAACCTTAATTCCATTTTTTTGTTGTTTGGTCATGTCTGACTCTTTTATGACCCCATGGACTGTAGCCTGCCAGTCTCCTCTGTCCTCAGTATCCAGGCAAGAATACTGGAGTGGGTTGCCATTTCCTTCTCCAGGGGATCTTCCCAACTCAGGGACTGAATTCTTGTCTCCTGCATATCCTGCATTGCAGGCAGATCCTTTACTGCTGAGCCACTGGAATTCTGTTTTGTTCTTTTAACATAACATGTTTACAGATTCTGTGTATTAGGGCGTGGATATCACTGGGGGCCATTATTCTGCATACCCGCAGATGGCATGCATGGCAATTTACCACAACCAAATTTCTTGATTAAGCAGCATCTCCTGGAAGAATTGAGATCAGTTCTAAGAAACATCTCAGATTATCTCTAAATGATCTATTTTTGTTTCTAACTCACAGATTTGCATAGAACAGTCTTCCAGTGTTCTTCTATCATAGCAGCTACATAGAAGAATTATCAACACATGGAATACACACACACACACAGGGTTGTTTTTGTTGTTATTGGGTTTCCTGTGTGGTGCAGTGGTAAAGAATCTTCTTACCAATACAGGAGATGCAGGTTCAATCCCTGGGTCAAGAAGATACCCTGAAGTAGGAAATGGCACCCAATCTGGTATTCTTGACTCAAAAATTTCATGGACAGAGGAGCCTGGCTGTCTACAGTCCATGGGATGGTGAAGAGTTGGACATGGCTGAGCATGCACATTGTTGTTTAGTTGCTAAAGTATGTTATACTCATTGTCACACCATGGACTGTAACCCTCCAGGCTCCTGTGTCCATGGGATTTCCCTGGCAAGAATACTGGAGTGGGTTGCCATTTCCTTCTCCAGGGGATCTTCCCAACCTAGGGATGGAACCTGTGTCTCCTGCATTGGCAGGCAGATTCTTTACCACTGAGCCACTGGGGAAGCCCCAGATATGAGGGGTAGAGGTGTATAAAACATGACTTCTGTCCTTGAGGATCCCACAGCCAAGTAAGCCCATGTTGTAGTAGAAATTGCTGCACAACAATGACATCCAATTGTAGTGATGTAAAACTGCAACTGTTTTATTTTGCCCATGACTTTGTGGGTCAGGAATCTGGAGCAGGTTTTGTTGGGCATTTCTCACTTGGGGTCACCTGTGTGGTTGCATAGAAGGCTATAGTTATCCGAAGGCTCAGATTGGCTGGACACCAAGATAGCCCCCATATGTGGCTGGCAATTGATGCTGGCTGTCTACTGGAGCAGCAAGATGTGAACAGTCTGGGCAGGTGGATTTCTTCCATGGTGGTTAACATGGATGAGTGTGCTGAGAGAATAAGGTGGAGGCTGCTTGATCTTCTATGACTTAGTCTCAGAAGTTTATTTAGCAATGCTTGCATGATACTCTATTGATTGAAATGCCCCAAATCCCTCTTGGATTCAAGGGAAGGGGACATTGCCCTCACCTCTCAATGAGAATAAGGCAAGAATTTATGGCTATTTGTTTTAAAACCACACCCACAAGACAGGAAATTCAGGCAGTGATGATGTGTGTCTTGTACACCACAGTATCCTCAGCACCCTGCACAGTGGCGGGCATGTAGTAAATGGCGTGTGAAGATTAACTGAGGGATAACCACAAAAACTAGAATTGTATTGGAGTTCATGAACTCATTTTGTCTTCACAGCAACACTGGGAAATGGGTACTGCTATTATCCTCATCTTATAGAGGAAATTGAGGCATGAGGCAAGGAAGGAAATCAACTCTGAATACACATTGGAAGGACTGATACTGAAGCTGAAGCTCCAATACTTTGGCCATCTGATGCGAAGAGCCGACTCATTGGAAATGACCCTGATACTGGGAAAGATTGAAGGCAGGAGGAGAATGGGGCGACAGAGGATGAGATGGTTGGATGGCATCACTAATTCAATGGACAGGAGTCTGAGCAAGTTCCAGGAGATGGCGAAGGATAGGGAAGACTGGTGTGCTGTAGTCATGGGGTCACAAAGAGTCAGAAATGACTTAGCGACTGAACAACATAATCATGTAGCTGGTAAGTGGGTGAGCCAGAATTTGAACCTAGGTGATCTGTCCCCCAAACCCATGCCCTTAAGTGTGAATTCATGGTGAGAGATACATAAACAGTCCAGTGAGACTCATGGTGACTGTGCAAGATCTTGTGGGAGAATAGGGGACCCAGTGCGGGGAGAGGCAGGAAGTGTTTCAGAGGGGTCTGTATCTTCAAGGGGAGTATTTTTGAGGGTGGGATTGCAGGGAGGGCATTTTAGGAAAAGCATAAGAGTGAATAAAAGTCTGGAGGGATGTAAAAGTGAGTTAAGTTTTCTGAGAAGTTCAACAGGATTTGTGTGCAGGTGCCAAGAGGAAGGGAAGGAGGTTGGGGAGATAGGTGAACCCCAACTCCCCAGCTCTACAGTAGGATGATTAAGAACCTTAGCCTTGTGAATAGGTTCATCAATACCATTTTTTCTAGATTCTATATATATGCGTTAATATATAATATTTGCTTTTCTCTTTCTGACTTCATTCTGTACAATAGGCCTGACGCTCCACGATGACCTAGATGGGTGGGATGGGGGCAGTGGAGAGAGGCTCAAGAGGGAGGTGATATATGTATAATTATGACTGATTTGCGTTGTTGTACATTGGAAATGGGCATAGCATTGTGGAGCAATTTTCTTCCAATTAAACAACAAATTAAAAAATAAAAGAACTTAAGTCTTAATCTGGAGGGAGTTGGAAACTTACAGTGGTTTTGAAAGATTGCTCTAGCCTTGTGGTATTCAGGCAGGCAAGCAAGGAGAAGGAAGAACTTCTGAAAGCAACCTCCTAACCCAGTGCTTGGCATGTTGGTGAGCAGAGTCTGTGGTCAGCCAGCATGATGGATGGCTCTGGGGATCTTTAAAAGGGACCTTTGAGGATGAAGCACAGGGAAAGGAAATCAGTGGTGGCAACAAACATTGGGAGCCATCTGGTATCTCACCAGATCCCACTGTAATATTGGGGAGAAGGATGTGTTGTTCCTACTTGACAGATGAGAAAACTGAGTCCCAGAGAGGAAAGGTGACTTGCCTATGGTCATATAGTGGTAGGTAGTATAGGATCTAAAAACCAGATCTGTCTGATCCCGAGGCCCGTGAGTCTCCACTGCTCAGACCTGCTGGATGACCACTATGAGCTTCCTGCTCCATCCCTAGCTCCCCAGACCAGCCCCAAAGGCAGGAAGCTCAAAGAAAAGGATCATGCTTATGAGTGCCAGAGCTTGCCACACAATTGGCAGGGTTCAGAGCCCAATGTAAATGTTGGGCCCCTTGTTAAAAACGATTAAGATTTCTGCTCAGCGTTATGGGATGGGAGGAGAGTTTGGGGGAGAATGGATACATGCATATGTCCCTTTTGCTGCCCACCTGAAACTATCACAATATTAATCGGTTATACTCCAATATAAAAGAAGAATTTTAACCAAAGTAAAAAAAATGGTTAAGATTTTCAAATGGCACTATTTCATTCATTTTTCTTGCTGAGTAATATTTCATTGTATATATGTACCACATCTTCTTTATCCATTCCTCTGGCGACGGACATTTAGGTTGCTTCCATGTCCTGGCTACTGTAAATAATTCTGCTATGAATATTGGGCTGCGTGCATCCTTTTGAATATCATATTCTTTAGATATATGCCTAGGAGTAGGATTGCTGGATCATATGGTAGCTCTATTTTTAGTTTTTTGAAGAAACTCCATATTATTCTTCAGAGTGGCTATACCAACTTACATTCCTACCAATGGTATAAAAGGGTTCCCTTTTCTCCACACCCTGTCCAACATTTATTGTAGTTTTTTGATGATGGTCATTCTGACCAGTGTGAGATGATACCTCATTGTAGTTTGGTTTACATTTCTCTAAAAATATCTCTGCAAAAAAAATGTACTGTTTATATGTGGAATCTAGGAAAAATGGTCCAGATGAACTTACTTGCAAAGCAGAAATAGAGTCACAGATGTAGAAAACAAACTTGGGGTTACCAGGGGGAGGTGGGCTAAATTGGGATAGACATGTATACACTACCATATATAAAATAGGTAATTAATGAGAATCTGCGATACAGCACAGGGAACTCTATTCAGTGATCGGCGGTGACCCAAATGGGAAGGAAATCTAAAAAAGAGTGGACATATGTATCAGTTCAGTTCAGTCACTCAGTCACGTTCGACTCTTTGCGACCCCATGGACTGCAGTACACTAGGCCTCCCTGTCCATTACCAACTCCCGGAGTTTACTCAAACTCATGTCCATTGAGTTGGTGATGCCATCCAACCATCTCATCCTCTGTTGTCCCCTTCTCCTCCTACCTTCAATCTTTCCCAGCATCAGGGTCTTTTCAAATGAGTCAACTCTTCGCATCAGGTGGCCAAAGTATTGAATATATGTATGGTGGTGCTTTAGTTGCTAAGTCGTGCCCGACTCTGTGCCACCCTGTGAACTGCAGTCCGCCAGGTTTCTCTGTCCATGGATTTCCCAGCATGGAAATACTGGGAGAATACTGGAGTGGGTTGCCATTTCCTTCTCCAGGGGATCTTCCTGACTCAGAGATCGAACCGGGGTCTCCTGCTTTGCAGGAAGTATCCTGCTTTGCAGGTGGAGTGTTTACCAACTGAGCCACCAGGTAAACTGATGAACTTTGCTGTAGAGTAACTAACACAACTTTGTAAAGAAACTACACCCCAATAAAAATTAATTAAAAATGATTAAGATTTTCAAGACAATGATGGCAAAGCATTAAACCAAACATGGGCCTTTCCAAGCATAGGGCCCTGGGTGATTGCACAGGTCACCTGCCCATGAACTTGACCCTGGTAACACAGAAATAATTTGCATGGGTGCTATGAATATGCCTTCACTCCCAACCAAAGCTCAGGACAGCTCAGAATCAGCTCAGCTAGGCCCCTGGGGCACCCAATTCAAGTAAATCTGTTCCACTCTAGGTTTTATATCTTGGATCTCTTATAAGATGACCTCCCGGTAAAAGGCCTCTGTTACTGTAAAAATATTTGGAAACCCTTGTGGCCCTCCTTGATAAGCACTGACATTTCACCTCGCTCTATTGCTGTGAGTACCCAGACACTCCGTTTCGGTGTTCTCACCCGATTGTTCGCAACATAGATTACTTTAAAATGACAATTTGATGACATTGCTCTGATGATGCCAATTCATCCTCACCCACTTAATTGGCCATGAAATATCAATGAGAGGTAATTCCAAAGTCACCCAGCACTGGAGAGAGCACGCTCTGGCTAGCTGCTGGGTTGGGAAGCTGACCCTTCCCAGAAATATGAGCCTTCTGTCTGAGTGGCACTCAGGGAGGCCAGTGCCCACTGCAACACCTTGGTACACACACATTATACCAGTGATGCCAGCTAACAGAGTCCACACCTCTCTCAGCTCACCCACCAACCGGGATCAGACTAATGACAATCACACTAATATTAGCAAATATTTACTGACCACCTACCGTGTGTTAGGCACTATTTTTAGTACTTTGATCTAGTTCCTTCCTACAGCCCCTAAGGATACTGTTATTATTCCACATTAGTCCTCTGGATCTGGGTTCAAACTCAGCTGGGTTGACTTCAGAGTCTTGACCACTCTGCATCCATTTGACTATTTATTATGTGCCTACTGTATCCATGTATGTGAAATAAATAGTGGGCGAAACAGATACAGTCTTGGCATTATGGAGTGTCAGTCCAGTGGGGAAGGCAGGTACCAATCACTTGCCAAAATATTAAAATCACAGATGTGGTAAGGCTGTGGAGGAAAGATGTAGGATGCTACCAGAACACATGTTGGGGGACACTATCTAGGTTGGGGGAGTCAGGGAAAGCTTCACCAGGAGGTACCATTTGAGGGGAAGGCTGAGTGGACAATAATTAGCTTGAGGATTTCATTTTTACACTGGGGGAGGTGGGTATAGAGCAGAGGGCATGCAAGACAGTACAGAGGGAGGGTACAAGCCTCTAGGACAGGGTTCCCCACCCCCAGGCCACAGGCCAGTATCAGTCTCTGGTCTGCTAGGAACCGGGTTGCACGGCAGGAGGTGAGTGGGAAGCGAGGCTTTATCTACGTTTGCAGCCACTCCCCACTGCTCCCATTACTGCCTGAGCTCCGCCTCTTGTCAAATCAATGGTGGCAAAAGGAGCAATTGCTCTGTCGCCCAGCAGTGTGTCTGACTCTTTGCCACCCCTTGGACTGTAGCTCACCAGGCTCCTCTGTCCATGGAATTTTCCAGGCAGGAATACTGGAGTGGGTTGCCATTTCCTACTCTAGGGGAATCTTCCCGACCCAGAGATCAAACCCATTTCTCTTGGGCCTCCTGCACTGGCAGGTAACTCTTTACCACTGTGCCACCTGGGAGCTCAAATCCTACCATGAACTGCCCATGTGAGGGATCTAGGTTGCACCCTCTTTATGAGAATCATCCCTAAACCACCCCTGGTCTCTGAAAAATTGTCTTTCACAAAACTGGTCCCTGGTGCCTAAAAGGTTGGGGCCCACTGCTCTAGGACAAGCAGGGTTACAGAGACATAATGGAGGCACTATTTTCACAGGAGACTTCTCCTTAGCAGATAGTCAGGAGATTAAGGGCAGCTAGAGAAACACCCAAATGTGCTGGTGGGATTTAGCACTAAACATGCACCAGCTTGGGGCAGAGCCCATTTATGTGGTGTGTGATGGGAAGGAAAAACTGAGATCCTGTCCTTCCAGTTTGCCTTCCTAAGCTCAGGGGAACTCCTTCCAGCATCTGGCTCTCTTCCCCTGAGACGGAGGTGGCTGCTTTTGGACCATGGCTAAATTACTTCTTGGCACCTGGCTTTAGGAACTTGTTAATGCAGGAAGCCAAGAAATTCAGCCAGGTCTCAGTCTCAGTACTATCTGGATAAGTAAGATGTGTGTTCCAGCTGTCTGGGGCTGTGACTGGGACTCTGTCATTATCCTTCCTCTCCTTAACTTTCATCAGAAGCGGGGTCTGCTCATCATTGGTCTCTCTCGCCCAAAGTTGCTTATTTTTGATTTTCTTTGTATGAATTGAAACCAATGTTTAGGGAAGAGCTAGGCTTGGCCAGGAAGCAGAAAAAGTCCCATGTTTTAGGAAGAAGGATGAAAGGAGGAGGAATGGGATGTCCTCTATCTTGTCATCAACCACAGAAACTTTTGTCCACTCGTAAAATATGGTCCAATGAATGTCTGGATCTGACCAATCAGATTAGCCATCTCTCTTCCATCAAGAGAATTAAGTTCAGAATGTCCAGAGGAGTGAGTGTTGCTAGATGTAGCCCCCTTTATGACATAAGTTGGAAACATAAGGCAAAGAGAGAAGACTTCCCCCAGTACTGGCAATTGAGTGGGGTCTGAAAACGACATCTAAGCCAGCAGGACACATGCAACACCTCTGGCGTAGGTCTGGATCTTGTTGCCTTTAGAGTGTTCTCCTGCTCTGATGTCAAAATGTGGACATTGGCTCCTCATTGATCCACCTTCCCTGACGTTAGGAGGGAAGACTTACTTCTCATTGGCTTTTGCACTCCCAGGACCCTCTAGTAGAAGCAGGGTTGGGGGGTGGTGTGGGGAGGTGGGCGGGGGCTGCCCTCACTGGCCAGTCACTTCTATCTTTCTTAGTAGTGCGTCAGAATACAGTCATGCTGGAAACAAACATGTATTTACATCAACATTTGCTTGTGAACATAAAGTTCCTTTTGCTTTCTTGTCTCAGCTTTTGGAGAGCATGAAGATGCCTGCTATTTGATTTTTAATTTGTCCCAAGGTAAGATAATCATCAACAGAATTTTAAGAAAATTGCTGTTTTTTACACATTTTTAGGCTCTAGGTCCAGATGTGTGACACAGAGTGGAAAGAAGGCTGCTGCTCTGCCTCTCCAGAGCTCACCCAGACTCTCCCTGACAATTTCTGGGACTTAGTGCAGGAGACGAGGGTTGGGGCTTTTCCTTGGGGGCTGTAGCTCAGTCCTTGGATGGTCCTGGCTGCTCCTTATAGCTGCTAGTCCGATATACTTTAGAGTTCTCTTTACTTACCCTTTGTTGTTCCTATTTGAAAAAAACCCCAAAACCTCTTGTCACTCCGGTTATAGTTAACTGTTTTTTGTTTTGTATTCTAATTTTATTAAAATTTAAAAATCATTTTTATTAAGATATAATTACATGTAGCACTATATTATTTCAGACATATAATGATGATTCAACATATGTATTGCTAAATGATGACCATAATAAGTCTAGGTAACATCTGCCCCCATACATTACAGAAAGAATTTTTTGGTGTGTAATGAATACTTTAAAAATATACTCTTCTCTGTTATTGACAAACAAAGGAAAAAAATCTACACTCTTAAAACTTACAAATATGCAATATAGTATTGATTATAGTCATCATGCTGGTCACCATATTATATACCCAGGATTTATTTATTACTGGAGATATGTACCTTTGACCTCTTCACCCATTTTGCCTATCCTCCACCTCCCATCTCTGGCAACCACCAATCTGTTCTCTGTGTCTATTTGCTTGGGTTTGTTTGTTTTTTAGATTCCACGTAGAAGATTGTACAGTATTTATCTTTGACTTACTTCACTTAGCATAATGCCTTCAAGGTCCACCCACGTTGTCACAAACTGCAAAATTTCATTCTTTTTTATTGCTGAATTAGCAACATCTTCCTTTGTGTATGTGTGTGTTGATGTGCTCAGTTGTGACAGACTCTTTGTGACTCCATGGACTGTAGCCTGCCAGGCTCCTCTGTCCATGGAATTTTCCAGGCAAGAATACTGGAGTGGGTTGCCATTTCCGTCTCCATTCTGTATGCATACCATATCTTTTTTATCCATTTATGTGTTGAGGGACATTTCGGTTGTTTCTACATTTTGGCTAATGGAAATTATGCTGTAGTGAACATATAGGGGTGCATATATCTTTTTGAATTAGTGTTTTTATTTTCTTTGGATAAACACCCAGTAGTGGAATTGCTGGATCATATGGTAGTTCTATTTTTAACTTTTTGAGACATCTCCGTACTGTTTTCCACAGTGGCTGCACCAATTTACATTCGCACCAACAGTGCACAAGGGTTCCCTTTTCTTCACAGCCTCGCCAACTCTTGTTACCTCTTGTCTTTTTGATAACAGCCGTTCTAACAGGTGTGAGCTGATATGTCATTGTGATTTTGATTTGCATTTCCCTGATGACTAGTGATGTTGAGCATCTTTTCATGTACCCGTTGGCCGTCTGCACGTCTTCTTTGGAAAAGTGTCTATTCAGATCCTCTGCCCATTTTTTTTTTTTTGACTATTGAGTTTTATGAATTCTTCATATATTCAGGATATTAACCCCTTATGACATCTATGATTTGCAAAAATATTTTCCCCCATTCAGTAGGCAGTAGGCTGCCTCTTCATTTTGTTGATGATTTCCTTTGTTTTGCAAAAGCTTTTGAGTTTGATGTAATCTTCCTTGCTATAGTTACTATTTCTTATATTAAACTTTCCCTGTTTAAATTACCGTGTGTTTTTTCTCTCTCGATTGGCTCTGGATTAATACACCCAGCTTGCAAACATATGGTTACATTAAAGAATAAAAATGTGAAATTTCAATCCCAGAGCCCCATTTCACAGATGGGGCTCTGAGACTAAAGAGGATGTATTTTCTGCAGCAGATGCTGTTGACACCTTGTGCATTTCCCCTTGCCCTTAGCATTTCAGCCCACTTACATCAATTCACACCAGCCAGAACCCACATTTCTGTGCCTGAGGGTTTTCCTTGGTCGTCAAAGCTCACTTTTCTTACCTCTGCTGCTCACAAATGTGCCCAGGGAGTTAAGTGCTCTTCTTGAGCAGTCCCCAACCAATGATCAACAGGAGCAGGTGCATAAATACTCCAGCCTCCTTGCTCTCTGAGGATGGGATAATGCTGGCTGCAGGTCTACCCTGACCACCATGTTTCTGTAGTGGGATGAAGCTCTGTTGCCCACTGCAGTAATTGGTGCGATAATGCACTCTTTAGGACTTCCCTGGTGGCTCAGCAGTAAAGAATTCACCTGCAATTCAGGAGACTTGGGCTCGATTCCTGGATCAGGAAGATCCCCTAAAGAAGGAAATGGCTACCCACTCCAGTATTCTTGCCTGGAAAATCCCATGGACAGAAGAGCCTGGCAGGCTACAGTCCGTGGGGTCACTAAAGAGTTGGTCACGACTTAATGAATAAACAACAGCAATGCACACTTTACTATTTGCCTTCCCATCCCTGTTTCATATCCCTATGCCCCATCAGTGTTTCTTTTATGTTCCAAACAAATCACTTGCATTAGGACCCCTTTCCCTCAATCTGCTTCTGGGAGAATCCAACCAAGGCTCTTACACAAGGTCATACAATGAGGCAGTGGTAGAGAAGGGACTGGAACTGAGTTCTCCTACTCTTATACCAGGTTCCATACACTGCACCACCCAGCCCCTCTGTTTTTAGCAAACCCTGTTTCAAATAAAACTACACTTGAACATGTGGTTATTTCTCAGCAAATTCTCAAGCTGCTAGCTTTCTATCTGGTTGAAACTGTCTGACACGCCAGTCATGCCTTTCCCAGAAATCTACCCTTCCAAAAGTAGCCTCTTCTGCTCAGGCTCCTACTCACAGGGAGAGAGTCTCGGTGTTCTGATTGTGATAACATGGTGGCCCTTTCTGGACATCTCCCCATATGCTAGGTACTTTGCCAAACCCTTAACTCACACTGGCTCATGCAATCTGCAGTACAATCTTATGTGACAGGTCTTGGTTTGTAATTCCTTGATTCTAAGGCACACCATTCATTCATTAATTTTTTGAGGTGAGGTCAGGGACACACATTAAATACAAACATCAATTGTAGGGTACATCCCAATTTTAAGATACTCAAATGTGAAAAAATATAGGATTATCTTCACTTAACAAAATAGTAATGGAGATTCAAAGAGATTAAGTTGTGTGTCCACCTCACACAGTTCCTAAGTGATGGAGCTTGGATTCATAAAACCCACGAAAATGAGAGGTAGCCCTGTTCTTTCTCTTCTCTTTCTCCCGCCTTCCTCCCTGCCCTTCCCCACCCCGACAAAGCTGGTCCAGGTTTGTAAACCTGATCTCCTGTGTTCCAAACATTGTCTTTCTCCCAGGAATGTTTGGTGCTCAAGGAGGCTGACTGCCTGGGGCTGCTTCGCTAGGAACCCTGGGAAGGTCAGGGCCAAGACAGGCCAGAGACCCAACGAGGCTGAGGACGGGGAACAGACACTGTCAGTGGAGGAAGTCAGTCTGAGGAGGGAGGTAAATGGGGCAGATCAGCTGAGAAGCAGAGGTGGAGATACTAGCTGCTGATATGTCCTCACTTGCCTTCCTTCCTCCAGGAGTGTTCTGGAACATTCTCCTGGATAAACACTAGAACATTTATTGGCGAACAGACATTTGTTTGTGTTGGCAAATAAACCTTTTTATTCACCATCTCACATCACCTCCATTAAGCCTTGACTGTGCTCAGCCTTTATGTCTGTGATCTCAGGTCACCTCCCTGACAACCTTATGCTCGATTCTATTCCTATCCCACCCTATTTGAAGGTGTGGGAAAGGCTCAGAGAAGGGACCTCCCAACTCAATCTTTCAGCCAGAAAGTGACAGAACTGGCTTTGGATCCATGGGGTTTCCGTCTGGAGTTGTGCTTCTCATCTCTGCACGACCTTATTTTGGGACCATTAGAAACAATAACAATAAACAAACAAAAACCCTCAAGCCACCTTTTGATTCATGCTGGTTTGCGTGAGCGTCTGATCCTTGGCACTAGGCAATCTCAACAAGAACAGAAGTTTTCACAAAGGGTTTTGTTTTCGCCTCTGGGTTTACTCTGTTTGACTACGGTATCAGTGACAACATCTGCTTTGTATTTTTACAGAATCTTTTTCAAAGCATGTACTTGCAGCATGACTGAGTGTTTGGTTTTTGGGGATGAGCGAATATGTTTTATTTCTCTGATAACAATACACATCTCTTGGGCACGTGGTGACTGAACCGTCCAGATTGTTTGATTCATCTGAGCTGTCCTCGCCCAAGCTCAGCCTGTTACCATCCTTTCTCCACCCTCTTGGGGGATGAATCCATCTGAATAAGGTTTAACACTTTCTACATAACTTATTTTCTAATTCACATGATCATTCAGCAATCGGCCATGTACTAAGACTCTATTCTTCCCTAGACCTTGTTCTGACTGTCAGCTCAAGGGACAGTGTTTCCACCTCAAGGATCCCACAGGTGGGGTGGGGGGAGCAAAGTGGGAAAGAAGAAGGTTGCTAATGAACTCACAGCATCCCAAGTGCCACCACAGAGGCAAGAACAGGAGTGATCAGACTCCAGAAGATCAGCAAGTACATTAGACTGGGATTCTAATTAGGCTTTCAAATGAGTTGATCATTGTGTTAAAGGCAGCTCCATAGAGAATGGGTGGAAGGTGGGCAACATGTGAAGAAGAGATGATTGCAAGTATCAGAGTCAGGAGGAAAGTCAGGAGAACTGCAAGTCACCTAGTGTCGTAAAAGCATTGTTGAATGGGCTATGGGCAGAATGACCAGAGATCACACCAGAGAGGACCTCTGGGGAGAAACAGAGAAGGAGCCTTACAAGCAAATGAAGGAATTCCCTGGAAGGGTTTAAGCAAGGGAGTGTTGCAGTGGGCTGATTTTTTCTGGTGGCAGTGGGGTGGGTGGGGTGGAGTGGCAATTCCCTGTCAGAAAATTCAGAGAAGAGGCAGTTGCTTTATTCCAGGATGAATGAGAGAATAATTTGAGAGTCATCTGGAGGGTAGAATTGGCTGAACTTGAGGACTGAGTGGAGCCATCGGTGAAGTAGGGGGAGGCATCCTTCACTCTTGGGTCAGTGCTTTGGGTGACTGTATGGGGAGGCACTGTTTACCTAGATGGTGATGGCGGGGAAGGAGCAGGCATGGGGGCTGGGCTGGGATGGAGAGATGAGTTCAGGTTTGAACGTGCTGAAACAGACATGCCCGTGAGACATTTGGGGATTCCCAGGTGGCGCTAGTGGTAAAGAACCCACCTGCCAAGGCAGGGGATGCAAGTTTGAGCCCTGGGTCAGGAAGATCCCCTGGAGAAAGGAATGGCTTCCCAACCCAGTATTATTGACTGGAGAATTCCATGGATAGAGGAGCCTGGTGGGCTACAGTCCATAGGGTCTGAAAGAGTCAGACATGACTGAAGCTACTTAGCACACACGCATGTATGTGGGACTTTAGCAGACTATAGCAGACTACTGGGGATTTGGCAGTAGAGCACCAGAGAGAGGTCAGGACCAGAAAGACCGGTGCTCAGGTGACATGTGATAGCTTCCCTGGGAGTGAGATGTGATGATGGTGTTAAGAAAAACTCTTTCAGTTATCTGAGGCCTCCTGAATCTTTTCATGCAAGTTTTTTTTTTTTTTTTTTAAGTTTGTAATACTCTCCATCTGTTTTTGGGGTGTGTAGTCAAATTGCAAATTTGGTGCACCCAACCCTGATAGTTTCCCTGGAGAGACCTGTCTTCCCACCCACCTGGATGAAACAGGTTGTGATGTTGGAGCTGATGTGGAGGTGTCTGCTCCCTTGCGGTTCATTGATACATTCTTTGCATTTGGTATCCATCGTCCTCTGGCCATCACCAAGTCAACGGGATTCTAATATTCCTTTCCCTGATCCAACCAAAGCTCTTTGTAAATTGGACTCAGCAGGAGTAAGTCCAGTGACCTCATAAATAGTGGAAATGATTGCAAATCAGAATTCATATATGTTCCCAACTCAGTGGGTATCCTTCTCCCCTACAAAGGAAGCAATCATCGCTTTCAAATTTCTGTTTGCCCTTTCACTCAGCTATGTTGGAAGAAAATATATAGAGAGATTTTGCTGTATAACCCTGAAAGATCCACTTCCTTCAACCTAAAAAAAAAAAAAAGTCCTGTGTCTAACCTTGTGTAGTCAGGTGGTCCCACTTGGGAAATCACCCAGAGATGTGAGGGTCTGCCTGCGGGCTCATAGAGAGGGTCTTTCATGGGCACCAGGGAAAATATTTTACAAAGAGACACTTAAAAATTTGTGGCAGAGACTGCTAATGCTTTATCAAATCTGTGTTTTCCCCTCCCTCCACAGCTTATATTCCTCTGGCTTGGAGGTGGGGTCATGTGACTCATTTTGGTCATGGAGCAGGGATGGAAGTGATAAGGCTGCTTCCAGGCTCGGCCCCTCCTGAGACATTGCACATGCTCCTTCTGTCTGCTTTTCTGGCTTTTACAGTGATCCAGTGGAAGATGCTTAGTCCCTAAGAGGTGATGGAGCAACCAGATGGAAGGAGCTCAAGTCTCTGAATGACGGCTTAGAGCAGAGTCCCACTCACTGACCTGGAAATAAACCTTTCTTGTGCTTAAACACTGAGATTTGAGGGGCATCTGATTAGGGAATTAGGTTATTTCTTCTGATACATATTTCTTCTCTGAGTACTATTCTGGAGACCTGCTTGGATTTGTATGGAAAAGGCTTCTTCTTCCCTGCTCCTTCCTTTCCTGACTTTCCCTACAGAGCGATATGTGAATCAGTAAATTCTGGTTCAGATGCATCAAAGGTACCTAAAGTAGAGTGAGAGTAGGGGATTGCTTGGGAGAGAGCATGGAGAGTCTTAGATTCTCATACTGCCTGTGGCTTTTACTAGCTGATAAATCATTTCATTTCGTCCAATCTCAGTTTCTTCAGTTGTGAAATGGGCATATGAATGAGAAGAATTGCTGCATGCATTTGATGAGGTAATGTATGTGAAAGCTCTTTATAAACAGCGAAGGGTGATGCGCCTGTGGCTGATTATCAGGGAAGTGGCAGGATGCTCAAACTTGCCTGAGTGAGGTCTTCACTCCCACTGCTCTCCCACCTTTCTTCTGCAAGTCTAGGTATCTACATTTTTCTACTGGAAGCACCCATTTTGTGCCCCCAATTCTGTCATGTTGCACTGATGGAAATATCCCTTGGATAGCATTTATACAAAGTTAAGGGTCATTTTGCTCATTCTCAATGCTTTTTTTCTCTTCTATTTTTAGTTGTTGCTAGATTTATGGAAGGAGAATTCATTGCAGAGTTAATAAGTCAATTAAATTTCATTTAGTTTACAGAAAACCTTCATTTTCAAACCGCCCAAGAAACAAAACTACATCTCCTCACACAAATTGCAATGCTTTTCTCTGAATAAACAATTTCTTTTTGTGTTTTATTGTTTTTATGTCTTAAAAGGACAGCGAGATTCTCAGTCTTGGAGTTTCCATAATTTAAGAGCAATCATTTGCTTTTTCTAATTTGTCCTAATGAGCCCACATTTTTTCTTTATCAGACCCATTTTCTCTGGCAAAAGGTCATCATGGGCAATCATGCATGTCTGCTCGGTATAAATTGTTTTCATAACAATTTTCATTTGCCTTGGAAAGTGCGCCATGCTGAAAACATGGCCACTTTATATCTGTGACAGCACGCATCATATTTCCCCCACTTACTTTGGGAATATCAACCTTCTAAAGAATAATAAACCACAGTGTTAGGAATGTGAGCTGATATTGTGGACTGCAGGACTCCTTCCCTGTCTGAAGGTTTTGCTTCCAGACCCTGCCTTTCAGATCTACAGAACTGTCTTGACTCCTCTCTGAGGCTCACCCATGAATCTAGAGCCTATTATTACCCACCTCCCACCTCCTTGGTGAGCTTCCTGGCTGTCCTTGCCTAGGACTTGGGCATCAATTCCTTCTTTCTGTGGCTGTCAGCTGAAAGCTGATCGGGCCTACTATTGCCCCAGCCTCAGCTCTCAAAGACCATGGGCCAAACCCTGGGACCCTGTGATAATCGGAGGATGGGAGGGGTTAAAAAAGCACCCCATTTGATGTTTTTTTTAAAACTTTTTATTTTATATTAGAGTATAGCTGATGAACAATGTTGTGATAGTTTCAAGTGGACAGCAAAGGGACTCAGCCATACATATGCATGTATTTGTTCTCCCCCAGACTTCCCTCCCATCCAGGCTGCCACATAACACTGAGCAGAGTTCCCTGTGTTATACAGTAGGTCCTTGTTAGTTACCCATTTTAAATAAAGCAGAATGTATGACCACATTTAACATTTTATCTTAATTCTCCAAAAATTCAAGCATGCAGCCTGCTGACTGATTGATGGATGGATGGATTCAACAAATATTACTGAGCTTCTACTCTGTTCTAGGAACTGGGCATGAAGCTCACATTTTTGCCCACATGGTGCTTATGGTCTGGGGTAGAGAGAGACAACTACGTATGAAATTACATCACCATTGTGGGAAGTGCAAAGACATTGGGAGAGGAGGGTATCAGGATGACAATTTCTGCTCTGGCTTAAGGCAAACATATAACATTCTATTGAGAGACTAGACAAGCACTGTCCGATAGAAATATAAGCCACCAATATAATTTAAAATAAAATAAAATTAACTTTCTTTTTCTTATAATGTTCAGTTTCAAGGATTTTAACACATGGAATAGATTCATGTACCCATCATTACAGATTTCAGAGCAGTTCTGTCACCCCCAAATATTTTCTCGGACTTTCCCTTTGTCATCACACCTTCCCCCATCCATAATTTCTGGCAACACTCATCCATTTTCCAGCCCCACCATCGATTTTTTTAAGCACATCAAATAAATGGAATCATACAGAATGCAAGCTTTTGTGATTGACTTCTTTCACTCAATATAATGTCTACAAGATTCATCTAAGTTGTGTTTATCGATAGTTTGTTCCTTTTTATTGTGAATAGTTTTCTATGTATGGATATACCACAGTTTGTTTTTCCATTCAGTCACTGAAGGGGATTTAAACTGTTTCAAGATTTAGGCTATCATAGATAAAACTGCTGTCTAAACTGTCATAGACTGGGGGATTCACAAACAACAGAAATTTATTTCTCACAGTTTAGGAGGCTGGAAATCTAAGATGAGGGCTCCAGCATGGTTGGGTTTCAATGAGTGCTCTCTTCTAAGCTGCAGACCTCCAACCTCTCATTGTATCATCAGAGAAGGTGAGAGAGCTTTCTGCAGTTCCTTGTATAAGAGGACTAATCTCATTCATGAGGGTCAACCCTCATGACCTAATTTCCCCCTCAAAATTCCCATCTCCAAATACCATCACTTGGGGATTTAATTTCAACATGAAATATCTGAGGCAGGGGACACAAATGTTCAGTCCATAACAGCTGCTAAACATTGATGTACAGGTTTTTGTGTAAACATACATTTTCACTTCTCTAGGCTAAACATCCAAACCTGGGTGTAGGATTGCTGAGGTCTATATGGCAAGTGTATGCTTATCTTTATAAGAAACTGCCAAACTTATTCCAGAGTGGCTGTACCTTTTTGCATTCCCAGCAGTAATTTATGATAGTTCTAGTTGCTTCTCATCCTCACCAGCACTTGGTATTGTCAATTTTTTTTTTTTTTTTGCCATTCTACAGGTTGAGAACCAGTATCCACTGTGGTTTTAATTAGTATTTCCCTGATGACTAGTGATGTTAGATATCTTCTCATATACTAATTTGACCCAATTATATCCTTTTTGGTTAAGTGTCTAGTCAAGATCCTTTGCCAGTTTCTTACATTTTGAGAATTTTTGTATATTCCAAATATAAATTTCATGTCAGATATGTGGTTTGAAAATATTTCTTTCCACTCTGTAGCTTGCCTCTTAATTCTCTTATGTCTTACACAGAGCAAAAGTTTTAAATTTTTATGAAGTCCAGTGTATTAATTTTCCTTGTATGGCTCATGTTTTTGGTATCTTCTTTTTCTCTCTTCACATTTATGTTTTATTAATCTTGAGTTGTGTCATCACCACCCTCTACAAATGAGGTAAAAGATAGAATGAATATATGTGATTATCCATGATTAGAGAATGGTAAGTCATGGATCTTGAATTCTGATTCCAAGTTCAGGCTCTTTAAACCACACCACAGTGACCCCTATTCTTTTACTAAACATCTGATCAGTTGGTGTAGCCTCCTTGATTTTGGGTGTAGCCTGCTGAATCTCAAATCAGATGATGCCACATTTCAGAAGCCGGCCATGCACAAACCTCTAAAGGCTCTCTATGATGTAGAAGAAGATGCTTCCTCTATTCAGTCTAAAGGCAACCTTGTCGTGGTTATGGTTGGGGGTTGATGATGGCAGTGGTAGAATAAAGAATGGCAGAAATCACACTATCTCAGGTGATCCTGGAGTCATCACCCAGAAATTAGACATAGAGTTGAGATTGCTTGCAATGGGGATCAACTGCAATCAAGCACATTATTAAGTGAAATTGATCATCTGGAAATGTTGAAATATCATTGGATTGTCCACTGGGTAAAAACAAACCAATCAGTCAGTCATCAGATAGGTTTAGACTATATTGGGGGATTTATTAGTTCAAGAATTATTTATTGAGACAAGAACCACAGTAAGGATCTGGAGATACACTATGTTAGTCATAGCTCCTACCTTGATGGAGTTTGCAGCTTACTATGTGAGCTATACTTAAGGAGTTATCACAAGGATTGTTATGGTGAAGGAGGAGTGGGGTGTTTTGGATGCCCACCACAGGGAATAAATTATAAAGTCTAAAGTCTTATCATTTGGGGTTTTTATCATCCTGGGATCAAATATACAATCATACCTAGACCTGGAAAGGAAACAAATATCAGAGGGCTCCAGCCTCCAAGAAAAATAGAAAAAGAAGTAGCATTATTGGGTAGGAACACAATCAGGAAGGCAAAGGCTAGAAAAGAACTGAACTGTCCAAGGCTAAATGGAAAAACAGGATGACAGTCACCAATTGTGGAAGAAAAAAGGGACTGAAGAGTTGGTCGTTTACTTCTTAAATCATTTATTGATCCCCTACAATGGGAATAAGACATTTGTATCTTCTAGACAATGATTAAAAATGAATGCTAGTTTGAGGCAGCCTTTCTGTGAAGGCTGTGAGAGTTCACTGCTCAGATTTCTGGAAGCTGGGGATGTAACAGATCAGAAGCCCCTTTGCTGAGCTCTGAAATCCTTCATGTATTTGCCGGAGGCCATGCCTCCTATAGGCTGTCCCCAGCTGATGACAGAACATGGCGGGGATGCCAAGGCAGTCTTGTTTCTAGGAGACATGGGACCCTTCTGATGGGTAAATTTTTTTTTTTCTTAACAGTTCAGCATTTTATTTATAAATTTATTTTGGCTGTGCTGGTCTTCGTGGTGGCTCACGGGCTTAGTTGCCCTGAGGCCTGTGGGATCTTGATCCCCTGACCAGGGATCAAATCCACATTCCCTGCATTGGAAGACTAAGTTTTAACCACTGGATCACCACGGAAGTCTCCACTTATGGATAACTTTGGCTCGAGAACTCTTTGACAGCTGCACTTGGCTTGAAATCTCACTGTAGTCCTGTATGTTTCCACCAAAACTTCCTTCCTCCCTCCCTCTATTCCCTGCTTCCTTCCTCTCTCCTTTACTTAGGGTGAGATCTATATCCCAGCCTCTCCTGTCACATTTCCCACTTTCTTTCACAGTTTATTTCCCTAGGAAATTTTTGTACATGTAATCTCAGAGGACCTGGACTAACATATCATCTTAAAAGAGTGTTCCAGAGAAAGTGAAGAGGTGTTTTGTTTTTTTTCCTTTTTCTGAAGCACAAATTTTCCAGGAACCATTAGGAGCATGCAGCAGGGCAGGGGCACCAAGCCAAGCCCGGTGGTCCCACACTTACCTGGCTCAAAGTCTGGCGCTTCCACTTAAGAGTGTGTGATCTGGGGCAAGTTACTTATTCTTGGCTACCTTCAGTTTCCTCATCTGTAAAATGGGACACTCATTTTTCCCTCACAGGCTTTTTGTGGGGATTAATTGAGATCATGTGGGTAAAAGCTACCACGGTATCTGGAAAATATTTGGGCTGACTTCTGAGGGCTTCATCACCTTTCTCCTTCACACTCACCCTCTGTAGGAGAAGGGAGGAAAGGGCAAGTGTATTTCGTCTTCTTTCATATAATGTATCTCGATGTGCAATCCATGTAATATTGCTTCAGCTGGGCCCTCCCCCTCCAAGAAGCCATCCATCCCTGACTACCACAGCCAAGGGGTTGAGGTCTTTTGCTTCTTTCTCTGACCTCCTGTTAATGTCCCTCTCTTGGAGACATTTTTGGAGGATCGTGTGGTTTGCCAGGTATCGCTGCAGCCCCTCTTTCCCAGGAACCGCCCCTCTTCCATCCACTTAACCATCACAAGAGCCATGTTGATGCACTATAATTCTGTCCTTGGACACAACTGATTGTTCAGGGGTGGCATCTGTCTCGAGAGAAGTCATCAACGCCTTCCCTAGGAATTTTGGATTCAGAACCAGGGGTGTCAGATTTGTCTTTCCCTGGGGACAGCTGAGGTCACCACATCTCAAGCCCTGAAGCTATTGGCAGCCCAACCACATGTTTCACTGTGTGGGGGGAGAAAGTCAGGCTACAAGGCGATGAAAGAATGTCATGTAAGAGAGGGAGATGCAGAGAGGTCCAGCCGCATTCAAGTCCTGGGTTCTGGTGCTTCCTCAGGTTCTTTGAAACATCCCCATCCTAATCAACTCCTTCCTTGCTTAAGCTAGTTTGAATAGGGAATCAGTCACTTGCAGCCCAAAGAGTTCTGAGTAACAAAGATGTGCCTTCGTTCCACGTGTCTATCCTCCTTCCCACCTTGACTGTGAGCCTTTCAGGGGCAGAGTCTATGCCCCTCCTTCTCCTTCTGCCCACAGTGCCAGGAATAGTGCTTGGCCCTGCAGCTGCTCCAGACAGATGTGTGGTTGACAAGGAAGCTAAATCAAATATTCCGCTCATGGAAGTTTTCTATATATTCCCTGCATGATGTCACAGGACCACTTTAATCTATGCTCTAAATGCTGGTTTAAATGTGCTAAAAATGTTTTGTGGCAAGGACTATGAAACTTTGGGGAAGAGCTCCTGGCAGGTATCTCATACAAGGCATGGTGGAGTCAGGTTGATGGGTGTTGCTAGGGGGATCACGGTACTTAAAAACGAAGCTGTGTCACCACCCACTGCAGTCTAGGCTTCCCTCCTGCTCCACCAAGCAGTCTATTTAAAACCACAAATATCAAGGACACTGAGGCTACAACCTGGCCTCTCTGTGGTTGTGGATGTGCAAATGGTTTGATTCTTTCTCAAGGTTCTTTGCACAAAGGATTCCATTGGACTCTTCATTAAGGTACAAAATCCACAAGGACAGAAATTTGATTTTGTATTTCATATATAACATAGACTGGGCTTTTCATTAAACATTCTTGACTTAGATCCTGCATATATTTGTTAAATGCCTCCATGAGCCTGGGCCTGAGGTCTTTCTCATGTGCTCTCTCATTGAGCCCAGGAACCCCATGACCCATGACTTGTGATTCCTGTTGTACAGATAAATAAGCAGACACAGAGAGGTCAAGCAACTTGTGAAAGGTCACACGGCTAGCTGGTCAGTGACTGAGCTAGGACTTGCCTCCATGTCTAATGCTATTTCCACAATGATATGTGGGATAATAAATGGTGGAGGGGCCTCATGGGTGAGTTGTTCTTTCAAAAAGAAAAAAGTGGAAAATGAGTCCCACTAACTGGGGAAAAATTAGTGCCTAGTGAGTTTTTTTCTTTCTGATTATACAACATGAGCAAGATTGGGATCTAGGTGAGCTGAGTAGACACTCACCTTGATGCAAAACTTAAGAAAAGCCCCAAACTCAGTCATCAAGACAAATAATACTTTAAAAAGTCAAAATTAATTTTAAAAATCTATGTTGAACAAGATATCAGCATGTTAGTTAAAGATGGACTCTGTTGACAGGGCCAGGATTAGGGAGAGGTGGATGAGATGAACTGTGCAGGTGTGAGGTGGGACCTTGAAAGGTATGGAAAACACCACTATGAATTCACCTAAAGCCATTTGTCTTCTTCCTTGGCTTAAAGACAACTCATGTTTCATTTTCCTTTGCAGTTTAGCTTGGCCCTGTGACTAAGTTCTAGTCAATAGAATGTCTGTGGAATTGATGTGAACCAATCCAGACCATCCCCAAGAACATCCCCAAGAGAAAAAAATGCAAAAAGGCAAAATGGTTGTCTGAGGAGGCCTTAAAAATAGCTGAGAAAAGAAAAGAAGCAAAAGGCAAAGGAGAAAAGGAAAGATATACCCATTTGAATGCAGAGTTCCAAAGAACAGCAAGGAGAGATAAGAAAATCTTCCTCAGTGATCAATGCAAAGAAATAGAAGACAACAATAGAATGGGAAAGACTAGAGATCTCTTCAAGAAAATTAGAGATACCAAAGGAACATTTCATGCAAAGATGGGCACAATAAAGGACAGAAATGGTATGGACCTAACAGAAGCAGAAGATATTAAGAAGAGGTGGCAAGAATACACAGAAGTATACAAAAAAGATCTTCATGACCCAGATAATCATGATGGTGTGATCACTTATCTAGAGCCAGACATCCTAGAATGTATAGTCAAGTGGGCCTTAGGAAGCATTACTAAGAACAAAGCTAGTGGAGGTGATGGAATTCCAGTTGAGCCATTTCAAATCCTAAAAGATGATGCTGTGAAAGTGCTGCACTCAATATGACCGCAAATTTGGAAAACTCAACAGTGGCCACAGGACTGGAAAAGGTCATTTTCATTCCAATCCCAAAGAAAGGCAATGCCAAAGAATGCTCAAACTACTGCACAATTGCACTCATCTCACATGCTAGAAAAGTGATGCTCAAAATTCTCCAAGCCAGGCTTCAACAGTATGTGAACCATGGACTTCCAGATGTTCAAGCTGGTTTTAGAAAAGGCAGAGGAATCAGAGGTCAAACTGCCAACATCTGTTGGATCATCGAAAAAGCAAAAGAGTTCCAGAAAAACATCTAACTTCTGCTTTATTGGCTATGCCAAAGCCTTTGACTGTGTGGATCACCACAAACTGTGGAAAATTCTTAAAGAGATGGGAATACCAGACCACCTGATCTGCCTCCTGAGAAATCTGTATGCAGGTCAAGAGACAAGTTAGAACTAGACATGGAACAACAGACTGGTTCCAAATCAGGAAAGGAGCAGGTCAAGGCTATATATGGTCACCCTGCTTATTTAACTTATATGCAGAGTACATCATGAGAAATGCCAAGCTGGAAGAAGCACAAGCTGGAATCAAAATTGGGAGAAATATCAATAACCTCAGATATGCAGATGACACCACACTTATGGCAGAAAGTGAAGAAGAACTAAAGAGCCTCTTGATGAAAGTGAAAGAGGAGAGTGAAAAAGTTGGCTTAAAACTCAACATTCAGAAAACTAAGATCATGGCATCTGGTCCTATCACTTCATGGCAAATAGATGGGGAAACAATGGAAACAGTGACAGACTTTATTTTCTTGGGCTCCAAAATCACTGCAGATGGTGACTGCAGCCATGATATTAAAAGATGCTTGCTCCTTGGAAGAGAAATTATGACCAACCTAGACAGCATATTAAAAAGCAGAGACATTACTTTGCCAACAAAGATCCCTGTAGTCAAAGCTATCATTTTTCCAGTAGTCATGTATGGACGTGAGAGTTGGACTATATGAAGAAAGCTGAGTGCTGAAGAACTGATACTTTTGAACTGTGGTGGTGGAGAAGACTCTTGAGAGTCCTTTGGACAGCAAGGAGATCCAACCAGTCCATCCTAGAGGAAATCAGTCCTGAATATTCATTGGAAGGATGGATGCTAAAGCTGAAACTCCAATCCTTTGGCCACCTTATGAGAAGAACTGACTCATTTGAAAAGACCCTGATGCTGGGAATGATTGAAGGCAGGAGGAGAAGGGGATGACAGAGGATGAGATGGTTGGTTGGCATCACCAACTCAATGGACATGAGTTTGAGCAAGCTCCAGGAGCTGGTGATAGACAGGGAAGCCTGGCATGCTGCAGTCCATGGGGTCGCAGAGAGTCAGACATGACTGAGGGACTGAACTGAACTGAACTGAATCCAGATCAGCCACAAGAATTTCCAGCATTCAATTCTCCATGCTCTTTCCCTCTCCCACCTTGACACCAATGAGTGGGATGACCTCAGACGGCAAGGACTGAAAATGACAGAACTACCAGATAAAAAGAACCTGGGAAATGAAGTCATTAGTGGAGGAGAGCAGCCCACTTAGGGCTGGATCAAGACCTTCTTTTTGAACTTCAAGGAAAAAATTTGAAAATATTACTATTATATTTTTTAAAAGCTGATAGCTGTTAATCTTCTAAGGTTTTGAGGGTTTTTATGCTCCAGCATCAAAGCATTACTTTTACTAATACAGAATTTGATACCAGAAGTAGGACATGGCTGTTTTAAAAACCTGAAATATGTGCATTTCATTGCTTATCAGGTGACACACTACAGGGAAAATATGGAGACCCATGGTTGTTTTTGTTTAGTTGCTAAGTCATCCCCTACTCTTTTGCAACTCCATGGACTATAGCCCACCAGGCTCCTCTGTCCATGGGATTTCCCAGGCAAGAATATTGGAGTGGGTTGCCATTTCCTTCTCCAGAGAATCTTCCTAACTCAGTGATTGAACTGGCATCTCCTACACTGGCAGGTAGATTCTTTACCACTGAGCCATCTGAGAAGCTTGGAGACCCATGTTATAGAGGGCCAAACCTTTGGTACAACTGTTACCTATGATGACTTGGAAGACAGACCACATGTCTATGCAGCCTGTTGCTCTGGGGGACACAGTTGGAGAGAGCCAAAGTGACAGGGTGCTGGATTTACTCCCTGTCATTGTCAATGTATTAGGAGAAAGAGATGAGCTCGAGAGAGATTTGACTGTTTGGTCTTAAATCAACTCCTGAGTTCCTGATCCCACACAGGAAGAAAGCAGCTGCAAAAGTTGCACAAGCTTAAAGGAGTGAATACTCTTCAACACCCACTTCGTATGTGGCCACAGAAAGTAATGGACAAGGAAGAATCTCTGAGAGCCCAGAGTCAGAAATCACCAACAGGTATGAATGTGGGAGATTCTCCCAGCAGCAGAATCAGCATCTAATTAAGGAAACTTTCCCATTGCAAAGGCAGACATCCCTTTCCTTACTCTTCCGGAGATGGTGGCAGATTACTCATCTGGACCTTTCTCATCCTACCATCACTGGACCTTAACCACGATACCTCAGTGGTGGGTAAACTGTGGGTAAGAGTATAGTGTGATCAGCATTTCACATTCCACTAGCAAACAATACAACCTTTTCTGGAACACAATATACACCAGGAGACTTTAAAATGCTTATACTCTTTAGATCTATAAATTCCATGTCTAGAAATCTAGTCCAAGGAAATAATCTGATGGGTAAATAAGGATTTAAACATAAAGGTATCCAACACAGTGTTATGTAAAGGAAGAAAAAATCGGAGACTACCTAAAATGCCCAAGAGTGAATTACATAAATGATTTAGTAAATTTACAGTATATTTATGGGGTGGAATGTTCTTCATCCATTAACTTTTTTTGTACATGGAAAGTTTCTAATGACTCAGAGTAATGCTCCTGAAGCAAAATTGTAGGCAAGCTAACATTTCAACTATGTAAAAGATATAGACACAGAACAAAGGCTGAAACAGAATGTTAAAACTGACTGGTGATTTTATGGGGAATTACAGGGTTTACTAGAGATAATATCTTGGAGTTTTTAGTAATGTACAGATTTTTCACAAAAGGGATAGATTGCTTTTATAATTAAGGAAAAACAACCTACCTTGAAAGAGAACAATTGATGATGTATTGACGTCTTAGCCTAACTGCTCTTCTTATTCCATCAACTGGTTGGGTGGACTGAAGACAACACTGGCTGGAGAATCAGGAGCCCTGAGTTCTAGAAGGATTTGCACTTGGGTCTGTTGTTCCATTTTTACAAAGAAGGGGCTGCCTGGGACAATACTGGAACGGCCTTTCCTGTTCAAAAAGTTTATATACAAATGTGCTGAATCACCCCCCTCGTTTATCATTCCTTCTCATTCCTTGAGGTAAAACCAACTCCAAATCTTGGAGCCTGACAGACTCTGAAATTGGCCCTCATTTTAATTCTCAAGTTCTTAGCATGAGAGCAACATTCAATATGGTTCTGAAATATCTCATGCAAAAAAGTGCCAGAGTCATAGACTGAAATATTTATTTGAATATAAATGAACTCAGATTTGCCAAAATACGTTCCCCCTGTTGTCATGGACACAAATGCCTGACTCTCGGATTTGCATTTCTTTTCTAATGGGTACAATATGTTTCAGCTCCTCATTGGTGCTGGGGTTGGATAGGAGAAGCTCGCCATTCTGTGAGCTCCCCAAAATGTCAGCCAGTGGGGAACTTTTGTGCCTTTGTTCTGCTTCACACACCAGCTGGGAGGACGTTTTCTGTCCCTTGGGGGTCAGAACAGCTGCTTATAAGACTCCTGACCCCTTCCTGCCAGCTCCTCTGGAGTGGATTTAGAGATGCTAGGATGCCTGTCTGGGTCTTTTTTTTTTTTCCCAGTCCAATTCCTCCCACCTCTTGGAAGTTTCACCTCTGCTTTCTTGTTCTCTAATAGTGAGGGTGGCAGGAATTCTTGCCTAGACATTCCTGGTCCCTGCCGACAATCTGCTTCTTTCTCCTATGGGCTCCCTCCTGATCCTAAGTTGCCATCTGTCCCTTCCTCCAAGCTCAGATCCTCAGAATCACATCCTCCCTTTTCCTCTTCACTTAAAAAGAGAAATCCCTAAATCCTCCTCTTGACTCCCTGCTTTCACTGAGCATCCTTTCGATATTTTTTTTTCTTAATGCTAACAGGAAGAAAATTCTTTCCAAAATGCTAATGGGATCTTGTCACAATCTTTCTTAAAACCCTTTAATGGTTTGACCCTGATAGTGAGATAGAGTCCCAAATCCTCACCCTGGCTTTCGAGGCTCTGTTCTGTCTCTCTTTTCAATCTCATCTCAAGCCACCCTCTCTGGTGCTCACTGCGTTCCAGGCACGTGGCCACTTTGTGCTTTTTCTGCTGTGCTGTCTTCCTTCTCACCACATGGCCTTCATTCCCTGGGAACATTTTGCTTCTGTCCCCTGAGCAGATACTTCTTAGTTTCCAGGTCTTACCTTAATTAAATGCTGCTTATTCAGGGAAGCCTTCTCATCTTCCCAGTAGATTATATGTTCCCTAGATACAGGTACTCATCACCCTCTGGGTTTTCCCTCAGTTGATCTGTCAGAATTGGGACAACATACTATCTAATGTTTATCTCTTCTGCCAGTCCATAGGTTCCATGATGGCTGAGATCACGTCTGTTCTGTTCACCGTTCTATCTCCAGCCCTTTATGGAGTGTGGGACATGGTAGGTGCCACATAGTTACTTGAATGATGGTGAATTCTTCATAGTGATTGTTAGAATCAATTTCTGAATCACAAATTGGACTGCATAAACCCCCAACCCACAACTCTTCCCTCCCCTAACAAAACCAAGAAACGCAGAATTTATCCCTGGCCTCACTGCTCATGGAGAAAAAGGCCAAGCTCACCAGCATCCCAGAAGGCTCCATACAGTCTGGCTCCAGCCCACCCTCCTAGCAGAGTTTCTTGACTCCTGTCAGGACTCTCCATGCCCCAGGCACACCCACCACCTGAGAATAGTCTCCAGACTGGGGCTTCTGTGCCTTCTCTGCTGAGTTCTTCCTACCCCTTCTCCGGGTGGCGAACTCCAACACAGCCTTCAAAACCCACCTGGGATGAAGGCTTGATGCCTCCTCCAGGAAACCCCTCCCACCCCTTAACCAGCTCATCCAGTCCTGCTGGATCGTTACTCATGGATAAGTTTTAGCGGACTTCACCCTCGTGTGAGTCACTGTGGAACAGGAAGCACGTCTTATTCTCCTCGTGTCACCTGTGCCCACGGTGCCGTGAGGATACGTTTCTCCCCCTCTCCTCCTGTCTCCTCTCTGCTCAGAGACAGGAAAGTACTGGGCCTCCCTCCCTCCCGGGGAAGGGCCTCCTCTCAGCCCTTCCTGACTGAGCACCTCTCATCACGTGGTGATAATCTGGTCAGAGTAAGGACATTCTCTTGAACAAACTGTGCTAGTGGGTGGGGTGTCTGTGTCTTCAAGGCAGGAACAGAGGCTCTGCACCTCCTCCGCCTGTTAATCCCGTCAGACACCCGCCCCGCCACCCTCGTCTCCTCAGCTTCTGCCTCTGAGCTGGGAGGAAGTCGCGGGGGTGCGGGTGCGGGTGGCGGGGCGGCGGGGAGGGACTTCCGGCTCAGCTTCAGGAGCGCTGAGGAAGGAGCCCTTGCTCAGGTCTCCTGGCAGAGCTTTCCTCCCGGCCTCAGGGTCCTCCTGTAGTCCTGCACCTACGGGGGTGAGGAAGGGACGTCAGCTCTTGGCCAGTTGCTGGGAATAAAGGGCTGCTTTATTTTCCATTTGACGGTGGTGCCTGGCGTGTTTTCTTCACCAGCCAGGCACCCAAGACCCACGCTGACTCCCTGTGTGGACATTGAGGACAAATATTCACAATAAGGAGTGCCCAGGTTCAAATCCCAGTTCGACTACCTATTGAAGCAGTGACTTTGGACAAGTAACTAGGCTTCTGCTTTCTCATCTGAAAAAATGGGGTCAATTAACAGGACCTAATTAAACTGAAAACTTTTGTGCAGCAAAGGAAACCATCAACAAAACAAAAAGAAGACTTGCTGAATGGAAGAAGATGTTTCCAAACGATGTGACCAACAAGGATTAATATATAATAGCTCATATGCTCAACATAAAAAAATCAAACAACTCTATTGAAAAATGGGCAGAAGAACTGAATAGACATTTTTTCAAAGAGAAAATGCTAGTGGCCAATAGGTGCATGAAATGATGCTCAGTGTTGCTAGTCATCAGGAAAATGTAAGTCAAAACCACAGTGAGATACCACCTCACACCAGTCAGAATGGCTGTCATCCAAAAGAACACAAATAACAAATGTTGATAAAGGAGGAAAGGGAACCCTCGTACACTGTTGGTGGGAAGGTAAATTGGTGCAGCCCCTATGAAAACAGTATGGAGGTTTCTTAAGAAACTAAAAATAGAACTACCATATAAGCCAGCAATTTCACTTCTGAGTATTTATCCAAAAAAAGCAAAGACACTATTCAAAAAGATACTTGCACTTCAATGTTCATTGCAGCATTATTTATAATGACAAAATATGGAAACTAAGTGTTCATCAGCAGATGAATGGATAAAGAGAATGTGATATATTACATACATACACACACACAATGGAATAGTACACAGCCATAAAAAGCAATGAAATTTTGCCACTTAAAGCAACATAGATAGACTTGGAGAGCACTGTGTTAAATGAAATAAGTCAGACAAAGAAAGACAAATACTGTTATGATATCACTTATATGTGAAATCAAAAAAATAGAACTAGCAGATATAGCAAAAAAGAAACAGACACAGGTATAGAGAAGAAGGTAGTAGTTATCAGTGGGGGTGGGGAGAAGAAAAAATAGGGGTGGGGGAACGGGCAGTACAAACTACTGGGTGTAAGATAAGCTCAAGGATGTATTGTACAACATGTGAATCTAGCCAATGTTTTGTAATAACTGCAAACAGTGTGTAACCTTTAAAATTGTTTAAAATAATTAAGAATTAAAAAAAAGAAAAAACCCAGGAACATCAATAGTATTGACTTCTTAGGGCTATTGTGAGGATTAAGTGAAAGATTCTGAGCACAAATGCCTGGCACTCAGGAAGCATCGAATACCAATTAGGGATCCCTCTTAAGGCAGAAAGGTGATGTATCTCTCTTGTTCAGGGTTGTATCTGTCATGCCTGGACTGAGCCTGACACAGAGCTGGTACTCAATGAATGCTTATTGTATGAACTGTTATTATTGCTATTGTTCATAATGTGTAGGAGATACTGAATAAATCTTTTTAAATGAATGAATGGATGGATGCATGAATGTCTAAAGTCGATCTCCAGTACACAAGCTCACTAGAAGAGACTGTTTTAGTGAAACCAGGTATATGGACACAGACCAGGGAGACCTTAACTTTGAAATTCTCTGATATGCCAGCAGAATTTTTAGGTTTGAATGGTACTGGCATTTTAGTAAAAGCTAAAATGGTTTTTGGAGGGTTTATCTCTTTAAAAATTTTTATATTGGAATATAGTTGATTTACAGTGTTGTGTTAGTTTCAGGTTTCCAAAAGAGTGATTCAGTTATACATGGTGCTGGCATTTTGGAACAATCACATGATGGAAACAGTATCACTCAGTCATTCCTGAGGACTTGCTGTGTCCCTGTCCCATGTCTGAGTCCCACAGACACAGCTGATCCAGGCACTGTCCCTGCCTCATGGAACTCCAAGCTCACAGGTGAGAGCCTGGGCAGCACCTGGGGAATGGTCTCAGGTGCCCGCCCTGTGGGGTCCCAGCTCCAGCTCTGTCATGCCCTTGGTGAATTACCAGAAGATGCCCCTTCCTTTCTCCGGACATTTTCGGATGGGTCTGGACTAGATCAGTCATTTTTGCTCATTCAAGCAGAGGAATCCTTTGCTTCGGGGGAATGCTGTGTGAAAGGTGAGAACATAAAGCAGATGAAAAGGGAGTTGGTGGGAAAGGGGAGAGAGGCTCTCTGAGACTGGTGAACAAAGGACCCCCTCCATCAACAGCATTATTCATGATTCTGAGGTCATGCAACAAAAGCAGGTCTGTCTTGGACTATCTACAGAGATTTTCTTCTGTTTGGTTTTATTTTTTGAAATACATTTTTATTTTAAATAGTTTAGAGAAAAAGCCTGAAGAAAGTACAGAGAGTTCCCATATAACCCACACCCAGGTCCCCATCATCATATCTTACCTTAGTATGGTAGATTGATCCCACTTAATGAAACAATATTGATACGTTTTTATTAACTGAAGTCCACGCTTCATTCAGACTTCCTTAGTTTTTCCCTAATGCTCCTTTTCAGTTCCTGGACCCCACCTGGGGTCCCACGTTACACTTAGTCATTGTGTCTCCTTAGGCTCCTCTTGGCTGTGATAGTTCCTTAGATTCTTTTTTTTTTTTTGATGTCCTTGATAGTTGTGAGGAGTGCTGGTCAGGTATTTTATAGAATGTTCCTCAACTGGGATTTGTCTGATATTTTTCTCATGCTTCACCTGAGTTATGAATTTTAGGAGGGATGACCCCAGAGGTGAGATATCATTTTCATCCCATCATATCAAGGTACATACAATCCACATGATTTATCATGTTTATATGAACCTTGATCACCTGGCTGAGGTCATGTGCGTCAGGTTTCTCCACTGAAAAGTGACTCTTTATTCCTCCCTTCTGTACTGTCTTCTTCAGAAAGATGTCACTGGTCACAACTCACATGTACGCATGGGGAGTTAAGATCCACCTTCTTGAGGGCAGAGCATCTACATAAGTTATTTGGAATTCTGTGAGAGATTGGCCTCTTCCTCCTATTTATTGATTCATGCACTACTTTATTTATCTCTGTATGGACTCACTGATATTTGTTTTATACTTTGGCTTATAATCCAGTACTATTTAAATTACTGTGTTGCTCAAATTGGATCCAGGGGGTTTTAATTTCAGAAAGACTTGGGTGTTGGATGGTCCTGGCCCAGGAAAGGGAGACAGAGTTTGGTGTAGAGGAGAGATGAAACTCTTGGTTCTGGGAGGTTTCCACTGTGTTCTGTGCTGCAGTGGGTCCAGGCAACTGCTGCTGATGACATTTTGGGGAGGTAGGAGAAGTAGAGGCACCCTCCCTCCTACACCCTTTGAAGAATTAGAAAAGAACTAGAGAGCTAAAGAAAAGTGGACCCGGATGGAACCCACTCTTCATTCCCCTGAATGGTTTTGATTACAGCCTTTATAAAGGCAGCCATGTGTACTCACACCATCTCCTGTTACTGGTGTCGCATGTTGAAAAGCATGTTACGTAAACTGGGGAGCAAAGGAATAGGAAAACCTTGATGGTTTCATCTGCAGGTGTGCCTTAAAAGCAAGACCTCCTTAGTGGGAGCAAACAGAGTTGAGTGTGTGTGTGTGTGTGTGTGTGTGTGTGTGAAGACTGGTTCTGATGATTCACAGCATCTGTAGAGGGGAAGGCAGGACCCCAGCATGAGAATCCGGCAGCTAGAAAGGGGTTGTTGGAGGAGACCCCAGTTCCAGTGCTGCCCATTCATCCACTTGCCACATAACCCTGGGCAAGATGCCTATGTCACACATCTGTAGGTCTCGGTTTCCTTACCTGTAAAGTGTGGTAGTTAGGAGCAAAGAGTATAAAACACTGGGAACAAGGCTAGTGATAATACTCCCTATCATTAGGTTTTTACTGTGCGGAAGATGCTACATTAAGTGGTTTACATGCATCATCTCATTTCATCCCTGTAACAAACCTGAGAGGTCAGCGACATTATCCCTCTTTCACTGATGAGGGACCAGGTTCAGGTATGGTGAGCCCAGCAGATCAGGGAACAATTGTCATTGAGAAGATAGTTTGCTACTCAAGAGTTTCCAAGAGCTGGGAGCACACCACGTCTGGGAGGGCCACACGGGGAAAGCACCAGGGCTGGTCAGGCATGCTGACTAGTGCAAGAGAGCACAGTTGATGGCAGAGCTAGAATTTGAATCTTCTTCCCTGGACTGGGATGTTTATGATTCAGAACACAGATCCCAGGGCAGATTCCCCCGAATGCTGTGCAACTCAGGCAATTTGCATCAGCTTCCTGTGCCTCTATTTTTTGTCTGCAGACAGGATCATAGTAGAATCTGCCATGAGGAAGGAGGTAAGAGAGATGGTCCTTGAAGGAAAGCCCGTGTAAGGAGAGTTGAGACAGCTTCAGGATGCAAATGCATACAGTTTAAGCTCATTAATTCAGACTTCAGTGGTTTGCAGTCTAGGATGATTTGAAGCCAGTAAAAACCAGGCTTCCTTTTCACTATTAATAAGAATGTAAACAAGATTAGGTGGGTTGTGCAGAGAAACTAAGGTAGACCATTGTTATCATAATATTGCAAGGGAATGTTAATTCACACAAGCAAACAAACTATTTTCAACTACTCTGAGGCTGCTGTTTACATATAGCAGTGTGCTAATTGCAGATGACTCTCCCTATTCCTCTGTGCAGCTTTGGGTCCAATCTGTTAGGTTTTAGTGGGAGAACCTTTTTACATGTGAAGGCAGCTAACCTGCTTTTCTTTTAAAATTTTAAAATGTTCTGTAATTCAGACTTTTGATTTTACCTTGGCATTCACCCATCATCTGAGGGTCCTGGAGATTCAAGGATGATATACACAGGAGAGTTCTGAGTTGGAGAGAACTGCAGAGAGCTTTGGGAGAAGGCAATGGCAACCCACTCCAGCACTCTTGCCTGGAAAGTCCCATGGACGGAGGAGCCTGGTAGGCTGCAGTCCATGGGGTCGCTGAATCAGACGCAACTGAGCGACTTCACTTTCACTTTTCACTTTCATGCATTGGAGCAGGAAATGGCAACCCACTCCAGTGTTCTTGCCTGGAGAATCCCAGGGACGGGGGAACCTCGTGGGCTGACATCTGTGGGATTGCACAGAGTTGGACATGACCGAAGTGACTTAGCAGCAGTAGCAGCAACAGAGAACTTTAGGGCATGGAGATGCCCAAGTGAAGGCTTCTCAGGAGAAATGAGGGTCGACATGGGTCTTGAAGGATGATGAGTTTGGCCTGACTGGGATCCTGTTCCTCAGCCCACAACCCTCTCACTTGTCCTCTGCACCCCACCTGTCTGTTCATCCCTTCTCCTTTTTAAAAACTTTTCTTTTTATATAAATAAAATATAGTGTAGCTGATTAACAATGTTGTGGTAATTTCAGGTGGACAGCAAAGGAATTCAACCATATATATGCATGTATCCATTCTCCCCTAAACTCCCCTCCCATCCAGGCTGCCACATAACAATGAGCAGAGTTCCGTGTGGTATACAGTAGGACCTTGTTGGTTATCCATTTTAAATATAGCATGTGTACATGTCATTCCCAAATTCCCTAATTATCTCTTCCTCCCATTCTTCCCCTTTGGTAACCATAAGTTTGTTCCCTAAGACCATGAATCTATATCTGTTTTGAAAATAAGTCCATTTGCATGATTTCTTTTGAGACTCCACACATAAAGGATATCATATAATATTTCTCTTTCTATGACTTCACCCAGTATGACAATTTCCAGGTCCATCCATGATACTGCAAATGATGTTATTTCATTCTTTTTAATGGCTGAGTAATATTCCGCAGGGTATATACACTACATCTTCTTAAACTATTCCTCTATTGGTGGGCACTTGGTGGGCACTTCCACACCTTAACTATTGTTAATAGTGCTGCAGTGGGCACTAGAGTGCATGTGTCCATTCGGATTATGTTTTACTCCAGATATATGCCCAAGAGAGGGATTGTAGGGTCATATGGTAGCTCTATTTTTAGTTTTTTAAGAAACCTCCATACTGTTCTCCAAGGCTTCCTGGATAGCTCAGCTGATAAAGAATCTGCCTGCAATGCAGGAGAGCCCAGTTCTATTCCTGGATTGGGAAGATCCCCTGGAGAAGGGATAGGTTACCCACTCCAGTATTTGTGGACTTTCCTGGTGGTTCAGATGGTAAAGAATCCATCTGCAATGCAGAAGACCTGGGTTCGATCTCTGGATTGGGAAGATCCCCTGAAGGGGGGCATGGCAACCTACAGTATTCTTGCCTAGAGAATCCCTTGGACAGAGGAGCCTGGTGGCCTATACAGCCCATGGGGCCACAAAGAGTCAGACACGACTGAGTGACTAAGCACAGAACGGCACAGCACATACTATTCTCCATAGTGCAGCCCATTTTTCTTAACTTGGTCTACCTTTCACATGATGGTTAGCTGCCAGACTGGAGCCAACAGGCCAGCTCCTGTGGGTAGACACCGCTCCTAGAGGGGTGTGGCCAGGCTGTGTGGATATGGAAAGTCCTAGGAATTGCCTCTCCTTTGAACTCCTAGGACAGGATGGGAAAGTAGTAGTCCTCAAATCTGGCTACACAGCAGAATCACATATGAAACATTAAAAAATATTGGATTCCCAGGTCCTACCACAGACGAATTAAATCAATAGGGTAGAACATCACAGCTGTAGGGTTTATTATTTACACTGCTCAAAGAGATGCTGAATCCCACTATGCCTTATGTGGTTGTTAGACTCCTCTGTGTGTTTTCCTTGCTTCTCCCCCATTAATGAGCATAACTAATCCATTATGTAAATTAAATCAGCAAACTTTTACTGAGTGTCTGCTTTATAAGAGGAATGGAACCATAATTTGGGGCTCCAAAGATGGATGACATAATTTCTGCCCTCAGGATGTCACAGTTCAGTGAGAACTGTGAAAAGACAATGGTACCCGAGTGTGGTTACTGCTGTTGGTGAGGAAGCACTATTGTGTGCGAGCATGGAGGAAGCCATGGGGACAGCTTGGAGGGGGATGGGGAACTCTTCCTAAAAGAAGTATCATCCGGGGTGAACCTTGAAAGGAAAGTAGGAATTCTCCAGGCTAAGAAGAAGGAAGGGAATTTGGGGCAGAGGGAAGAACACACTTGAAGGCCAGAAAGTTTGAGACTGGTTTATGCATTTATCACTATGTTGGGCAGAGTTATGACTTTTACATTCAAGAACCCTTCATAATATTATAAGGTAAGAACTACTTTTACCTCCCATTTACCAATTAGGAAACTGAGGCCTCGGGATGCTGAACAATGTGACTAAGCTCACACAATCAGTAAGGGGAGGAGTTGAGATGAAAACCACCCTGCACCCAATCCCGGAGCAAAGAGTTAGTCAAGGGGATGGGAGTAGGGTGGGGTGGGTAGAAACAGGGTGGAGAGGTCCCTGGCCAAGGGTCACACCAGCAATGGAATCTTGTGTTTGTTGACCATTGTATATGGCACCCCATGATTGCTAAAACACATTTTCTTTCCTTTTGTAACTAACAATTCCTGCTTGGACTAACTTTAAGGGCACAAACCCTCAGCAGCCCTCTCTGAAGCCATGTGGATCTAGCCATATGAGGCTCTGGATCAGAGGCAGGGTCAGCAGAGCCTCTTTACAGAGGCCACCAGCCTTTGAGCTCCCAAGTGAGACTATGGGGCTCCCTCGCTCTATGGGGGGAAATGTCACACTGTGATATCAGGGCACCGATGGCATCATTTGGTGACTTCAGGAGTTCCTGTGGTTAGGGATTTGGGGCAACAAGGACCCTTGTTCTGGTGCCATCTTTGGGTGCCCACTAAATGCCCACAGTTCCTCTGGAGGTTGTCCATGGAAGTGATACTGTGTACAGATATCATCTATAAGAACGACATTGGTGAGACTTCACTGGTAGTCTATTGGCTAGGACTCTGTGCTCCCGATGCAGGGGACCCAGGTTTGATCCCTGGTCAGGGAACTAGATCCCACATGCTGCAACTAAGCGTTCGCATGCCGCAACTAAAGATCCTATGTGCTGCAACTAAGACCTGACACAGCCAAGTAAAATAAATAATTTTTTTTAAAAGAATGACATTCTTGTGGAAGAGCTGAGATATGCATTTTAAAAGGCAAGAGCTCTGAACTTTGTTTCAGGTGGACCCTGTCTCCCTTTTAGCGCAATAAGTAAGTGACCTGCTCATGGGGCAGGAGGGGTAGGATGGCCTCATAGTAGGCAGGGTTAAGCTGCTCACCAGGGTGTCATTTGTAACTCTTAGGGCTAGTTTCAAGGGACAAGGACCACTTGGTGTTATAACAGAGCTCAAGTGGAAAGCTGTACTCACAGACGTTACACTGACAAAATGGCTTGTTCAGAAAAAAAGCATGTCTGGGAATCCCCTCTTGCAGAGCCAAATGAACTCATTTGAGGAACAGGCTCCGTCTATGTTAAACACAACGGAGATGAGAGAATTAATTAAAGGGAAGGGGCAGGATTGATCTCGGTGCTTGAAGCCTGGAGCCTTGGTTTGACACATACGTGACAGCCTGATGTTTGCGGTAGGTGCCCTTCAGAGTGTGTTTTCTCCACACGATGCAACAGAGAAATGAGAACAGGAGGCACTAATGGGCTATGGTTCTTAGATAAGGCTAGTCTAGATGGCACCTGGGTGGGAAACCCTTCTGGAGCCCTTTCTGGAGGGAAGCAGCCTAAGGATGTCTGGTGTGGGCAGCAATAGCAGGTGGATTTCTCTTGTCCCTTTGCTCCACGCCAGGCCCTTTGTGAACGCTGCACACTTGTGCCTGGCAGCGTTGTTTGCAAAGATCCTGCGGTTGAGATTGGAGACACTGAGTGTGAGACCACTCCTGTAGCGGGGAACCTGGAGCTGACAGACTTGGGAGCCGGAGAGACCTGTGTTTGAATCCTGGCTTTGTCAGTGGCTGGCTTTGCTCCTCTAGTGTAAATTGAGAGTGGTCGGTACCTGCCTCACGAGGCTGCTGAGGACAAATGAGATGGTGCAGGGAAAAGGCTGAGTGCAGAGCCTGTCATTCAGGGAGTACTCAATGCCAGACAGTGTTAGTAGAAGGGCTTGGGGAGCTCATAGACCAGTTGTTTTTAAAAAGTAGACTCTACTGCTATTCAGGTTTGGTGAGGGCCACAGAACAGCACACAATTACCATTGAGAAGACTGTGTTACTCGCAGTTCCCAGGAGATGCGGGGTAGGGGAGGGCAGGTTACACCCTGCAAGACCAAATGGGGAAGCACCAGGTTATTCCGGAGGCATGAGCAGAGAAGAGGAGCACAGGGCAAGGCAGGCAGGCAGGTTTCAGAATGGCTAGTTTGAATAATTTCAGCAGGCTCGGCGGGTGCAGGGCTGTCCTAAATTGTCTGGTACATGGCCCTGGGGTGATTCTGGCCCCAGAGTGTAAGAGCCCTGAGAGAGTCCAATAACGAAAGTGGTTCGAGGGTAGGTTTGGGTTGGTTGGTTTGATTTGAAAGCCTTAGTTGCAGGGGAGTCGTTTACTGTCTCTGGTAATTAGCAAGCCCTTGGGAGAGGCAGTTTCTCCCTGGTGAGCAAGGCCCTTCATGTCAGGGCATCAAGAATACAGAGAACAAGCAAGCACAGTTAATACACAAGTGAAGAAGGCAGGTAGGTAATAGGTGATCCCTGAGCACGATGGCTGAGTGTTGAGTTTTGGTGCTGGACTGAGGGAAATAGTGATGTAGGGGTGGCTCCTGAGAGGAAGTGTGACCTGAGTCAGGGCTTGAAGGAGGACGCAGGGAAGGGTTTTTCCAATCTAGGAGCAGACAGTGGGAAACAATTTCAGAATGCTTCAGGGCAAAAGGTGTGGTGTCGGGAGAACAAGCCTGCAGATGTCTGATGGGACTTATTCATGAGAGGCAAGGGGTCTGGAACTGTGTGTGTTTGTGTATGCTGCAATGAAATATTCTGAGAAGGTACTTGGCCTTGCTTGAATCAACTTTCAGCAGATTCATGTGATGGTGGGTGTGGGCCTAGAGCCGTGGTTCTTGAGCTGTGGTTCTCAGCCCTGCTAGCAGGCTCGACTTACCTGAGAATCTGTGCAGAAATATTGATGCCTGGGCCCCTCCCCAGACCAGTGACAGCAGAATTTCTGGAGGACGGGCTTTTAAAAAAATTCCTTGGCAACTATAATACCTGCTTGAGAATCACTGCCTAGAGACAGAGACCAGTAAGGGGGTGTTGGCACAACCATCTAAAAGCAGTGGGTTGGAAAATCACTTTAATAAGTTGGCACTGGCATTTTTATAGTAAAACATAGCACAGAATAAAACATAATCAGAACATGTCACAAGTATTAAGTGTTATCTCTCAAAGACTCAAGTATAGTCCTACACACACATACATACATAAACACACACACACAAATGTGTGGGTTGGGTGATTGTATGAAGTGTATTTGGGTAGGTCTTAGTCAAAGCCTGGAAGGGAGAGGTGGAGTCATTTCCCACCAGGGCCCCAGGCTACAGGGCATGCTCACAGACTCCAGGTGCTCTCAGGTGCCTCCCTTTCTGAAGGGCAGGGACTGCATCTTGGTCTTCTCTTTGTCCTTCTGCCTCAGCCTGGAGCAACCAGGTGACTGGACAGGAGCAGCAGAGGCCAAGAGGAGGTGGAATTTGTGGCCAGTCAGAGATATCACATTCTTCCCCCAGGTCTGCCCACGAGAGGCCATGGGGCTTAGCACACCAAGGAGACCTGAGATGCTCCCCAGGACCTGACACTGGAAGCATCATCAGAGAAGCACCTGGAGGTACCTCTTACATGCCGGGAGATGTTATAAGAACCGGGTACTCAGCCGGGCAGTGTGTTAGTTTCCCGTTGCTGCTGTAATGAAATTACCACAAACATAATGACTTAACACAAATTTAAAAATTAAAACTTAAAACAAAATTAAAAATTAAAAAATTAAAATTAAAAACTCCTGTTTTAGAGTCCAAAAATGAGTTTTATTTGCCCAAAATCAAGGTGTGGGCAGGGCTGCATTCCTCTGGAGGCTCTTCAGGAGAACCCACTTCCCTGCCTTTTCCAGCTTCTAGGGAGGATTTCTCAGCTTATGAGCCCTTCCTTCACCTCTAAAGGCTGCAGTGTAGTATCTTTAGATCTCTCTCTTTGACTCTGATCTTGCTGCCTCTCTTATAAGGACTCTTATGATTACTGTGTGATTACAATAACCTGGATAATCTGGGATTATCTCCCCATCTCAAGATCCTTAACTAAATCACTTCCACAAAGTGCCTTTGCCATGTAAGGTAATAATATAATAGTTTATGTACTCAGTTGTGTCTGACTCTTTGTGACCCCATGGACTGTAGCCTGCCAGGCTCCTCTGTCTACAGGATTTTCTGTCTACAACATTCTACAGAATGTTGGAGAGGGTTGCCATTTCCTTCTTTAGGGGCTCTTCCTGACAACCCAGGGATCAAACCTGTGCTCCTGCATCGCAGGCAGATTTATTGGGGCCATGTAAGGTAATATATTTACAAATTCCCAGACATGGGACCAAAAGATGGACCTCTTTGGGAGACCATTGTTCTGTCTTCCACAAGACCTATAGATTGCCATTTTTGTTTGCATTGTCTATATCTCCATTAGACTATGAGCTCTTGAGAATAGGAATTTTATAAGATTTGTATCCTTGGCATGTATCACATTGCTTAACATAGTAGCTGTTGGCAAATAGTTTTTTGAGCAAAGACATTCTGACTTCTTCACCATATAGATAAAATCATTGAAGATTAGAGAGATGAGTGGCTTGTTTAAGGTTTTGCAGATCTGGTGGCTGAGTTGGATTCAGAATCCAGGTCACCTGAGTCTTTCCACTCTCCTCCCTAAATAGACAATGGCCCAAAGTCAGCTCACAAGATATTTTATCCTGATTCCCTGGGATGACACTGACTTTTCTCCCAACCCTACAAGCTGAGGATATTTAGAAGGACATGACATCCATACAGAGTATAAGAAAGAGTCCAAACTACAGAACCTGCAACACTTAAATTTCAGTCCTGCTTCCATTTTGTATCAGTTAGCTATTGCTGTGTAACAAACTGCCCCATAATCTAGAGGCTTAAAGCAACATAACTTATAATTTCTCATTAGTCTATAGGTTGGTTGAGGGTTCTGTTGACATAGGCTTGACTTGGCTGATCTTGGCTGGGTTTGTTCATAGATCTGTGGTCACCTAGTGGGTCAGCAGGGGGTTTGGCTTCTTTAGAATGGTCTGAGCTAGGACATCAATCGGCTCAGCTCCATGCAGTCTCTAATCCTCCAGTGGGTAAATCTGGGCTTGTTTTCATGATGATAGCAGGGTTCTGAGACAGTAAAACTGCTCAAGCTCAGAATTGGCACATGGTAACCTTTGTTGCAAATAGGAAAAGGAGTATGTCAAGGCTGTATATTGTCACCCTGCTTATTTAACTTATATGCAGAGTACATTATGAGAAACACTGGGCTGGAAGAAGCACAAGCTGGAATCAAGATTGCCGGGAGAAATATCAATAACCTCAGATATGCAGATGACACCACCCTTATGGTAGAAAGTGAAGAGGAACTAAGAAGCCTCTTGATGAAAGTGAAAGAGGAGAGTGAAAAAGTTGGCTTAAAGCCCAACATTCAGAAAACTAAGATCATGGCATCTGGTCCCATCACTTCATGGCAAATAGATGGGGAAACAGTGGAAACAGTGGCTGACTTTATTTTTTTGGGATCCCAAATCACTGCAGATGGTGATTGCAGCCATGAAATTAAAAGAAACTTACTCCTTGGAAGGAAAGTTATGACCAACCTAGATAGCATGTTAAAAAGCAGAGACATTACTTTGCCAACAAAGGTCCGTCTAGTCAAAGCTATGGTTTTTCCAGTGCTCATGTATGGATGTGAGAGTTGGACTGTGAAGAAAGCTGAGCGCCGAAAAATTGATTCTTTTGAACTGTGGTGTTGGAGAAGACTCTTGAGAGTCCCTTAGACTGCAAGGAGATCCAAGCAGCCCATCCTAAAGGAGATCAGTCCTGAGTGTTCATTGGAAGGACTGATGCTGAAGCTGAAACTCCAATACTTTGGCCACCTCATGCGAAGAGTTGACTCATTGGAAGAGACCCTGATGCTCTGGGAGGGATTGGGGGCGGGAGGAGAAGGGGACGACAGAGGATGAGATGGCTGGATGGCATCACCGACTCGATGGACATGGGTTTGAGTAAACTCCGGGAGTTGGTGATGGACAGGGAGGCCTGGTGTGCTGCGATTCATGGGGTCGCAAAAAGTCAGACACGACTGAGCGTTGAACTGAACTGAACTGAACCTTTGTTGTATCCTCTTGGCCAAAGCAATTTGGAGACTGTATTCAAGAGATATTGCAACATCCCTGTTTCTTTATGAGAGGACCGACAAAGTCACATTGTTACAAGGAGGGACTAAAGTCGGAGCCAGTTGTGTAATTAATCTACCCACGGCTTGACCTTGTCTTGACCTCATGACTGTTCTATTCTGGGCTTAGTGGTTCAGTTGTGTCAGACTCTTTGCAACCCAGCGAATGTAGCCCGCCAGGCTGCTTTGTCTGTGGGGATTCTCCAGGCAAGAACTGGAGTGGGTTGCCACGTCCTCCTCCAGGGAACTTCCCAACCAGCGACCAAACCCAGGTCTCCTGCATTTCAGGTGGGTTCTTTACCATCTGAGACACCAGGGAAGACCTGTGACTGGTCAAGTTTCTTAATTTCTCTGATCTCTAGTTTCCTCATCTGGAAAATGGAGAGTAGTAATAATATCACATTTGGTGAAAATTAAATGATATAAGACTTGCAAAACACTGAGCAGTGCCCAATGGGGTGCTCCAAAAGTCAGCAGTTGCGATGTTCAATAAGATTGGAAGTTACTATGATTACTGTTGTTATTATTTTTGTTACATAATAATTCTTCTTATTATTATAGTTATGACAAGGACTGGCAGAAAACCATGGTTCTGATAAGAGATAACAGATACTGGCATGGGAAATCTATTTGTTGGGAAAGAGAGGAGGCCAAAGCATTGCCATTTTCCAGCACCCATAAAATTCAAGCATTATTGGGCAAGCACCATCCTTGTCTTCCATTTCGTTAGGAGGTGACTGTTGTTAAATATATATATCTCTCTCTCTATATATATATGTGTGTGTGTATGTGTGTACAGCATTTTGGGATAGTGTGGGACTTAAATTCAGAGGACCTGGATCCAAATGCAAGTTCTTATCAGCGGTGAAATTTGGGCAAATTCTTTACCTCTTCAAATCTCAATTTCTTTATCTATAAAATGGAGATGAGCGTACCTACTTCACAAGTCTGTTACGTGAATTGAATCAATTGATACAGGTTAAAAAAAAAGAACTTTGTAAGCAGGAAGGCATTAGGCAAATGCTAGGTATTATAATCAGTCCTTTCCTTCTTGTCATTTGCGTCTGTGCCCTCAACATCTCAGACTGTCTCGGGACAGTGGAGCATTAAGAAGATGATGGAAACTTCTTGGCGCTCTGGTTATCTATAGTGCAGGAAACTTATTTTCACTTGTGTGATTTTCCAACAGTTAAACACACTTAAAAGTTTTCATAAAAAGGGGAAAATTCCAAGTGTTCAACCTTCTAAAATCAAAAAGAATGACTCACAGGTCATTAGCATCCTTGGAACATAGTGGCTTCTGTTTTATCGCTATTAAGTAGGATTTAGCTCTATTTTATTAAGGCAATTTTTACAATCATGTGAGAGGTTAATGCATTTTGCACATAATCCACTGCCTAGCTCACTAAATGCTGAACCCATTAAAGCCAAGCCACGCAGGGGAAGATTTCAAGACAGAGTGACAAATTATGAGTGGTGTGGAATGAGTGACAAAGTATCTGAGGGTGTATTTTCTCTTCTAAGTTTAAAATTTGTTCTCAAGCAGGAAAAAGAACAGGGTTGTCCTGGAAAAAGTACTTATTTTAGGAGTGTATTGCTGCAGTGGGTAAGTGCCACTGGACATCTATGGGCTGATGTCTAGGTGTTAAAACTGCATGCACTTAGAGAGTCCCCTTTATGCTGTTTCTGGCCTCCTTGCAAGCTAGGTCTCCTTTTATTATTTCTCTACATCACAGGACCTGAAGGCTAATATCTGCCAAGAATACTGCATTTATTAAGCAATAATTGGTTTCTCCTCCCACATACTCTTTTCATCAAAGACATAGCTGGTTGGAGTTTTGAGCAGTAGCCTCTCATAGTGATCCCATGGCTCTCTGAAGCTGGGAGAAGGATGCCGGGGCCAGATCATGAAAAATTTTGTGAGTTTTTCAAGAGAGTTTGAGCCTTATCCTTTAGGACATAGAAAGCAGGGCAAGTTTTTTTTTTTTTTTTTTTCATTTTAAATCAATTTTATTGAATTATGTTATACACAGTAAAATATACCCATGTACGCATTATAAGTGTACATACAGTTTGATGAATTTTAACAAATGTATTTGCTCAAGCAAACACCACTATAATCAAGACACAGAATGTTTCCATCACTTCCCAAGGTTCCTGTGTACCTTTTCACTCAGTCCTCACTCCCACCCTTTCCACAGGCAACCACTGATCTGATTTCTGTCATCTTGTATGTTTGTTGAGCTTATTTCAGAATTTTGCAGCATGTGTTTGATTCATGTTGTTGTATGTATCATTACTTGTTTCCTTTTCATTGCTGAATAAGTAGTTCATTGTATCAATTTCCACCATTAGTTTATCTATTCACCTGTTGATGCACATTTGGGTTGTGTGAACATTCATGTGCAAATATTTCTGTGGACATGTGTTTTCATTTCTTTTGGGTAGATGCCTAGGAGCAGAATTGTTGGGTCAGATGATAAGCATATGTTTAATTTCTATCAAGCTGTTTTCCAAAGTAGTAACGCTTAGTATTCCTACCAGGAGCTCTACATCTTTTAAATTTGAACCATTCTGGTAGGTTTGTGGTGGTTTGGAATTTTAATTTGTGTTTCCTCATAGAGTTTTCATTTGTGTTTCCCTGAGGACTAACCCTAACCCAAAGAAAGGCAATGCCAAAGAATGTTCAAACTACCGCACAATTGCACTCATCTCACACCCTAGTAAAGTAATGCTTAAAATTCTCCAAGCCAGGCTTCAGCAATACGTGAACCGTGAACTTCCAGATGTTCAAGATGGTTTTAGAAAAGGCAGAGGAACCAGAGATCAAATTGCCAACATCGGCTGGATCATTGAAAAAGCAAGAGAGTTCCAGAAAAACATCTATTTCTGCTTTATTGACTATGCCAAAGCCTTTGACTGTGTAGATCACAATAAACTGTGGAAAATTCTGAAAGAGATGGGAATATCAGACCACCTGATCTGCCTCTTGAGAAACTTATATGCAGGTCAGGAAGCAATAGTTAGAACTGGACATGGAACAACAGACTGGTTCCAAATAGGAAAAGGAGTACGTCAAGGCTGTATATTGTCACCCTGCTGATTTAACTTATATGCAGAGTACATCATGAGAAATGCTGGGCTAGAGGAAGCACAAGCTAGAATCAAGATTGTTGGGAGAAATATCAATAACCTCAGATATGCAGGTGACACCACACTTATGGCAGAAAGTGAAGAAGAACTAAAGAGCCTCTTGATGAAAGTGAAAGAGAGAGTGAAAAAGTTGGCTTAAAGCTCAACATTCAGAAAACTAAGATCATGGCATCTGGTCCCATCACTTCATGGCAAATAGATGGGAAAACAGTGGAAACAGTGGCTGACTTTATTTTTCTGGGCTCCAAAATCACTGCAGATGGTGATTGCAGCCATGAAATTAAAAGACGCTTACTCTTTAAACGGAAAGTTATGACCAACCTAGATAGCTTATTAAAAAGCAGAGACATTACTTTGCCAACAAAGGTCTGTCTAGTCAAGGCTGTGGTTTCTCCAGGAGTCATGTATGGATGTGAGAGCTGGACTATAAAGAAAGTTGAGTGCTGAAGAATTGATACTTTTGAACTGTGGTGTTGGAGAAGACTCTTGAGAGTCCCTTGGACTGCAAGGAGATCCAACCAGTCCATGCTAAAGGAGATCAGTTCTGGGTGTTCACTGGAAGGACTGATGCTGAAGCTGAAACTCCAGTACTTTGGCCACCTGATGGGAAGAGCTGACTCACTTGAAAAGACCCTAAAAAGCTGACTCACTTGAAAAGACCCTGATGCTGGGAAAGATTGAGGGCAGGAGGAGAAGGGGACGACAGAGGATGAGTTGCTTGGATGGCATAACTGACTCAATGGACACGGGTTTGGGTGGACTCCGGGAGTTGGTGATGGACAGGGAGGTCTGGTGTGCTGCGGTTCATTGGGTCACAAAGAGTCGGACACGACTAAGTGACTGAACTGAACTGAAGGATTAATCATATAGACATCTTTTGTGTGCTTTTTGAGGACAGGATTGTAAGCAGTGGAATCACAGGATCAAATTTGTGAAGCAAGATGCCAACCATGTTCTCAAATTTATTTCTTCTCATCATTCCTGCTGAAGTGCTACTACCAAAGTAACAGGGACATTCTACATGATTTCTGAAAACCACTAAGTGATCTTAGCCATTTATCTGAAATATCTGATAATTTTTGCAAAAACTTTTTTTTTTTTTTAATGGAGGAGGAGAGGGACTTCCCTGATGGTCTGGTGGTTAAAAATCCACTTTCCAGAACAGTGGATGCAGGTTCGATTCCTAGTTGGGGAACTAAGCCCACACACTGCAACTTCTGAGCCTGCACTCGATAGCCTGCGCTCCACGAGAGAAGCCCGTGCACTACAGTGAAGACCTAGTCCAGCCAAAAAACCAAATGAAGCGGGAGAATGCTGACAGAGGGAGGCTGTTGATGGCTTGCTCTGTTATTCAGTGGTTGGCGGAGTGAGTGAAGTACATCTACTCTGCTTCAGCCCCTTAATTCTCCGTGGTACAAATGGAATTAAAGAAGGGAAAATCTCGATGTCAGAAACTTCTGGCAAGAGAAGAAGGATCAGGGCTCAGTTTTCCTACAGCTACGCCCAAGACTGCAAAAAAGAAAGAAACTTCCATTAGTATCCTATTACCTAGTTTCCCCACCCCCACTTTTTTTTTTTTTAATAGCAGTAGAACTTTAAGCAGGTCAAGTGGCCATCTAGAATAAAATTTATATTTCCTGTCCTCCGTTACAATTAGGTATAGCCATATGATTTGAGTTCTAGCCACTGGAAGGTGAGTAGAAGTAGTGAGGGTCATTTTCAGAAAATATTCTTTATTTTCCCTCACCTTCCTACTGCTGGCTAGATTATGGACTTGATGGCTGGAGTTGAAGCATTCATTTTGGATTATGAAGTAGAGACCATACGCTGAGAAAAAGAGGATCAGCAAGGTTGAATAAACCAGAGACCCTGACATGTAGAACACAGCAAATCTGACAGCTTCTGGATTTCCCATACTTGAGAGAAAAATAAACTGTATCTTCTTTAAATCACTCCTACTTTCAATTTTCTGTCATTTGTAGCTGAAGCTAATTCTGATTTGTAAACCCTAGTGCTGATTGCCCTCATTCACTTTTGGAAGAAGATATAGTGATTTACTGATCATCAATGGACTATCCAAAGCAAACCAACCACAAACATCATCAACAAGTATGAGTAAATGGTGAAAAGCTGCTGGTATTGTGAAAAGACTTAGTGATTCAAAGAGAGGGATTGAAGGACCAATCTGAACATTCAGCACAAATAACACCCAGCAAAAGAAATATTTTTAGGAAGTAGGGGGAACTTTAAAAAAGCCTTTAACTATATTTTTAGTGAGAGTTAGGATGCTGTTATGTTGATTTTAAAAGATCAATCTTAAAATAATAAAGAGTTCTTGCAAATGCACAACTTCCTTTTTTTCCATCAAGATTGTACATAGCTGAATGATAACTTCAGAAACCAACCTGGTTAATTAGAAAACCAGCTTGAGAAATTCTCCAAAAGCTCAAATGATTATGTGGAGGAGGAACAGAAACACTGAAGGAAAAGGAAAGAACTTTAGAAAGAATGGGGCAAGTTAACCAAAAATTGGCACAGAGGGCTAGATCTAGGAAATTCACCATCCTTTTAAGGGATGTAAGGGAAATCCCAGCAGCAGAGAGCTTATGGAAATGAAATTATGATCTAAGAAACACTAGAAGAAAATGTCCTTGAGTTGAAAAACATAAAATCATCTCTATATAAAAATATGCACCAAGGATCTGGAAGAAACAATGAAGGAAGTTCAAAACTTCAGTTTATCCTACAAGTATCAGACAGAAAAAGCAACAAGAAAAGAGACTCAGGTTGTTATCTGATTTATCTTCAAATGGTGCTCAAATATAATGAAAAATATTTATAAAATTCTGAGGAAAAATAATTGTGACCTTATAGTTTTTCTCTAAAAATAAGCCATTAAAATAATAACTGATTACTTGCTACATGTCTGGCACTGTTCAAAGTGCATTTGCTGAACTATTTCATTTAACACTCACAGCAACTCCATAAAGGAGGTACTATCATCAGTTACACAGATGAGGAAATTGAGGTACAGAGAGGTTAAGTAACTTGATTAAGGTTAAATAGTATAGGTAGAAGGGACAGATTATAAACTCACTTCATGCACTTTTCTACCACACTACACTGCTTCCTAAAATAAGATGAGAAATATCAATTTCCTAGTTGGGGAACCAGACTTTAACCAAATTCTCCTAAATATATGTGTTAAAGTGCTACTATGATAAGTCATTAGGGGGTGCTATGGAATCTTTATGCTTGGGGATCCAGTCTATTATTTCACAGATGAATGACTTACAGCTACTGCTTATTAAATGCTTTCTTTTTATCAAGTACTGTCACCCAAAGCGGAAAGCTAAAGAGGAGGACCTGGGTGACAATTTCCCACCTGCATGGAGCGTAGAGAAACTCAGATTTGAAAGGGACCACACCTATCAGAGGAGAGGACCACCTTCACCATTTCCAGAATCTACTTACAAACCCCATCAAAGGCAAGCTCAGTCCCTGATGCAGGATCCGGTGAATTCGTCGGACACCTTGGTCCTAAACAGTCCCAACTTCAAATCCCAGGGTGCCCTTGAAGGTTTGAGATAGAAATTGATCTTGAAGTCTTGGCTGGTTTACATGAAAGTGAAAGGAACAATGCTCTTATCTCCTGTTATAAGCTTTAAATGTCTTTCTAAAGGGCAGATCGTGCTTGTAATAAAAAAGGAAGTGTTTATAAAGACTGTGATGCAGCTTCCCAGGGGCTGATCTTGCAGGCAATGGCTCCTGGATGTCTGGAGAATCCTCGAGGGCTCAATGGGTCCCTCCGTTTCCTGATTCACTTATGCTTTCATTCACTGACTTTTTTTTTCACACACATCCATTTAATCACTCCTCCATTTGTTTGTTTTATTCATTCAGTAGTCACTTGCTAGGCCTCTATGGCTTATGTGCAGGTCAGGGAAACAGGTTCCATCTCTGGGAGGTTCTGCCATGCATATTCTCAGACTCAAGTTACTGACTGAAAAAGCCTGCAGATTTCCAGAGTGTGAGGACTCTGTGAGAGTGGCAACTTCTCCCAGCATCTAACTGGAACCAGGACCGGGACTGTGAATCAAAGGGCAAGGTCTGAGCACACGTCATACATCGTTTTGCCCTGCTATCCCATCCTAGAGAGGCAATTCACTAGAGAAATGTGGCCATAAAAACTTGTGAATAAGTTAAAAAGCACTGAAGTTTACCATCTAGAGTCACATTTAACAATGAGGATCTAGGTTTAGGTCACATTTTCCAGCACTGCTATCTGAAAACAAGGTATAACTCTCACTTGAGTGCATGTAGACAAGACAGGGAACAATTAATTAGGAATCAGCTTGTCATCATTTACACTCTAACCAAATTTACAGTTTCAATATCTTAAGCTAGACATGACTGGGGAGAAAGAGAGGGAACTAGAACTAAGAGAATATTCTGTGTGGTTCTAATGTAGGCTAGAGGATGAAAGAAAGGCCGAGTACCTCTTGCAAGACAGAAGAGTAAGAGGTCAAGGGTCAGGGTCAGGGCCAAAGTGGGGCAGACTGGAGGAAGGAGGGAGAATAAAGCATAGAGAATAAGTGGAGCTCAACCCAGGGATTTTGCTAGAATCTGACATGTAGTTGACTTCAGGGTTGGCTTGACACCAATCGCACATTCTCCAGGTACATCCTTTATGGAGTTCCAGCCTGTGCCTCTTAGTACCACCTGGGTGTCCCCCAAGGCAGGGATTCCCAGGTCTTCAGGAGCAGCACATGGCACAAGGAACTTCCCACAGAAAGCATAAAGGGTCAGGTCCACGAGTGACCACTCCTATCACCATTTCTCCCTCTCTCTACCTCTCTCTCCTTCTCTTTCTCTCCCTTCGTTTTCCCTCCTTTCCCCCTTCCTTCTCTCTTTCTCTGTCTTTTTTCCACTTCCTTCTGAGCCCCTTCTTTTCTTTTTCCACTGATCTGACCTTTCCTTCTACCTGTATTCATTTTACATGATTGAAATGAGTAAGCAGAAATGCCTTCCAATTGACAGATACCAGAGGAGCAGAGATGGAAGGGGCAGGGTGCCCGGCTGTGGAGCAGCTTGGAGGGGAGACAGACGAGTGAACTGCCAAGTTAGGAGGAAGGTCCGGGGGCGGTGAGAGTGTGGAGGAGGGAGTGATGATTATCAGTGGGTATTATGGGTGGGGTGGCAGTGTTACAAAGAGGAAGTGACACTTGAGATGGGCACTGGCCAAGGGCTGGGAGCTCACAGGAGCATGGGGGAGAAGGGCCTCCCAGGGGAAGGAACAACATGTGCCAGAAGCTTGGAGGCAGGAAGAGCCTGGCGGTCCAATGAGTCTGTATCTCAAGGGGTATGGACTTGGAGAGAAGTAACTGATCATGGAAGCCAGCGATAAAGACCCCACTGCTTTATCACACGGACGTGGAGACTTGTTCCACCCTCTGAACAAACGTGTTCAGCACAAATTCAAGTCCCTGGCCAGGAAGAATTTGGGGGAGGCCACCCCTTTTCACTTTCCAGTTGGAGGGAGCCAATGAGCTGTATGTGGACAGAAGACAGAAGCTGGGTGCTGTGGTGTCTAAGCATACCCCTGGGCTGTGCCCTGCTTGTCCGGTCCTGCTGCCCTGGGACTGTCAGCTGTGGTGGGGAAGGGAGGCAAAGAGAATTGCAGGAAAGAGCATTTTAGCTACTCACTCAGCAGCTGAGATTCACTGGGCCTATTTGCATTGGTTATTCAGGGTAAAGCAGGGGCAAACTTTCGGTGAGGGAGAGCAGAAGGAATCACTTTTCTAAAAAGGAAGACATTGACTCCTTGGGCCAGAAGCCTTTTGTGTAACTGGGCTTCTGGCGCCCCTGTGCAGGGAGCCTGAGCGATTCCCATGAGCCCTTGTCCAGTGGTGGAGCTTTCACGGCAACATAATTGGCAGCAGAATGCAGCCCCACGCGGGGGCTGGACCACATTGCCTGGTGATTCACTCCCTGTGAAACAAGGCCCTGGCAGAGACCCTTCACGAACACAGAAGCGCGTGCACGGGGCCCAGGTACTGGGACAGGGGTTGCTGCAACAGGCTCGGCACCCAGTGGTCCTGCTGTATGCGGGTGCCTGGCCCCTTCCCACTGTGTGACCACGGGGAGCTCTCCTCGGCTGGATGCCGGGGGGACGGTCTTCCCACAGTGTCCCTGTACCGCATCTACCATGCCACGTGGCCAAGTGTGCACAGCCTTGCTCAGCCTTGCAGCCCGGAGCTGAACCAGAGGCCTCCCCGCTCATTGTGGCAGCTCTTCTGGAACTTGGCACTGTGGCTAGTATTCCTCAAAGTCATAATTACCACCACTTAGCCTGGGTTAGTGATCTGGAGCAGGGAGCAGCCCAGCCTGGGCGGCCTCCTGCTGCCAGCAGACCGACTACTGGTGATAGCTTCGTGGTTCATAATAATAATCATGATGATAATAGCTGTCATTTATTGGACACTCGCTGCGGACCCAGCTCGGGGCTAGGTGCTTTACATGCAGAACAGGACCCACTCCTGCTCCTCCCCTCATTCTCTCTGGCCTCCTCTGCCAGCCCAGGTCTGGATCATAATCACTGATTTACAGCACAAGCTTCTGTTTAGAGCTGGGGAGGGCTGTTCTCGGCACCAGGATGGAGAGGATCACACACATTTTTTCCTATCTAGTCCCTTGTGTGGTCTGGGTTTGAACCTTTTGGCAGGAGGTGAAGGCTGGGAATAGACAGACTCTTTTCTCAGGAGATAGCTGATAAGATTCTGGGTCCGAAATCCTGGACAGACACGGACAGAAATCCAAGGAGGCTTTGTGATGCTCTAGGCAAGGCAAAGCGGCTTTAGAGGGTGAACCTCTCCCCACCTCTGCCTGGACCCCAAAGGTGGGTGGCTATGGAAACAGCCAGAAGCAGTCCTAGGGGCACAGACAAGAGCTCCCTTATGATGGACAGTGAGTGGGGGAGGCTCTTGTTGAAAGTAGAAGACTCCAGAAGCAGAAGCTGATAAGGAGATGTTCTGAGGGCCCAGCATCTCTGGAGGAGAGGGAGTGTGTGTGTTGGTGGGGAAAGGGGGTGGGCAGGGAAGCGGCTCAGCTCTGGGGCAAGCCCAGTCAGGCCTTGGCCACCGCCACGGGGGGATTTGAGATGAGTTTGCTCAGTGGAGTGTCTGTATCTGGTAGGAATGGTCACCCACACCCCCCACCTAGCATAGGCTGCCCGTAGGAAGGGTAACGAGAGTGAAGCTTCTGAGTCAGTCCCGGAAGGAGCTGAGGCAGCTGCTGACCTCACTTCCTGTGGCTGGCATGCCAGCCACAGGTAGCTTCATGGTGCTGGGGGTAGGGAGGGGGCACGGGGGAGCTGAGGTGGGCAAGAAACAGGGCTGATACCAAGTGGTGAGGGCGGCCGTCCGGTTTTGCGAGAATGTGTGAGATTCCCTCTAGCAAATTTTAGAAAAAAAAAATTGGGGGACACTTTGGGTAGACTAATGTTTATCCAGTGAGCTGATAAGGCCTGGCGCCACCATCATTTGGACATGAGAAGCCAACACGATCTTGTTTTCTCATCAACGGCTGGTGAGATCACACATAAGGTATCTGGATTCCACACGTGAAGCTCACTTTATAGATGAGAAGACTGAGTCTCAGAGGGTGAAGCAGCTCAGGTGCTTGGGTCATGCTGGAGGCAGGACTTGAACTCGGGTCTGGCAGAGGCTGAAGCACGCTCATTTCTGTGTGTCCCCCTCTGGTCACTGGTGCAGGGAGCTGGCAGGCTCAGGCAGATATCCCCGTGGAGGCTCACCCTGATTATCTCCATTTCAGAAACTAGAAAACGGGACTTCGTTCATTTCCTGGAGCTGCGCTACCAACATACACAATTTGAGTGGCTTAAATACAACAGAGATGTATTGTCTCACAGTTCTGGAAGTTGGAAGTCCAGCCTCAAGGTGCAGCAAGGCTGGGCCCTTCTGAGAGCTCAGGCCTCTGCCAGCTTCCTGTAGTCCCAGGTATTCCTTAGCTTATAGATACATCACTTCAGTCCTCTGTCATCACATGCTGGCCTCACCGTTGGTCTTCACATTGCTGTCTTCTGATGAGGACACCAGTCACATCCGATTAAGGACCTGTCCTACACCACTAGGACCTCATCTTAACTAATTACATTGGCAACCACCTTATTTACAAATAAGGTCCCATACTGAGGTATTGGTATTCTAGGATTTTAACGTATCTTTTTGGGAACAAAATTCAAATCAGAATAAGGGTTTAATAAAGTCCTAGCTCCATCTGTCTTACCTGAACCCATCAGTTAATTCTTCCAGTGGCCTTGATTCAGTCTGTCAAGAAAGCAGAGCTCAACTTTGGATTCAGCTACAAGGGTAAATGGTATCATGCTCGACCCTTCCTTGCTGGAGGACAGAATTGCCTCCCAAACCGATAATGCTCATGGCATCATAAAACATCATAGCAGAGCCTCCCCAGAGGGGTAAACCAAACCCTGAGTCCCTGGACAGTAGGACCTGAGACTCATGCCTTTCTGTGTCCACTCTGGTGCTAGGCACATGGCAGAGCTTAATTGCAAGGATGCCCAGGAAACTGGCTGGCCATGTCAAGGGGGGCACAGTGTCTGATACAATGAGGCATGAAAAGGTGACTATCAGACTTGACAAAGTGGCAGCCACTGACGATTTGGGGGAGAGCAGTTTCATGGAGGCAGAGAGTCAGAAGTTGTGTTACTGTGGGTTCAAGAATCAGTGAGCACCGGGAAGAGAAGGAGGTGAGGGTCAATAGTTCTTTTAAGGGGGAGGGGTAGTTTTGCTGTGACTAAGACAATTTAGACAACAGCTGGAGATTGGGAATTGGGACTGTGAAATAAAGTGCGGTTTTTGAAGAACAGAAAATGTGCGCTGATGGCAAGTGCTGGGTATGAGGGTGAGCTTGAAGGTGCAGGCAAGAACAAGGAGCAAGTTTGACTAAAGCTGGCAGATTTCTCTACCTCTTCTTTTCTTGAATCCATACCATTTAGAGACTTAATTCTCAATTCAACAACAGCCTGGCATCCTTGGCAGGGACACGGAGGGAGCTGGTGGGACCACCGTTTGCATTTTGGGCACCCTGCCTTCTGTCAGATGACTCCCTCTCCCTCCTTGATCTGAGTCTGATACTCACAGTGGAATTTCTGTGGTTTAGTTAGCAACCTCCCCTGTGATTCCATCAATTTCTAGGCCCTCAATCAATGTTTGCTGAACAGTGGATGAATGGACGGAGCCCAAGGACAGGGTTACCGTGGAGCTCCCAAGCATTTATCTTGAATCTGGAAAATGCAAGAAAAATTGGCCCATCTGTTTCTGTATTATATCAGGGTAGCAAAAAGCTACAGAACTTAACCATAGCCAACTCAATCATGTGTGACAACCTAGCAGTAACGCAGGATGCGTTTGTGTACAACACTCTGTGTGTGTGAGAGAGAGTGGATCTGCCAGAGTTGGATTTGACTGTGTGTAAAGTCATGTGTGCCTGCTGCTGCTGCTAAGTCACTTCAGTCGCATCCGACTCTGTGCAGCCCCATAGACGGCAGCCCACCAGGCTCCCCCGTCCCTGGGATTCTCCAGACAAGCACACTGGAGTGGGTTGCCATTTCCTTCTCCAATGCATGAAAGTGAAAAATGAAAGTGAAGTCGCTCAGTCGTGTCCGACTCTTAGCAACCCCATGGACTATAGCCTACCAGGCTCCTCCGTCCATGGGATTTTCCAGGTAAGAGTAATGGAGTGCATGTGTGCCTAAGAGTGTGCAAATCTGAGTGTGTGTGTGAATGATTGTGCATGCCGGTGTTTGTGTGTTTGTCTATGTGTATGTTTCCAAGTGAACAGATTTATGCAGGAGTGTGCGAATGTGCACGTGTGAGTCCACATGTACATGCATGTGCTCAGATGAGCAGGGGCGCTGCACACTGCTGTCTGGTTGTGACCACACATTATGTCCCCTCCCCAAATTCTCTTGTTCCTGGTGTCCAAATGTATCTGAGAACTACCCTACCTCATTCATTCACTCATTCAATCTGAGCTGAGACAGAGTAAAGTGGTCTAAAACCCAGAACTACTGACTATTTAGAAAGATAGGCAATGATTACTGTACAGAATAGCTAGCAATGAAAGCAAGCTGACCTCCCACTCCATTTGGGCATTGCTTCATTTCCCAGTGTTGCCAACAGAACCTTCTGTGAAGGTGGGAATGTTCTATGCCTGCCCTGTGTTTTGCAGGACACACTGCTGTCTGCATGTTCAAGCCCGGAAATGCGGCTGCTTTGACTAAGGAACCAGATTTTAAATTTTAATTACTTTTCATTAATTAAAACTTAAATTTAAATACCTAGAGGTACAGTGAAGATATAGACTGTGAGTTCCAAGCCGTTCTTTCCCCACTGGGTCTCCAGAGCCTCACCTAGGACCTGATCCTAGGATGCTACTAAGAAGCCATCAGCTGACAGAAGGGCCTGCAGCCAGGGCAGGTCTTGGGGGATTTACATTACTGAATAGAATCAAGAAAATTGGATATAATAAATAGAAAAATAAATACTATTTGTAAAGAAATGAATGCTATCTTCTCTGGAGATAAATATACTATCTCTATGATGGAGTTTATCCTAAAAGTTTGTGAAGATTGCCCATATTTCTTCTCTATCTCCACCCCTGCCATCCTCCAGCCTGGCATGAGCAAATCTCAAACTCGTGTTTGCATTTCTCTCCACTGGTGATTTAATTGGTGATATCATGAAGCTACTGTTACTACCCTTCACCCACCTTTGTATGCCCTTGTGAACTCTACCCCAAAGCCTGGGTTGTACAAAAGGACCCCCCCATCTTCATATGCACATCGGGGAAATGACAAAATCTCTGAACTGGAAGGGAACTCAGCGGGCACTCAAGCTAATCTTCGAAGCCCAGCTTTCTTGGCTCACGTCATCAGTGGGTCAAAGTCAGATAGGGCAGTTGTCCAGATTCCAATCCATCTGGTGGCCTTCATCCCTCTGCAGACTGAGATGGAGCAAGGAGTCAACCAAAACTCCTGTGCCTCTTTCACATCAGCTGCTGTTTCTTGGCAGACCCACCAACCCATCTTTGGGAAGTTAGTCTTGCTCACTGAAGCTGCACGACCCCATGTGAATCACCTCCTGTGGACTCTGTGCCTCAGTGACTTTACCTATAAAATGGGGATGATCTTAGGACACATTGTACCTACTTGGGGAGACAAGCAAGTGAATTAATGCCTGTGAAGTACTTAGACATGCAGTAAACTCTAAACAGATGTTAATGATCAACATTAGTATTATTATTTTATACAATTATTTGATCATTTTAGAACAATGATTGATCAGTTGAGATGAGTTTAATTGAGATACTATTGATGACTATCTTTTCTTTAAGTAAAAATTGTGAACTTGATACCCATAGTACTTTATGAATATCTTTATATACCATGCCTATGCTTAAGTCTATAAACTAATAATTTTAATATTTTTTTAAACCATGGACTCCTTTATTTAATAGAAACTCAAATGTACAATGGATATAAATGGAGTTTCTCTGGGTGAAGGGAAAGTGGGACTTAAAGACCTTTCCTGGCCAATATGTTCTTCCACAGGTTTTTTGGAAGCCCTGGGCTCCAGAAGCATCCGTTAAAATGAAGAAAATCATGCTTGGAGGAATGTCATTCACATCTGGAATTCTTCTTCACACTGTGGCCAGGTGACATGTGTCATTTCATTACTTTGTTTCTTCAAATGAACTAGTTGATGATATCAGTTGACTTCATTTTCATGCTTTTTCTCCCTCCCAAACTGGAGGCTTCATCTATTGTCTTTTGTTGATTTATACCAAAAACCCCCCTTCATTCTCACTGAGATGGATTGACTCATAATTTCTGATGTCCACAGTTCTCCCTGCAGGGAGCTTTGTGAACACGTGATAGAGATGCTGTTACCTCTAGGGTTCCGGTGGCTCATATGTGCCCCATGCCCTCCAGCATCCTGAGTTTCAAACACGAGGGACAAAGTCGAGGTCTTCCTTTCCTTTCTGCAACCCACTACAAGGCCAGACGCAAAGTAGGCACTCAATGAATATCTGTCGTATGAGAGATTTTTCTTAGGAAAGAGCGAGAGTCAGAAGACCTGTGTTTAAGTCTCTGTTCATCAGTGTGACTCTGGGCAAATCCATTTAACCTCTGAGCCTCAGTTTCCTCATCTGTAAAGTAGGAATGTGTGTTTTGTATGGGGCTGATGTAAGGAGTAAATGAAGTGAGACAGGAAGTTCTCGGTACACTATAAATGGATGTGCACAAGAGGACTGTCGTTACTACATCCATAGGGACCAACTCTGGCCTGGTGAGCCTCTGGGGATGAACAACAGGGATGGATTCATATGCAGAAAACATTTGCTAATTATTGTCTGGTTTGAATAATTATCCAAGGATCCTGGAAACAGCCCTTCCCACGGATCAAACTGTCACATCTGCAGCCGACCTTTAAGTAATCTGAGTGGGGGTAATTACAAAGGGCTGGTTTTCTCTAAATATAGCTGTTCCCCAGCTAAAGGTCAGCTGGAGGGAGCACAGTTTGATAATTGCACGTGGTTTGACAATGAATTGGGGCAAACATTCCCAGGGGTGCTGTCAGGGGTTTCCTCTTACGCAGACCAGGGTGCGGATGCCCAGATGGGGAGGACCTGGCTTTCTGGCCCCAGCAGGAGAAACTCACGGCTCCCATTTTCTCTAGTTTTCAGCCATAAAGTGATATCATTCATGGGGAAGTAATAATAGTGAAAACTTTTTATAGAGCGTAGGGTTAGCCCTTCTGTCCCTGGGTCCCAGAGTTCTGCAGATTCTGATGTTCTAATGTGGTCTTCTGCTTGTTTCACAGCTGAGTGTCTCATCTCTCCAGTGGGAGACCACTAAGCTCAAATACTGGAAGGTCTAGGATCAGAGACAATCTGGGTGTGAGTCCTGTTTCTGCCAGGATTCTTTGCAGGTGATGGAGGGGCTTTGGAGAAATCATTTTCTCCATGAGCTCAACTTCCATCATCTATGAAATGGGGCTTGTGCATGACTGTTCTGACTGCCAGGACAGGCCATAGGGAAAGCCAACAAAGAAATAACTGGGAAAGTGCTTTGCAAGCCTCAAAGTCCTCAGAGGAGGTAAAGGTCAAGACAAATATGTTCTATCTCCTTAGTCTAGTTTTTAAGCTCCTTTGGGGTGGCTTCATACTTCTCTTGCAACTGTCCCCTGCTTAAGCTTAATAAAAAATTGAGGGGAGGGAATTGAAAAATTAAGAGGAAGAACAGGAGAATGAAATTGAAGACAGGTGATTGCCCTGCAGAATGAGAGGCTTGGTGGCTACACTCTGAGGGTCAAAGGCCCCACCTCAGCCCCATCTAAGGCTTTCAAGATGAGATCATCCTGATTATCCAGGTGGGCCCTAAATGCAATGAGAATTGCCCTTTTCTTCACTAGACCTCTGCTCCATTCCTACCCCTCTTCTACCCCCACCTCCAGGCTGCCTCTTAAGTCTGTATCTTAGGTCCAGAAAAATTTCTCATATGTACCTGTTGTGGGTTAAATGGTAGCCCCTCAAAATATATGTCACCCAGGACCTGTGAATGTGACCCTATTTGAATAAAGCATCTTACAGATACAATTAAATTAAGGCTTTCAAGACGAGGTCATCCTGATTATCCTGTGGGTCCTAAAGGCAGTAAGTGTCTTTTTAAGGAGAGAAGACACAGATGGAACTGGAGAGTACACACATAGGAAAGCCATGTAAAGATAGAAGCAGAGATTGAGGTGATGCAGCCACAAGCCAAGGAATGCCTGGAGCCACCAGAAGCTGAAAGAGGTAAGGAAAGATTCTCCACTAGAGCCTTCACAGAGTGTGGCCCTGTTGACACCTTAATTTCAAGCTTCTAGCCTCCACAACTAGCTGAGCGCCAAAGAATTGATGCTTTTGAACTATGGTCTTGGAGAAGACTCTTGAGAGTCCCTTGGACTGCAAGGAGATCCAACCAGTCCAGCCTAGAGGAGATCAGTCCTGGATGGTTTTTGGAAGGACTGATGTTGAAGCTGAAACTCCAGTACTTTGGCCACCTGATGCAAAGAGCTGACTCATTTGAAAAGACCCTGATGCTGGGAAAGATTGAGGGCAGGAGGAGAAGGGGACGACTGAGGATGAGATGGTTGGATGGCATCACCAACTCAATGGACATGGGTTTGGGTGGACTCCGGGAGTTGGTGATGGATAGGGAGGCCTGGTGTGCTGTGGTTCATGGGGTCGTAAAGAGTTGGACATGACTGAGTGACTGAACTAAACTGAACTGAGCCTCCACAACTGTGAGAGAATAAATTTGTGTTATTTGAAGCCCCTGCTGGCCCTCAGTTCCCAATCCTATCACTGAAAGTATCTGGAAAAGCATCCCCCCTCCTTTTGTTTAAGGAATGATAAGGTTTTGTAGAGTTGGGCTGCAATACCCTGTTTACCAGCAGGTGTCACCATTGAGCACACAATGTACTCATTTATTCAATATGTTTATTGAGACAGGTGTGCCAGGCCCCCTTCCAGACATTACAGGTGCCACAGTGAACAAAACAGACAACTTCCTGCCCTAATGAGTAAGGATATGACTAAACAAACAGCTGGATATCTAATGCAATATCAGACAATGATGAATGCCGGCAAGAAAGGGCAGGCTAAGAGGATAGATAATGAATGGGGGATGAGGGCTATTTTAGAGAGGGTGGCAAAGGCAGGCCTCTGAGAAGGTGATATAAAAAAGCTTGGGACATCCCTGATGGCCCAGTGATTGGGAGTCTGCCTTCCAGTGCAGGAGACACCGGTTCAGTCCCTGGTCTAGGAACTAAGATCTCACATGCCACAGAGCAACTAAGCCCAAGTACCACAGTTCTGAGCCCGTGCATTGCAACTACTGAAGCCCTTGCACTCTAGAGCCTGTGCTCTGCAACTAGAGAAGCTCGTGCATCCCAACCGGAGAGTGCCCTCTGCTTGCCACAACTAGAGAAAGCCCACGTGCAGCAATGAAGACCCGGCACAGCCAAAAATGAATAAATAAAATATTTTGAGAAATTAAAAATCTTAAGGTCACAGATGGCATGTCTAGCCATTTATGTGTATAAGGCATATCACCTTAAAAGTTTTTTTTTTTTTCTGTTATTAAATGGAGTTTTTTACTTTTAACCCTTATTTCATAGAACTTAAGGGAGCAGAAATCAACCTCAACCTTCCTTTGGGATTCCATTTTGCAGGAAAGAGTTGCCTGGGCTCTTAGGCACAGCCTAAACATTGGGAGGGAGGGGGAAAGAAGAGGCCTCTTGCTCTGGTCATTGGTCCCTACAGCACTCTTCTATGGCTTCCTATATGGTCCAGTGAATTTCTGCAGCTTCTGCTTGAGATGGAGGAATGATTAATGGGCTGTTCAGAGTTCTATCTGCCTGGGTGACCCTCTTGGAGGGGCTGATAAGAACAGGTGTTCCTTTCTCCTGTCTGTCTCTCCTCCATGCCCTGGTGGGGAGCATACAGGGGTTTCCGTCTGGTCCTCTGAGGTGGGATAAAGCCCAGCTCTCCTCCTACTTCTATCCAGGACATTTTTCCAGGCTAGAGGAGTACCCTTCCCTGTGATACACAAAGGCCAGAGAGATTTGCAGGCAATTTGTGTGTTTGCCTGGCTGTATCTCTCCCCTGAGGCATTGAGCACCGTGCAGACCACCTGTTTGGAGAGGAAGTGAGCTGGGAAAATACAGGAGAGCAAAGCCACAGACTGGATAGATTTGTATCTCAAAGAATCATCTCAGCCACACCTGTTAGAGAAATTCTAGCCTTCCTTCACCATGTCTCCAGGTTCAACACTCTGTGTGGCATGTGTACTTGAAACAAGGGTCACGGAACAGTTGTGCGTGTGTGCCCACACGCTTGTTCAAATCTGCACAAACTTGGTTTCTTCTAGTTGAACGGTGGAAGGAAAGTATTATTAATAGTTTTTCTTTCCCCCACTAAATGAACAGTGGTGCTGCCAGGAAAAGGCAACAAGAAGTGTTTCACTAGCTTTCGGGTGACTTGGAAACTCTTGTCTAAAAATATGGACGAGCAGGAGTGTGAAGGAATGTGTAGGAGGGCTGTCCCCACAGCTCTCCACAGTCAGGACAACTGGGGCCACTTATGGGAAACACGCCAACATGTCCCTGCTCAAAGCCTCTTTTAAAATAAGCTCCCCTCCCACCCCAGGGTTTACAGGAAACTTCTCAGCAGATGTGGGCAATTTTCTCCAAGCTCTTGAAATGGAAGACAAAGGCAGCTGAGTGACAGGGCGTCAGAATGTGGAGAGAGGCATTGCCGGGCAGGCCAGACCAATTAGCTGCCTTCTGCCCCTCGGCTCTCTGCGGTGGTCTCCGGGAGTTTGGTGGGGAGCTGAGGGGAGCCGGTGGGCCCTGGCGTGCCTGACACCCAATTAGTGCTCATTCACCAGCTGACCGGCCAGCCTGCTCCCTTCTAGCTGCGCAGCAGCCATCTCAGCTAGCAGCTCCAAGCACAGAGGATGCTAATTGGATGCAGAGACCCAGACACCTCTCCATCAGCTCCTGTACAGGCCCAGGCTTTCTGGGCCGAACTGTCCCTTATTCCATCACCAACTCGTCCTCTCTGAGAAGATGCATTCCTCTTAAGCAAAAACAGATTGCTGGCCCAGCAGGTTCTGCCAGGATTCTCGAAGCATCCAAGTCAGAACAGAGTCAAGGTCAGTAGAGGACAAAGTGAGGGGGGGGAACTGAGAGGCCCTGGGGCCATTGGGTTCGCTGGGGTGTTGGGGAAGCACTGAGGTGGGAGACCGGGAGCCTGCCACTGACCCTCGGAGGTGCTTTTCCTGTCTTGGGCCTCAGTTTCCCCATCTTCTCACAAACAAGATCCAAGGAGAGGCCCCGTAGGCTCCCTTCCCAGCCTGGGGTGGAGTTTCTGGACTAGGACCCACTGTGAGGTGGGCTGTGGGCAGCTTGGGATGCTGAGCCATCTGAGTCCTTCTGGAGTCCAGAGGCTCCCAGGTCTGAAAGACGAGGGTCTAAACCTGCCCCCAGAAGACCAGGTTCTCCTGGACAAGTCAAGATACCTGGGACACAGATACTGGTCCTGCAAATCCAGATGCTCAAGTTCTGTTGTTTCAATGATTCCAGGAAGGTCACAGGTCACTGGGTCACAGTTGGGGTCACATGTGCTCTCTGGAAAAAAAAAGAAAAATCACAGCCCCATTCCCCACTCCCAAGGCAGCTCCAGATGTGCACAGAGTCACGGCCCTGGTGTCAGGTGTGTCTGACACCAGGTTCATCTCAGGGGTGCCTGGATATTCTGTGGCAAATGTAAGAATGGATGTCCCAGAAGGAACTCAAATGATGCTGTCTTTGTTGTTCCAGTTCCTTAGTCCCTCCCCAGGTTAGAATGACACATCCCTACCCTTTGGCAAGTGACTTTGCCGTTTCTGCGATCACAGTGGGAAGTATATAGTTCTCCATCCCATTGGTGATCCGAGAACTTGGTCAGATGACTTGCTTTGGCCATTGGAATATGGAGAGTAGTGATCGGATGCCAGCTTGGAGCTGAGACCTGGGACACAGACCTGTTTCTCCTCAGCCTTCTTGTGTCCCTGTCATCTGCTATGAAAAGAGCATACTCTGGGCAGCTGATGTCTCTTCAGCCTGGACCCCAGAAGACTTGCCCAGGAGACTAGAACCCAACCCCTAGCCTGGGCTCAGCCTGGTCCCAGCCTGGTCTGTGTGAACTCACTTTAGATCAGACACACCTAGTTTGTCCTGTAGACACATGGATTTGAAAACAAATGTGTGTTGTGGTAAACCAATGCGATTCTGAGGTTGCCTTGTGACAAAGGACTGATGAATATACCAATGAAAGTGAGAAGCAACCAGGAAAGGGCCAAGGATGAGGATCGTGCAGGGGTCCAGGAGCTGGGTGTGATAGAAGACCCCGCACACCATCAAGGCCAGGGGCAGCAGGATGCCCCATCTAGTGGCAGACCAATCATGGACACTCCAGGGGCTGCCTCCTTCCACCACCCAGGCCAACCCAAGCTTCAGAGGGACCTCACAACTCTGAACGTCTTGAACTATTTTTTTCAGAGCATCCCTAAGGTGAGACCTGAAAGTAGTAGATGCTACTGTTATCCAGGTACTATGCCATGGACAAACATGCTCAGAGGGGAAGAGGGCAGAGACAAAATCCCCAGGACTGCCAAGAGCATCTGGGATGATTCTGGAAGAGTTAAGGTCCATGTTGATTTGGAAGTCTGACCAGCAAATGTGCTCACTGCTGAGATTCAGGGATGATGCTGAAACAGAGAAAGTGATTCCTAATCAGTTTAACGGGACGACAGATGACTCTTTCCCGGGAGTCTGCGGCACTGAGAGAATTGCTGTAATTGCAGGCACTTGGCAGAGAAATCAGGCGCCTGCCTCTCATCCCTTAGCCTGCATCCCCTGGGGACCTCCAGTGCAGCGACTTGGTTCCCTGAGCTGAGCCGACCCCTGTGTAGATGTCGATCGCAACCTGTCTGTATATGGCTTGAATTTGGGTTAGGGGCTTTCTAATTACAGCCTGATTTGTCATTTAAAATATGCACAGAAATTATGATGCACATGGAATTTTGATGCTGGTGCCTCTTTGTGCTTGAGGAGACCAGGCTTCTGCTTCCTCCCAGGGAAGGCTGCAGAATATGCTTTAGAAGGGAACCTTGGAAGCTTTTCAAAAGTTTCAGTTACTTGGGGAAGAGATGGCAACTGGGGCTAAATGTCAGCTGTCTGGGTTCCGGTTCTGGCTCTGCCATCAGTGTTTGGGCAAGTCTGGTCATTGTGTTGCATGTCAGTTTCCTTCTATGAGCAATGGCGATAATAAAAACCAGATGTGGAAGGATGGTGTGGAGACCAGTTGAGATAATGCAAGTAAATGCTTGCATATCACCACATCTGGCACCAAATGCCATGTTATTATGGCATGTGGCACCTATCCTGTTGCTTCTGTTATCATTTTTAATAATAGCAAGGTGCTTAGCATATAGTAGGACTTCCCAGGTGGCTCAGACAGTAAAGAATCTGCCTGCAATGCGGGAGAACTGGGTTCATTTCCTGGGTTGGGAAGATCCCCTGGAGAAAGGAACGGCAACCCATTCCAGTATTCTTGCCTGGAGAATTCCATGGACAGAGGAGCCTGGCAGATTGCAGTCCATGGGGTCGCAAGAGTCAGATGTGACTGAGCAACTGACACTTTCACTTTAACATATATTAAGCATCCCATCAGTAGGCAGATCTATTATTATGATGATTATCAAAACAGATCCAATCACGGGCATCTCATGTCTGAAACGCCTCATGAATCCTCATGCCCTCAGAAGTGGTTTTCAAACGCACTGTTTGGTGCCCAAGGAGTTCTGAGGCTGAGTACTTGTCTGTTTGATGTTTAGGAAACCCGAGGCCCAGAGCAGTACCTAACTGTCCAAGGTCACTTAGATATGAAATTACAAAGCCAGGGGCCAACCCAGTTCCCTCCACATTTCCTCCCAAGTTACCTCCTAGTCCAGGCACACCGGATTTCCCTCATTTCCTAGAGGTCGTGGGCACCTTCATGTTTATAGTGCTTTGCACAAATCATGCTCTTGCCTGGAAACCTCTTTCCACTTCTCTGCTTGTCCAAATTACATCCTGGTCTGGGAAACCTTCCCAAGCCCCACTAGTCAGTTACCACCTCATGCCAGCTATCTCTGTTGGAGCCAGATCTCAGGTTGTCAAGGTCTGTCTTTGCACTGGGCTGTGACCCTCAGGTCCCTGGGCCTGGCCCATCTCCTCCCTGTTATCTCAACCTCATCAGTGACCAAGTGCAGTATGAGCAACAAACGAGCCAACCTGAGGCTGATTCTAGGCTGTTATAAACTTGCCAAGAGAGTTTAGGCGAGACCATCTGCTCCTTGCATCACCCACGCCCTGAGCTCATATACCCGAAGGGAGAGCCAGTGGGACAGCCAGAGTCCTGCAGGACCCCAAGCCCTGTACTGATGGGCTTTGCATGATACACCATAGTAGGGTTTGAGATAAAACACAGGATACATCTCAGATAACTCCCCACCCCCATTTTTTTTAGTATAAGAATGTTCCCATGAAATATTTGTGACTTACACTGAATATTATTTGCTTTTGATCTGAAATTCAAGTTTAACTGAGTGTCCTATATACTTTTATTTGCTGAATCTGCCAGCCCTACCACACAGGCACATCTACACACACCGCCCTGAGCAGGCATCCCAGGCACGTCTCTGAGGCAGCTTCCCCGGGGCGTGTCTACAGATGCTAGCTCTGGGCATGTGTCCATTCATACAGGCCAACTGACTTTCTAATATCGTACCTTTCATAGATAGCATATAAGTCTTCCATGTCTTCCCATTTTAGCATCTCTATAATGGGGACCCATCTTTGGGCACTCATGGTGAGATAGCCGTCACTCACTCAGCACGGGCAGGAGGTCAGACTGGACCCCAACAGCCAGCCCCTAGGTGGGCCAGTCGACAACATAGTCTGAGACCATTTGAGGAAGGAAATGTGTTGTTTATTGGCTGAAAACCTTCCATTGACACCTTCTGAGAAGGTCAAGAGAGAGCCAGCATTACAAAGGCAAAATGGGTCAACAGCTCAGAAGTTTAAAGAAAATCCCAGAGATTCTAGTGGAATGTTCTTTGAAGAAATCGCACACACTCTTGATGTCTCAGAGGGTGACCTGGATGCGAAAACATGGACATTGATGACTCAGAGTTGAAACATGATCTAGCGCGGTGGACTTTGAATAGAAAGGTTAGGAACACCAGAGCATTCATGGCACCTATAATATTCTTGGCACTTATAATATTCCTTGATATATATTTATGTATCAATATATATATTAATATTTCTTGATACATATATTATACAATAAGTATTAAGTAACACTTTCAATAGTAGAAAGTAAAAAATCTAAGCAGTAAGAAAGCATTGGGTCACAGCAAGACCCAATTTTTTGGGTTTTCCAATTTTTTTATTTTTCCTTTCTCATGAATATTAGGAAGAAATGGCTCCCTTTATGATCAGTGACATCTTAGATGGGATGAAACAAGGTAGTTGAATTCATTTAAGCCAGCAGTCAGTAAACCCAGACTGATTGACTTACATTAAAAGGAACCCAGGAGGTCATGTACCTTCCCCTGGTGAGATGGTCTCTGTGGGGATGGGTCTTGATAGTCATTTTTCAGGAAAATCCTGCTCTTTACATGAGGACTGCATAGGTTGGGGGCAGCTAGTGGCATTTCAGAAGTGGCCTTTCTTCATTGTCTGGGAGGGTTCTGTGCATTATAGGATGCTGGCATCGATGGCTTCTACCCAGTTCTCTGGTCCCTCCTAGTTGTGACAACAACAGACAAAATCTCTGAAGTCCCCATACATTCCAGATGGCCCTGGAAGGCAGTACCACTCCTGGCTGAGTCTACTTTTCTACAGAAGTGGAGGGTTTGACTCAGGCCTGCCTCCTGTCCGTACAGCACCATCCTCCCGGCTCTGTAGCCTCTCGTATTCATCTTCCAAGAAGTCCCGGCACCGCCAGGATTATTCAGGTCCAAGGGGTGTGCCCAGCCCGGCTTGGAGGGGTTGGGGGCCCGGCCCCGGACAGGTCTGCCTCCCTGCTCTGTCAGGCCCCAGCCGACCTCACTCTTCCCCATGTCCTGCCAGGAGCATTTTCTCCGCGCTCCTCAAGGCAGCCTCCGAGAGCGCACGTAGCCTCCTTTTCATTTACATGGGGATTATTGGAGACCAGAAAAGCGCTTTAAAATGATATAATGTCTCTGCACCTCATCAAACCCTTCCCCTTCCACCAATTTCTGCCTGATTTACAGTTAATACTGCACACTCCCATCACCCTGCCGGAGAAGCGGTGATTATTTCTCCATTGCCATAAAGAATGTAAAGGAGATGGGAAAAATCAGGTGAATTCAGAGAAAGTTTAGTATAAAAAAAGTGCTGGGGGAGGGGAAGGGGTGTCAGGGAAGGCAGTAGAATAATGGGAGGAAAAGCATTCCTGGAACCAATTTCAGAGTCAAGCGATTCCTCTGGGCCTCGCAGAGAAGCCAGCAGGCGTGGGGTTGCTGGTATACTTGACAAAGAGCTTGGGAGCCAGGATGGAGGCAGGTCCTGGTGTGGAGGCTCACCTGGGTGTTCATCCACCCCAGGGGTCTGGTCCAGATAAAGGACCCCACCACGGAGTCAGCCCACCCTAAGGGAGGATGAGAGGACTGCCCATCCTTCCTCCCTGCCCTGGACAGGAGGGTCTGGTGAGCCTTTAGGCTTCTGAGTCTTTGTGAAGCAGAAGTTCGCTCTGAATTCAGAGCTCCTGGGTGCAGATTTGTTTATTCTGCTTAATTTAGTTGAACACTAACTGCCCAAGTGTGGGGTCTGGCCTCAAATCCTGGCACTAATGAGTGCTGGCTATAAAATTTCAAGCAGTCATTTCACATTGCTGAGCCTCAGTCTTCTCGTCTCTATAATGGGATAAACTGGCACATGGTAAGTGCTCAAAAAAAATGTGGCTCTGACATTCTGTATCTCCCATCAACCAATCAGCACTCAGTAGCATCCTCATCAGCTCCATCCTCCAGTGAGTGCATGTGATTATATTCTTTTGAGTTTGCTGATTTTACCATCAGGGAGCTTCATTTGTGATTCTTCAGATAGATTCTTCAGAAAGAGATACTCTAAGTCTCTCACATCATCCATCAGCCAGAGAAGGATGGAGCCCACTGGACTGACTTAGTGGTGCTGTATTAACCCAGTGTTTCAGTTATCACTGCTGTATGACAGACCACTCTAAAATGTAATTACTTAACACACAACGGTTTGTTCACGATCCTTGGTTCTGACTCTGGTCTGAGTGCCTCTGTCCTCCATGTGGTCAGCTGGGTCATCATCACCGTAGCAAGCTGGCCTCAGTATAGTCAGACATTTCACTCAGTGACAGGCATCCTCCTGAGTGCCCCAAAACAGAAGCTGCTAGGACTTCTGCCTGGGTTCTGAATTTGCATTTTAACTGCATTCTACTGGTTCAAATAGGTCAGGGGGCCAGCCCAGAATCAAGAGGAGGTAGGTTCACAAGGGTGTTAAACTGAGTGGCTTATTGCAGAACATTCAGCCAACAATTTATACATCTAGGTCTTTGGTATCATTCTTTTTTCTTTTTCTTTCTTCCATAATAGTTTGCCTTTGAATTTTTACTTCTATGCTCACCATTTATTGCATATGGATCTTTACTGCATGGGTGCATGCTAGTTTGCTTCAGTTGTGTCAAACTCTTTGCGACCCTATGGACTGTATAGCCCACCAGGCTCCTCTGTTCATGGGGATTCTCCAGGCAAGAATACTGGGGTAGGTTTCTATGCCCTTCTCTAGAGGATCTTTCCCATCCAGGGGTTGAACCTGTGTCTCTTATGTCTCCTGAAATGGCAGGTGGTGTGTTTTTTTGTTTTTTTGTTTTTTTACCACTAGCACCACATGGGAAGCCCCATTTTTACTGCAAGTGACCTCAAATCAAATCTCTGTTTTAATTAGGCAAGAGAGCAGTAAAGAGGTATAGGTGTTTCATGATCATGCCTGTCTGTCTCCTTCGCTTTCTGGGTCTTGGGTACCTCTTCCTGCTTCTGTAGCTACTCACTCAATCCATGAGCATCTCTCCCTGTCTCAAGGATCATCTTCATCTGTTCTGACCTCTGTGCCTCTCATCTTTGTCTCTCGGAGGCTCTTGCTTCTGTGGTTCTCCCTCCTCTTCTGTATCTCTCTCTCAGTCTATCCTGTGCACATTTTTTTTTCTGTCCTTATTTCTGTTGGTTTCTCTCTCTCCCTCTGAACCTTCTGCTTTTTCTCTATCTCCCACCATCATCCTTTTAGCCATAGCCTTAGCCCTGTTGTTGTAAACTGGCCTTCACACTGGTAGCAACAGGGACTTCAAGTCCTGTCTTTGGCAAAGAGTCCAGGGCTTTCCTGAGTCTGAGAGGGCTAGCCTGCCCCAGGGGCCTTGCCTGACATGGAGAAAGTGTCTAGGGAACTTTTCTTTCCTCTCCTCAGTATCTGGCCTCTGGAACCTGAGAACTGCCTCTATTCCAAAACCTTGCCAAACCTGTGGGAGTGAATACCTCTACCTACAGGGGTCTCTTGAGAAGCAGAGGCATGGAGAGCAGGAAAGGGGGAAAGCAGGAATGCAATGAGGGAAGTGGAGACAAAACTCTATGTCCCAGCCTTTGAGAAGCTGTAAAATGAATGCAGGAATGCGCTCCTCAGCAGCTGCTGAGATGGGAGGAGCAGGGTGAGAGGGAGCATACAGGGCCAGACCTCTCCCCTGCTGTGCTGAGTCCAGAAGGGTGCAGGTCTCACCCCAAACTTCTCTGTACCCCAACACCTGGCCTTGTGCTGGGCACATCACACTGCAGGTCACGAAATGCTGAATGTCCTCACTTCGTAACAGTTGTCCGAAAGGGACCAGTGACTTCAGAAGGTAGCGAGTTGCCCATCCCTGGATTTATGTAGGCTGAGGCAGAACAACCTCTGGGATACCTTCTAACCAGCTACCTCTTCAGAAGACAGCATGATCCTGGATTTCCTATTTGGAAATACTCAGAACAGGTGTGGAATTATAAACCCAAGGCCCACTGAAACAGAACAGGAGAGACTCCTCTGGTGGTTCAGTGGTTGAGACTCCATGTTTCCACTGCAGGGGCCACACGCTTGATTCCCAATTGGGAAGATGTCACATGCTTCATGGCACAGCCAATAAATAAATAAATGAATAAAATTACTATCTATAAAAAATAAAAAGAAAAATAAAGGAAACAGATCAGGAGAGTTCAGTGCCCTCACCGTGGCCCTGGCCTCCCAGCCCTGGCCAAGCCCTCCTTCCCCATCCCCAGGGCCCACACTCTGCAGCTCCTCCCTCCCTTTTCCCTGGAACCTGCCAGCAGAGTTGGGTTCAGGCTGGGTAGGGCCAGGGCCAAGGCAGCGATGGAGGCAGCCCTTAGTTCCCAGCCTGCACAGATTGGCATCTCTGAGGGGCTCACCTGGAAGTGACCTTCCCCTGACCTTGGCACCGGATCACACGCAGGCTGCCCAGGGTTGCACACAGCATCTCTCCAAGCTGCTGCAGGTAGCTTCCAAACCTGCCAAAACAAAGGGAGAAATCATTCAGGGTTTGGGCAACAAATATGTCATTTTTCCACTTCCCAAACTGCTTTTCTGCTGAGTTTCCGAGGATGCTGGTGCAGGACGTGAGTCTGCAGGGCAGCTCTGCTAACTCCGGGGCTCCCTAGGTCTTCCAAGTAGAGCCCTGACTGGAGGTGGACCGTAGAACAGACCCTGAGGGCCTGTGCATGCCTGGGCACCAGCACAGCCACAGACACGTGTGTAAATGAGCTGGTGCACCCGCACTGAAAACTACTTCCATCCACAAGGCCAAATGCTCGAGGTCACACATACGCGATGAGAAAGCATACCGGTCTACCCCTGACACGCAGGTGTGGGGAGGCCCAGCTCTGCTAACCAGCCCATCCACACGCACGCACATGTGTAAATACATCAGTGTCCAGGTGCACGCCTGCACTTATGAGAGGACACATAGAATGACACAGCTAGAGGCTCCTGCGTGGTTATGTTCATAAAAAGCAGCGACGCAGGCACTCGGCTAAAACCTCATGCCGAGGCAGATCCGCACACACACCCACCTGTGTCCATGCGCTCCGGTGCGCCTGCCTGTGCAAACTAAGCACAAGGTATTCACTAATATCATGTAGTGTGCTGCGGCTGTGTTCATCCAACCCTCCCTCCATTTACCCTCCTTCCACCCTCTCTCCCTCTCTCCCCCCACTTCCCCTTCTTCCCTCCCTTTCTCCCTCCCTCCCTCCCTCCCTCAAACGAGTGTCAGATGCAGCACAGCATAGTGATGAAGAGGGTCTGGTCCAGACCTAGGCCTGCCACCTTCTAGCTCTGAGTGACCTTGAGCAAGTCATTTACTGTCTCCTGGTGTCAGTAAAATGAGGATAATCTTGGGGTTTTTACAGTAATATGTATAAGGCTCTCAGGACAGTGCCTAGTGTGTGGTAAGCTCCCCTGGGATGGTCTCTCCTATGGGAGATGAGAAAGGGGTCAGACAACACAGGGTTTGTGGCCTGAAGTCTCGGGCTCCTTTCCTGGTGTTGTCCTCTAGGCCTCTGTGACTCTGGCCTCAAATGTCATCCCTCTGGGGCCTCCTGGTTTCCTCCCTTGTGACTGAGGATGGGTGGCCTTGGCCTGGCTGCCTCCTGGGGCTGAGGCAAGGGACAGCCCTTCAGGAGCTGTCGAGTGGTGGCGATGCTTCAAAGAATTTCACCTAGTGGAGAATCACTGGCAATGGCTTCGGGGCAGCCGGCATGCCAGCTGGAGCCCCAGTGCCCACTGCTCTGATCCCTGGGGGTCACTCGTGTGGATTTGGGCTTCCTTGGTGACTCAGTTGGTAAAGAATCTGCCTGCAATGCAGGAGACCCAGGTTTGATGCCCAGGTCAGGAAGATCCCCTGGAGGAGGGCATGGCAACACACTCCAGTATTCTTGCCTGGAGAATTTCACGGACAGAGGAGTCTAGTAGGCTACAGTTCATGGGGTCGCAAAGAGTCAGACATGACTGAGTGACTATCACACAGACACAGGTAGATTTAAATTATTGTATGTGCTGAAGGCCAGTGCTACTTGGAAGAACAAATACCACAGCTTCCATTGCCCATGGAAAGTGGGAATTTCTTGCAGGAAAGTGCCAACTGCTGGCACCCCTTGGACCACAGGGGCTCAGATTATGACACTCCCCTGAGGAACATGTAGGGTCTTCTGATGGTCTCAGAGGAAACTCCCAACCCCTCCTCCAGGCTTTCAACGCCTTCCATGAGCTCCCTCTTTCCACCTTACTTCCCTCATTCATTCTAGTGATGAGCTTTTAAGATCTATTCTCTTAGCAACTTTCAAATATATGATATTATTAAATATAGTCGCCATGCTGCATGCATTTATTCTTAAAAAATTGCATTAATTTACAATCTGAACCCTTCTTCTGGAAGTACGCTTAGGAGGAACCTGGGAGTAAGCCAAACTCTATTAGAAAAGTCCATCTTCCCTTCCATTTAATTACCTGCCTACAAGGACATAGGATAGCCCAGTAGGAAAAACACAAAACTTGGGTCTGGATGATCTGAGTTCAGATCCTGTTTCTGCACTTCCAACTCACATGACCTTGAATAATTCATTCATTTGAGTCTCAATGTCCTCAACTGTCAAATGGGGCTAATGAGTCCTTCCTCCAAGGGTGGTTGTAGGGATCAATGGGTTGATGAAGACTCAGAATGTGGTGCCTCTCAGGAAAGGGGCCAAGAAATGCCTGCCCTTTGGCCTGCTGAGGTGTCAACCAAGTTATATCATCTTAGAAAAGTAGAAAGAATCTCCAATGACAGTGGTCATTAGCTCATGGCCCTTCTCACTGGATCAGTGATCTCCCCTGTACTCCCCGACCCCAGATTGCTGTTGTTGTTCAGTCACTAAGCTGTGTCCAACTCTTTGTGTCCTCTGCTATCTCCCAGAGTTTGCTCAAACTCATGTCCGTTAAGTCGGTGATGCTATCTAACCACCTCATCTGCCCCCTTCTCCTTTGGCCTTCAGTATTTCTGAGCATTAGGGTCATTTCCAATGAGTCAGTTCTTTGAATCAGGTGGCCAAGGTATTGGGGCTTCAGCATCAGTTCTTCCAATGAATATTCAGGATTGATTTCCTTTAGAATTGATTGGTTTGATCTCCTTGCCGTCCAAGGGACTCTCAAGAATCTTCTCTAGCACTACAATTTGAAAGTATCAATTCTTTGGTGCTCAGCCTTCTTTTTGGTCCAGCTCTCACATCCGTACATGACAACCACCCCAGGTTAACTTGAAGCAAATCCTAAAATCAATATACTTATTTTCTCTTATCCTGTATATGTTCAAAACTTTTCATGATATAAAGTAACAGAGTGAGGGTGGCAGGAGATAGTTTATGCAATGTTCCTGGTACTCAGCAGAGTTTTAAGCCATCCTGGGACAGGGAAGGACTTCTAAAACATAGCAACATCTGCAACAGTGAAGAGAGTTAAAGATTTATATATTTCAAGAAGCAACAGGGAATTCCCTGGTGGTCCAGTGGTTAGGAATTAGCACTTCTCACTGCTGGGGCCCTGGTTCAATCCCTGGTCCAGGAACTAAGATTGCGCAAGCTGTGTTGTGTGGCCAAAAAAATAAATATGTAATACAAAATAAAGAGCCTCTTGATGAAAGTGAGTGAAAAAGTTGGCTTATAGCTCAACATTCAGAAAACTAAGATCATGGCATCTGGTCCCATTACTTCATGGCAAATAGATGGGGAAACAGTGGAAACAGTGGCTGAACTTTATTTTTCTGGGCTCCAAAATCATTGCAGATGGTGATTGCAGCCATGAAATTAAAAGATGCTTACTCCTTGGAAGGAAAGTTATGACCAACCTAGATAGCTTATTAAAAAGCAGAGACATTACTTTGCCAACAAAGGTCCATCTAGTCAAGGCTATGGTTTTTCCAGTGGTCATGTATGGATGTGAGAGTTGGACTATAAAGATAGCTGAGTGCTGAAGAATTGATGCTTTTGAACTGTGGTGTTGGAGAAGACTCTTGAGAGTCCCTTGGACTGCAAGGAGATCCAACCAGTCTATCCTAAAGGAGATCAGTTCTGGGTGTTCATTGGAAGGACTGATGCTGAGGCTGAAACTCCAAAACTTTGGCCACCTGATGCAGAGAGCTGACTCATTTGAAAAAACCCTGATGCTGGGAAAGATTGAGGGCAGGAGGAGAAGGGGACAACAGAGGATGAGATGTTTGGATGACATCACCGACTCGATGGTCATGGGTTTGGGTGGGCTCCGGGAGTTGGTGATGGACAGGGAGGCCTGGCGTGCTCTGGTTCATGGGGTCGCAAAGAGTCGGACACGACTGAGTGACGGAACTGAACTGAACTGAACTGAAAGGCAGACAAACTAAAAACAAAGATTTCCAACAACTGTAACTTAAAAAATTAATACCCCTATTATCTATAGAGAGCTCTGATGAGTCGCTAATTCTACCATTTCAATTACAAAATGGGAAAATAAGCAATTCACAGAAGATTAAAACACAAATGGTCAATAACCATGTGAAAAGATGTTCCACTTTACCAGTAATCAAAGAAATATAAATTAAGACAAAATAGCACTGTTTCCTACCAAATCAGTGAAGATTTAGGAAATGATAATGCCCACTGCCAGCAAGGATGAAGCAACACAGCACTCTTATATTCTATTGTAGGTAATTTAAATTGGAATCTCTTTTCTGGAAAACAAGTTGGGACTAGGTATTGAGACCTTAAAATACAAATTGGGACTATATTAAAACCTTAAAAAAAAGAAACCCCTTTCCAGGCTAGGATTCGTCTCTAGGAAATACTCAGAAATTCAGGCCAAGAGTTATACACAATGACATTCATTATTTATAACTGAAATTTTTTTTTTTTTTTAAAAAAGGAGGCAACCTAAATATTCCACAGTAAGAGAGTGATTAAATAAAGAGAGCGGTGGCCTCGTGGTAAAGAACCTGCCTGCCAGTGCAGGGAAGAAATCTGGGTTCCATACCTGGGCCGTGAAGACCCCCGGAGGATGGCATGACAGCTCACTCCAGTATTCTTGCCTGGAGAATCCCAAGGACAGAGAAGCCTGGTGGGCTGCAGTCCACGTGATCACAAAGAGTCGGACATGACTGAGGTGACTTAGCATGCACACCTATATACAATACAACATTCCCTAACCTTAATCATTATATTTTTCAAGAGTTTTTAATGACATGGAAAAATACTTACTCTCGAATGTTAAATGAGAAAATGCAGGGTACTGAACTATATGTCCCCATGCTATAAAATCCCAATTATGTAAATAAGTAAATATACATAAAGAAGGGTGATCAGTGAGGCAGAACAAAAATACTTTAGAGAGATTCTGCAAGGTTTTAAGTTTCTACCAGTCTCTGGTGTCAAAGACAGAAGTCACCTTGGAAAAATGGTTCTTCTTTTTCTGTTTTTCTGAGGTTCTTTTTTTCTGTTTTCTTTCCATTTTTAATTGAAATATAGCTTATTTACAATGCTGTATTAATTTGCTTCTCTTCAGCAAAGTGATTCAGTTATACATATATTATTTTTTTATATTCTTTTCCATTATGGTTTATCACAGGATATCTGATGGATAAAAAACAAAGTCCTACTATATAGCACAGGGAACTATATTCAATAATATAGGGCTTCCCTGGTGGCTCAGTCACTAAAGAATCTGCCTGCAATGCAGGAAAATACCTGCAATACAGAGACCCGTTCGGTCCCTGGGTTGGGAAGATCCCCTGGAGTAGGAAATGGCAACTCACTCCAGTATTATCGCCTGGGAAATCCCATGGACAGAGGAGCCTGGGGGCTACAATTCATGGGGTCACAAGGGTCAGACAAGACTTAGCAACTAAGCCAACCAACAACCAACCAATATAATGATAAACCATAATGGAGGTTCTTTAGTTACACAAATGTAGGACAAATATCCAGTAGTCTTGGGGGTGGGGGGCGGTTAATACTGAGTTTGGGGGAAATACCCAAAGGCAACTGATGAAACTCAGAAGTAAAATATTCTATTATTATTATTAATTTTCAGAAGAAAAGACTTCCCTGGTAGAGTGGGTACACCTCTGGGAGAGAACTTTTTGATATTAACAGATTTTTTTCTCTTTTTTGGGGGGGAAGAACAGTGGGGAAATCTTGCTAGAAGGATCTAATTCTTTCATTCAATAAAGAATGATTGTCTACTACACACCAAGCGCTGTTCTAGACCTCTGAGAAATGTCAATCATGATGGAGGCCCAGGTGTCACAGGGCTAATTCTAGTTAGGGAGACAGACAGTAAACCAACAAAAGTGTAACATGTCAGGATGTGATATGTGCTATGGAAAAGAAAAAGGCTGACGGCCTAGAGAATTATGTTGTCGTTCAGTTGCTCAATGGTGTCCGACTCTGTGACCCCATGGACTGCAGCACACCAGGCTCCCCTGTCCTTCACTATCTCTGGGAGTTTGCTCAGATTCACCTCCATTGAGTCAGTGATGCTATCCAACCATCTCATCCTCTGCCACCCCCTTCTCCTTTTGCTTTCAATCTTTCCCAGCATTAGGGTCATTTCTAATGAGTCGGCTCTCTGCATCAGGTGGCCAAAGTACTGGAGCTTCAGCCTCAGCATCAGCCCTTCCAGTGGATTATGGGGTGGGTATTATTTCATGTGTGTGTGTGTTGGGTGGTGGTGCTGGGTCCAGAACTGGCCATGATGGTAGGTAGGTTTTGAACAGAGGTCCAAAGGAGTGAGTCATGTGGACGTCTGCAGGAAGAGCACTGTGGGCAGTGGAGACATCAGAGACAAAGGCCTAAAGATGGGAATGCACTTGAATGACATGAAGAGTAGCAAGCAGGCTTTTCTTAACAGGATAAGGGGTAGAGACATGGGAGAGATGGAGGAGAGAAATGTGGGGTCAGATCGTATAGGCATGATGAGCACTTTGGATTTTTTAAAAGCAGCCTTGGTGGTGGTGTTAGTCGTTCAGTCATGTCTGATTATTTGCAACCCATAGACTGTAGCCTACCTGGCCCCTCTGTCCATGGAATTCACTAGGCAAGAATACTGGAGTGGGTAGCCATTCCCTTCTCCAGGGGATCTTCCTGACCCAGGGATAAAACCCAAATCTCCTGAACTGCAGGCAGATTCTTTACCATCTAAGCCACCAAGGAAGCCCACTGAGATTTAAATATGCAAAAAAAAATAATAATAATAAAAAAATAAAGTAAAAATAAATATGCAATAAAATAAGCCCATTTTAAGTGTTTGCTGGATGGGTTTTGACAAATGTATATGCCCATACAACTACTGCCACCATCAAGATACAGGACATTTCCCTCATCCTTGTTCACCTTTGCCATCAGTCCCTGCCCCTTCTGTCACCGTCATCTCAGAGTATTTGCTCTGTGTCTGACTTCTTTTGCTCAGCATATTCATCCACATTGTGGTCACTTGTATGTTGCTCCTTTTTATTGCAGAGCACCTTTCCCTGTAGTTCATACCCAAGGTATTCATCCATTCACCTGTTGATGACATCTGAACTTTTCTAGTTTGGAACTCTAATGAGGAAAGATGCTATAAACATTCTTGTCCACTTGTTATGGACATATGCATTCATTTCTCTTGGGTAAAAACCTAGGAGTGGAATTGTGGATCATAGGGTGAGTGTATATTTCAATTTATTAGAAATTGCCAGTCTTCTAAAGTGGTAGTGCCATTTTACACTTTCACCAAGAGTGTGCAAGAGTGCCAAGGGCTCCACACCCTCACCTACATTTGGTATGGTGAGTCTTTTTAATTGTCCCGTTCCATGGCTGTGTAATGGTATCTTGTGTTTTACCTTGCTAGCAGCATCTTGATCTCAGCCAACATGCTCAAGTTCTCTGAACTTTGGTTTCTGTGTCTGTAAAACAGGAATAATAGTTCCCACCTCCTGGTGATGCTGTGAGGATTAAACGTGAAACTGCAGGTAAAGCATTAGCTCGGGACTGGGCATATAGCCAGTGCTCAGCAGAGAGCTCACTATGTTATCTCTTGGTGTGAGAGATGCCCTCTTTCCCAAACACAGCCACCTGCTGGGGCCCACCGACCCCTCTTGGTGAGGCTGTGTTTCCTGTGTCCCCTAATCCTTCTCCCCTGACCTCTAACTACTGAAAGAGGAAGTCTCCAAAGGAATAAGCCACCTAATAAAATCTGTGTTGGGTCTCATCTTCTACACCAAGTACCTCTTCAAGGCATTTTCCCGATGAACTTAATTTTGCCTGAGAAGAATTCTGGGGACAGCTATTAGATAATTTTTAATTATCGCCTCAAGCCCTGCCAAGACCAATTCTTATGGGATTGAGGAATCTCCTAGGGACGACTGGGGTAGACAGTGGAGCTGAGGCTGGTACCGGGCATGCCTCAAAGGAGAAGGACTTTCATGCGACCCTTTGGCTGCCTCCACCCAGCATCAGCGACGATCCCCCCTCACCCAGCTCTCCGCGCATGCTTCCTCAAGGAGATCTTGAATATTTATCATGTATTAGGTGAAAAAAGAAGTGGAACAGGAGGAAATTGTGTTACTGCATATGAAATTTGCCTGAAAAGTTTCCACTTTTCTCTAGTTGGAAAATAGTTTTGATTTGAAATATGAAGCTTCTCTCCAGCTTATTATCTCAAAGACGAGAACAGAAAGCGATGCTCCTTGGGCTTCAGGTGGAGCTGCTGGAGGTGGTGGGCGGTCGCGGGCACCACAGATTGTCTCTAGAAATTGCCCCTGTGCATCAAAATTGCAAATTTTCTTGTTTTCTTCTCTTGCTGCTTCCCCCTCCAAAATTTGCCTATCGCTCACAGACAGCAGTGAGACAAGAGGAAGCTCCTGAGGGAGCAGCAGGGTCCCTGCATCAGACAGAACACCTAGGCTCATTTTGTCCTGGACACTCATTTGAATGCAGTAGCCTTTACTCCATTTCACTCAGTTCTCGGCTGGAAAGGATCTCTTAGGTCAAGAGGCCAATCCCTCTACTGCAGATATTCTGTGCTTTACTGGATCACTGCTTCCTTTGAGACTCAGTAGACAGCCTGTGGATCCATGCTGCAAGTAAGCACACATATACCCCAACTGGTACACGCATCTTGATGAGGGGTGGGGAGTATGGGTTAATGAAATTTAATTCACAGGACACCTTCAGGTCAAGAATACTCTGTGTAAAGTCACTTCAGTCGTGACTGACTCTTTGCAACCCTATGGACTGTAGCCCACCAGGCTCCCCTATCCATGGGATCTTCCAGGCATGATTCCTGGAAAGGGTTGCCATTTCCTTCTCCAGGGGATCTTCTCCACCCAGGGCTTGAACCCACGTCTCTTAAGTCTCCTGCATTAGCAGATGGTTTCTTTACCACTAGTGCCATCTGGGAAGCCCCCAAGATCTTGCATGACATTAAAAACACCACAGTAAAATCATGATAGTTGTCTTTAAGGAACACTTAGGTACCAGTCACTACACTCAGCATCTCTAAATGAGTTAGCGCAAGTGGAGGTGCTTAGCAGAGTGCCTGGCACTTAGTAAGTGCTCTTATGATTGTAATTCTCATGTCATCCTCACAACAACCCCTCATGGCTGTATTGTCTCTATACTATAGATAAGATTCCAGAGCTCAGAAACGTTAAGACATTTGCCAAATGTCCCCAGAAGTAAGGAGCAGGAATAGGTCTTTCTGACTCCAGCCTTGTATTCTTCAAATATTCACGGTACAGGTGGTCCTTGCCTCTCCTTCTACACCTCCTGTGATAGGGCTGCTGCAATCACTCAAGCTGGGTGTCTTTCCAGGTCTGGGTTGTTCTGACACTTAGAAAGACTCTCTCTCCTCCAAGGTCCAAACTTGTGCCGGATCTTAGCTCTATCCTCTGTGGCCACATGCAGCAAAGGTGCTACAAGGGTTTTGCAATAACTCTGCAGAGGTTTGAATCCCGTGACACTTTCCCCCAGCTCAGTTCTTTTCACTGCGTCTCAAAGATTTGTTCAAGGTCATATTCATGTGGAAGCAGGATTCTCACTGGCTATGTTAGTTTCCTGGGGGTGTTGTAACAAAGGAGTGTAGACTGGGGAGCTGGAAACAAAGAAACATATTCCCTAATAGTTCTAGAAACCAGACTCTGAGATGAAGGTGTTGGCCAGGGCTGGTTCCTTCTAGAGATTCCAGGTAAGAAACTGTTTATATCATACCTTTTCCAGCTCCCAGTGACTGACAACATTCCCTGGCATGTAGCCGCATCATCTTTGCCTCTCTTCACGTTGCCTTCTCCCCTGTATGTTTTCTTCTCTCTTAAGGACACCTGTTACTGAATTTTGAGCCCACCCAGATAATCCAGGATGGTCTCATCTCTAGATAATTAATTAATAAAGTAGCAGCCAAATGCAAAACAACAGAACTTATGAGAAATACAAAGAGGAAGAGAAACACAAGAATAGTGGAAGATTTTACTTTATTTTGTGTTTGACAGAGTAAGTAAGTAAATGACAAACATGAATAAACAAGACTGAAATAGTATAGTTAACAAAGTCGACATATATATGACAAAAAGAGACAGAGAGAGAACTCTTCTGCTACAATCTTCCTTTAGGTGTCCATGAGACACTTTCAAAAATTGGCCATTCCCTGGTGATTCAGCAGTAAAGAATCCACCTGCCAATGCAGGAGACACAGGTTAGATCCCTGGGTGGGGAAGATCCCCTGGAGAAGGAAATGGCTTGGGAAATCCCACGGACAGAGAAACCGGGTGGGCTATTGTCCGTGAGGCTATAGTCTATTTCTCACACTTGTACATGACTTGCAGCCATGAAATTAAAAGATGCTTACTCCTTGGAAGGAAAGTTATGACCAACCTAGACAGCATATTAAAATTCAGAGACATTACTTTGCCAACAAAGGTCCATCTAGTCAAGTCTATGGTTTTTCCAGTGGTCATGTATGGATGTGAGAATTGGACTGTGAAGAAAGCTGAGCACCGAAAAATTGATGCTTTTGAACTGTGGTGTTGGAGAAGACTCTTGAGAGTCCCTTGGATTGCAAGGAGATCCAAGCAGTCCATCCTAAAGGAAATTAGTCCTGGGTGTTCTTTGGAAGGACTGATGTTGAAGCTGAAACTCCAATACTTTGGCCACCTCATGCGAAGAGCTGACTCATTGGAAAAGACCCTGATGCTGGGAGAGATTGAGGGCAGGAGGAGAAGGGGACGACAGAGGATGAGATGGCTGGATGGCATCACCGACTCGATGGGCATGAGTTTGAGTAAACTCCGGGAGTTGGTGATGGACAGGGAGGCCTGGCGTGCTGCGATTCATGGGGTCGCAAAGAGTCGGACACAACTGAGGGACTGAACTGACTGACTGACTGACTAGAAAAATCATAGGTTTGACTATATGGCCTTTGTCAGCAAAGTGCCTTAAATGCTCCACCTAAAATTCAATAAAGAAGAATGACAATAGAGCATCCAACCACAAAGTTAGAAAAGGATAACAAAATAAACTTAAAAGTAGAAGGAAAAGGTAACTAAGTAATTTGAAGGAATAGTTTAATGATTTAGAAGATAGAATAACAGTAGGTAAGATCCAAAAAAGGTTTAAAAGACAACAATAAGACAGATACATTTATAGCTTTAAATAAAGACCAAATTTAGAAGACTAATATATACAGAATAAGATGAAATAAAGAGGAACTAGCCCAGAGACAGAATTAATCATTAAATTTATTTTTTTAGCTCTATAAAAACAAATTTGAAAACCAGAATGGCTACGAAATTTTCTGATTTCAGAAGACAAAAAAAATTCTGAATGTAATGATATGCATGGAAAAATGGAGAAAGTTGTCAGAGTTATATCCCCAAAGTCACTAGGCTAAATGGCTTGACAGAAGAATTTCATCAGCTTAAAAACAAATAATTCCAATATTTCAATATTAATTGCTCTGTTCTAGAAATTGAAGAAGGAAAAAATCCAACTTATTTAAATGAATCAAACAATCCATTGAGATTAAATCTTAGTGAAAATTGAACATAAAAAGAAAATGCCAAGCTAATTTCTCTTATGAATATCAATTTTTAAATCCTAAATGAAACATTACCAAACAGATTTAGCAGCACTTAAAAGTATAATAAAGTATATCCAAGTGGAATTTATTCTAGAAATGCAAGGATGGCTTAACATTAAAAAAAAGATAACATGATTCGTCATATTGAAATGATTCATCTCTGAAAAGGAAAGACTAATTTTTGATTTTAAAAATTCAATAAAATAGAAATAGATGGATATTTTCTTAACATGAAAAAGAATCTATCACTGCATCTTAAGTAATAGGAAAATGCTGGAAGATTTCCTACAAAAGTGAAGAACAAGAGAAGTCCCACTTTCAGTACTATTGCTTAATATTGTACTGGAAGCAGCAATGAAATTAGATAAGAGGAAGAAATTAGAAGTATGAAAATTATAAAAGGGAAGATAAAATTATAATGCTCAGATGATATTGTTATATATCTGGAAAACCTAGAAAGATACATTTTGGAACTGTTGTCAGGAAGAACTAAATTCAATAATGCAGCAGTGTACAAAATAAATATACAGAAATCATGAACTATGTGCTTCCCTGGTGGCTCAGAGCTAAAGAAGCTGCTTGCAAAGCACAAGACTCCGGAGACATGGGTTCAAACCCTGGGTCAGGAAGATCCCCTGGAGGAGGGCATGGCAACCCACACCAGAATTCTTTCCTGGAGAATCCCATGGACAGCGGAGCCTGACGGACAACAGTCCATAGGGTTGCATAGTCGGACATGACCAAAGGAACTGAGGCAGGCACACATATATATACATATAGAACCATATGGACTGATGGATGAGTGGATAGATAGAGACAACTAGTTAGAGTATATAATGGAAGACACAAGCTTATTCACAATATCAACAAAAAGATAAAATATCTAGTAATGAATTTAACAAGAAATATTCAAGGCATACATGAAAAAAAAATTTTTTTTAAGACCTCTGAAGACTCTTGAACAAATGGAAAGTCTGTCTATATTCTTGCATGGGATGACTTGAACTCATAACTATTTCATTTCTTCAAAGTTAATTTTTATCTAAGTTAATATTCTCCAAAGACTCTTGAACAAATGGAAAGTCTGTCTATATTCTTGCATGGGATGACTTGAACTCATAACTATTTCATTTCTTCAAAGTTAATTTTTATCTAAGTTAATATTCTCCAAAGACTCTTGAACAAACGGAAAGTCTGTCTATATTCTTGGATGGGATGACTAGAACTCATAACTATTTCATTTCTTCAAAGTTAATTTTTATCTAAGTTAATATTTAAGCTTAACAAAATCCTAATAAAAATGCCAATAGTTCTTTTGGGGAGAGAAAGGGGGATTGGGAAATTGATAAGGTGTTTACAAAATTCACATGGAAAAATAAACAAGCATAATCCTTCTGCAATTTGTTCCTTCTTAAAAAAAAATGTATCTGTGTTGGTACATATACATCATTCACTCTAAACGCAGTGTAATACTTTTCTGTTGTATGAAGACACTGTAATTTATTAGTTTTCCTGTTGATGGATATTCAGATTGTTTCCTGGGTTATGGAACACCCTTAATGGTTCAGATCATCCTTTGTGTTTGTATGTGTGTGTGTCAGAGAGAGAGAGGCAGGATGGGGGTCGGGGGACAGAGGCAGCTTGGGTTTGAGGCTCCTATACTACCTATAGCATATAAATTCAGACCTATACATGACAGTCACCTGGGGTTTTGAATTCTTTTAGATCACTTGAATTTCCTTAGCGATTTGCCTGATGCATCCTTGGGTTGATGGAAAAAGTTTTCCTTGACCCTTTGTAAGTGTTTTATGCTCTCCACCTGCACGGACTGAAGGTCACGGTGCTGCCTGTAAATCGCAACCCCTGGGATTTAAGTCATTAGGTTCAAGACCCTTGAGGGCCACCACAGTATCAGTTTCTGCTTCCACCTCCGGCTTTGAGGTCCCTTGTTTTATCTGACTTCTGGGAATTCCAGTTCTTTCTTTCAAGCTTGACTAGTAATCTTCACGTTGTGCTTTACTTAGCATTTCTGTGTGGCTGTGGGAGGCCCTTTTGTGTCAGCTCTGTTCAGGGCAGGCCTGGGAGTCCCAGGCCCACAATGGGTCCCCAGGACATTGTATCTTGTCTGGTTGCTCCAGCCAGTGAATTCATGTTCTGCTTCTGGCTCAGCGGCTCCTGCTCTGTCAGCCCTGGATGCCTTTATCCAGGTCACAGTGGGTGGAATCTGGGAAAGTGCTGTGCAGAGCACCCAGCACAGAGGCTGCCCCCAAAAGGTGTGTGCTGATTTAGGACGTGAAAAACAGACGTTAGGAGCATTTACACTCTTCTGCAGGTTGGCACTAACCCATTAATCAATATGAATAATCAATTAGCTTCAAACCTATGGGATTACATTAGCAACCAGACCCTGAGCCTTCAGAACCTCTGTATTCAGAGTCGGGGGAATGAAGGATGCGGGGACAGAGGGGAAAACCTGAACAAGGCCTGTCCAAGTCTGGGGAAATGAACTCCCCTCTGGACATGCTCTACAGGAATCATGAGCCTCAGGCTCGACGGGAAGCAGGTTTAGTGTGACCTGCAGATCCTTCTAAGGGCTCTGGTTTGGGGTTTGGCCCATAGCCAGTGTGGTCTCTGGACCAGAATCCTTCCTATCATAAAAGGTTCTGCAGAACAAGGTTTAGGGTAATCTGTGTAAGTGGAGAAGAATTTGGAGAGGTTGGAAAGAGTTTCTACCAGGGAGAAACTCAAGATGGGGCTCCATCCCAGGGACGTGGGGGGAGAGGGCAGCTCAGCAGCCCCCTGGGAGCTGCACAAACACTTGCATTTTCTATCCACTGGTGGAGGGGTAGGTGGGGCTCCTGGTATGCAGCCAGGAAGCTCCCCAGGGCCTACCAGTGGAAAGGATTGTGGCGAAACATGAGTGATGGGGTGGGAAGTCTCAATGTATTTGGACACTGTTACTCACTCAGACTTTTGCTCCTTGGAAGACAAGCTATGACCAACCTAGACAATGTATTAAAAAGCAGAGACATTACTTTGCCAACAAAGATCCATGTAGTCAAAGCTATCATTTTTCTAGTAGTCATGTGCAGATGTGAGAGTTGGGCTATAAAGGCCAAGCACCGAAGAACTGATACTTTCAAACTGTGGTGCTGGAGAAGAATCTTGAGAGTCCCCTGGACAGCAAGGAGATCAAACCAGTCAATCCTAGAGGAAATCAATCCTGAATATTCATTGGAAGGACTGAGGCTGAAGCTGAAGCTCCAATAATTTGGCCACCTGATGCAAAGAGCTGACTCATTGGAAAAGACCCTGGTGCTGGGAAAGATTGAGGGCAGGAGGAGAAGGGGATGACAGAGGATGAGATGGTTGGATGGCATCACTGACTCAATGGACATGAGTTTGAGCAAACTCTGGGAGATAGTGAAGGACAGGGAAGCCTGGCGTGCTGCAGTCCATGGGGTGGCAAAGAGTGAGACATGACTGAGCGACTGAACAACCACTTGCTCAGGACTCATTGGAGCAGGAGATTCCATAAAGTGCTGGATCAGCTTGAGGAGGTGGGGTTGAACTGTCAGTCACAAAACAGTGTTCATTCTCTTCTATTCAGTAGAGGACTACTTTCTGACAGGGAGGGAGCGCAGATACAGCAAACATGTTAGTCTTTGTCAGAAGAGTCCATCTTGGAGGATGAAAGACTTTTAGGGGATTCAGGGGATGCATTAGGCAGTTTGTCAAAAGTTATTCTTACATTAATAGCCAAAGTTCCCACAGATTTGATCCAAAGAACAGTAGGGCCTCCTGACTGCAAGGGGCAGCCAAGAGCAGCTCAAGGCACAGAGAGCAGAAAGGAATCACTGGCCCATGAGCCCAGGTGGGGAAAGAAGGGGAAGCACGTAAGCAGATATGTGGACAGAGAGGGATGAGGAGGCAACACCCTAACTGCCTCTGGGGACCCTGAGGCTGTCTTCCTTCTACTCACCAGTGCCACCTTGGAAGGCTTGGGGGTGATGCTCTGCCAGGAGGATGCTAAGAAAAGAGACCCAAGGTTTTTTTACTGGTTGTAGCCTATTTTGTAACACAAAGGAGGAGGCACTTCCCACCTCTATCACTCATACATTTTGCCCTGATCCCTCTGACGGGTAGGCCTTGGGGAACTGCCTGGCTGAGTACCAGGAGTACCCCCCCAACCCCTCCTCCACTAGTAGATAGAAGATCCAAGTGATTGTGTGGCTCCCAGGGGCCCACTGAGCTGCCCTCTCCCAGGTCCCTGGGATGGAGCCTTATCTTCAGTTTCTGCCTGATGGACTTGCCTGATTCCTAGAACCTCAAAACATTCCCCTTTTCATTCTAGGTGAAGCTATGCAATTCCCAAGTTGGGCAATTTCCACAAGGCCTCTCCTAAAATCTTTTATTTTTCTTTCCTTTTCAAAAAATAATCTGGAGCAGTGGTTCTCAACCAGGGGGGCAATTTTGCATGCTCCCCCCTCCCCAGGGGAAGTTTGGCAATCTCTGGAGATGCTTGGTTATCACACTTGTAGGGGTGGGAGAGGTAGGTAGTGCATCTGTGGACCAGGGATGCTTCTAAACATCCTACACAGGAGACCTCACAACAAAGAGCTGCTATGTCGCTTCAGTCGTGTCCAACTCTGTGTGACCCCACAGACGGCAGCCCACCCGGCTCCCCCGTCCCTGGGATTCTCCAGGCAAGAACACTGGAGTGGGTTGCCATTTCCTTCTCCAATGCAAGAAAGTGAAAAGTGAAAGTGAAGTCACTCAGTCATGTCCGACTCTTAGCGACCCCATGGACTGTAGCCTCCCAGGCTCCTCCGTCCATGGGGTTTTCCAGGCAAGAGTACTGGAGTGGGGTGCCATTGCCTTCTCCGAATGTCAGCGGTGCGGAGGTTGAAAAACCCTGAACTAGAATCATTTTCTCACCAAGTTTCTGTTTCTTCCCAAAGGCAAGTGCCAAGCTCCAGGCCACTTTTGCTTTCAGGTCAGCTGATGCCACATCCTCAAGGCAAAACGCCCTGGGTATTTTCTTTAGAATTGGTGGGGAAAAATTACAGAGAATAAAATACTCATCGGTGTCTGATTCTCCGACATCAGGAAAACAACATGTAAATTAAATTTTCAATCCATTATTCTGCCACACCTTCAACCTGCCAAGCTCTGAGATGCCCGAGGACCTCCAATGGCACAATTTCACTTTGCTTCCTTTTCTTTTCCCACTTTCAGGTTTATGTATCTCTGTGGAGATGCAAGTCCAAAGTGTGGGAGTGGATGAGATCACTCCCAGAGCATTCTCTCTGCAGGGGATGGGGGGAGTAGAGGAGCGAGGACAGGACCCCCAAGAAATGCAAGCAAAGAATGAAGGGCAAAGTGAGGCAGGAGAGGATGACATTCCATTGGGGAGAGGGGCAAAGAGCCGTGAGAGAGGCAGGAGGAGAATTTCATTCAAACACATCACACATTTTAAAACACTGACTCTTGTGCCAGGCCCTGTGCTAGAATTCAGAGGTGCTGGTGTGGGTCAAGAGAATGTGAGATCTGTTCATTCATTCACTCACTCATCCATCCACTCAACACTATTGAGTGTTATGTGTCAGATGCTGTTCTGGATCCTGAAGTTGTGCTTCTGCTCGGCGGCTCAGTTGTGTCTGGCTCTTTGTGAATGTAGCATGCCAGTCTCCTCTGTCCACAGGATTCTCCTGGAGCAGATTGCCATTTCCTCCCTCAGAGGATCTTCCCAACCCCGGAAGACCCGCATCTCCTACATCTACTGCATTGGCAGGCGGATTCTTTACCACTGAGCCTCCTGGGAAGCCCTGGGTACTGAGGTCAGTGGTCATCAAAACAAAGTTTCCCCACTCGAATGATGAAGACATGGGGGAAAGGGTGAAGAAATGTTGCCAAAGAAGTTAATTGGGGTGAGAGTTGGAAAGAGGCCATTCAATCTGCCTTCCCTGGGGGGCCACAGAGAGCAGTTCTGGGGGATGGATGCTTGCCAAAGCTGGTGGCAAATGGCCCAGCCCAGGGACTTCCCTAGTGGTCCAGTGGTTAAGACTTCATCTTCCAATGCGGGGCGGGCGGGGGGTGAGGGGGTGGGGTGGGATTTGATCCCTGGTCAGAGAACTAAGATTCCACATGTCTTGTAGTCAAAAAACCAAAACATAAAACAGAAGCAATACTGTAACGCATTCAGTAAAGACTGTAAAAACTGGTCCACATAAAAAAACAAAACAAAAAAATGGCCCAGCACAGGGGCCAAGGTGGGGATAGGGGAAGGCCTGGCACGTAGTCGGCCTCACCAGACGTTGGATCAACCAGCCAGTTTCTGGGTCACTGCCTAGAAATTGTCCCCATCTCCTTCCCTGGTGATTTATTGAATCTGCTGTTACAGCCTCTGCGATTTTTCTGAAAAGTTTTGTGGAGAGCAGGAAAGGAAAAGTGCCGGAGTCCTAGATTCAGAAAGGGGGAAGGAGGTATTTATTATTCCTTTAGTATAAGACAAGGCACAGCACCAGGAAAGGAATAATCAAAGTTGACAGCCCAGAGGAGATGACAGGAAATGGTTTGGAGGAGTCTCCTTTGGTCACGAATGCTAAGAGAATTTGTGCCGAACCAGGGAGTTAACTGTGAGAGATTTTGCCTCAAAAACATGTCTAATTTCATTTTTTAAACCCTGCTAGTAGAGGTGAAGCGGGCTTGTATCCGTGGATTATACCACCCCAGGAGGGCTTCATAACAGACGTGAAAATAAATGAGTTATGACAGTCACTTCCTGAAGTCGGCAATGCTCCTTCTCACTGGAGATCCAGTGGCCATCAGTGTTGCAGAGAAAGAAGTTCCTGAAAGCCTTCACGTGGGTGGGTTTTAGGGCCTGGAATCAGAGAAAGTCCACTGTGATGGTAAGACCTTCAAATACGATAAGAACAAGAGTTGTTTCTTGAGGGTTTGTTTGAAAAAAAAAAAAGGTCTTGATACCAAACCCTGATGAGACTTGATGTTCACACCAAATCTGAAGCCAGGAGGCTTGTGTCTGTTGCCATGTGTCCACATCTGACCTCTCTGAGCCTCTGCAAAACCAGCAGATTGGAACATGACCTGTGAGGGTCTGATCTTGTTTGTGCTTGTCTAGCACCCACTGTCTATTTGTTTGGTAATGATGTGTCCATCTCCTTCAGGCTACCCCATCACCCATCATGAACACTGTTCATGAGCTTGGCAGTCTATTCTCACCTCCCCTGATCACGATGGTGGGGGGTCATCTCTGTTCCCCATCTGCAGGGAAGCCTGCTTCTCCAGTCTTTCCTTCAATCCTGTACACCATCCCATTCTTTCCACTGAAGTTTCTTTTTGCCTCCATTAGCAAGCATTGTTTCCGTTGCTTGCAACTGTTGCATCCTAAATACTCTTTGGATTTTGGAATCTGGGTGGGAATAATCCCACCTTACAGTATTGTTGAAGAGATGAAAGGAAACAATGTATATGAAGCTCCTGTCCCAGTGCCTGTCAGGGCAGGTGCAAGATGAATTCCCTTTTCTCCATGCCTCTACATCTCATCCATTGGACATGCCATGGGTGATGGATTTCCTCCATCATACCCTTCCAAGAGAAGCTTTTGTAAGAATTAAACTGAGCAAAGGTTATCGTGGAGAATAAATGAGATCATTCATTCTTTCTTTTGGCAAATATTTAATGAGTACCACCTAATAAGTGCCAGGCCCTTCTAGACACTGTGGATGCAGCAGTGAGTAATACCAAGGTCCTGAAGAACAGTAGTTCTCAGTATAGTGGGAGTTACAGTTACAGTTCAGTCACTCAGTTGTGTCCGACTCTTTGTGACCCCATGGACTGCAGCATGCTCGACTTCCCTGTCCATCACCAATTCCTAGAGCTTGCTCAAATTCATGTCCATCAAATCAGTGATATCATCCAATCATCTCATGCTCTGTCGTCCCCTTCTCCTCTTGCCTTCAATCTTTCCCAGCATCTGGGTCTTTTCAAATGAGTCAGTTCTTCACATCAGGTGGCCAAAGTATTGGAACTTCAGCTTTAGCATCAGTCCTTCCAATGATATTCAGGATAGTCAATCCTTTAGGATTGACTGGTTTGATCTCCTTGCAGTCCAAAGGACTCTCAAGAATCTTCTCCAACACCACAGTTCAAAAGCATCAGTTCTTCAACACTCAGCTTTCTTTATAGTCCAACTCTCACATCCATACATGACTACTGGAAAAACCATAGCTTTGACTAGGTTGACCTTTGTCAGCAAAATAATGTCTCTGATTTTTAATATGCTATATAGTTTGGTCACAGCTTTTCTTCCAAGGAGCAAGCATCTTTTAATTTCATGGCTAAAGTCACCATCTGCAGTGATTTTGGAGCCCAAGAAAATAAAGTCTCACAGTTTCCATTGTTTCCCCATCTATTTGCCATGAAGGTATGGGACCGGATGCTATGATCTTGAGGCAGGCAATAAACCAACAGATATTTGGTTTAAATGGAGTAGTCAGGGAATGTGCCTCTCTGGAGATGACAGATGGGCAGAAATATGACTGAAATGAGGGAGGGGGATAAGCCAATATCTAGGGGAGGAGCTTTCCAGGCAAGGGGGAAAGCAAGTTCAAAGGCTCTGAGGCAGGTGTGGCTGGGAAATAGCAAAGAAGCCAGTGTGTCTGGAGCATGGGGAGTAGGGAAGAGAAAGGTGGGAAAGGAGGCCAGAGAAGTAGGAGACTCTACAGCAGCCCTGCCAAGTGGCGCATCCTGCCTTTGCTTACATGCCTCCAGAGATGGGGAACTTACCCCCACCCACATTAGGACAAGTTTGACCCTCAGTATTTATTCTTACTCTGGACCTCCAACCATCAGCCTTATTTTGCTTCTTGAAGTCCCACAGAACCCATTGCTTCTCTTGGCCAACTCCTTGGGGACCTGAGGATCTTAATCTTACTCCTTGAGATGTTCCTCTTCAGTTGTCATTTGGAATCTCTTTGGAATTCATCAGGACATTTCCACCCCATGTTGTAGGCACAACACCTCTTAATTCTGCCTGAGATGATGCTGGCATTTACAGCAACCTGTTCCACAACTGTCAGTGCCCACGGCACCAGGCTTTTCTTTTTTAAAAAAATATCTATTTATTTGACTGCATCCAGTCCTGGTTGTGGCACACAGGATCTTCATTTCATCCCAGGTAATCTTTGATTGCAGTGCAACCTCTAGTTGTGATGTGTGGGCTCAGTACTTGCAGTGGGCAGGCTCCAGAGCATGGGCTTCAGTAGCTGTGGCATGTAATCTCTCTAGTTGTGGCACATGGGCCCCGCCACTTTGTGTGTGAGATCCTAGCTTTTGGACCTGGGACCTAAACTGCATCCCCCACATTGCGAGGCAGTTCCCCAACCACTGAACCACCAGGGATGTCCCAGGCTTCCTTTTCATGAAAGAGACTGTTCACCCTGGGCTCCTCTCCTGTGTTGAAGTCACTGGTTTGAAATAAAGGTGCAGAACATGACATTTACTTCTGTTAAATGTCTTCCTGTTGGATTAAGCTCATGGATCTGACAAGTGAGACCTCTTGAGATCCTGATTCTGTCACCCATCAGACGGACTCTTTTTCTCCTCTTCTCACACACAAGTCTTACCCCAAGCCCTCTGTGCAGGGCTCTGGCCAGCCACTGCAGATGCAGAGATTCCCTCGGGGAACCTACAATTGAATTTTGTGGAGGACGTGAAATCAGGTAGTTACGGTCCAGTGTGTAGCTTCTGTGGGAACCTGGCAGAAGTAGGTGTCAGGAACTGCCAGTGGAGGTGACCTGGAGCTGGTACTTGTCAGGAATCCAGCTGGAAGGAAAGGCATTCCAGGAAGAAGGCATAGCAAATGCCAAGTCATGGAGACAGGGGAAGTTAGTGCTGTGTTCATGGAACCCTTGGAGTGTGAGGCATCTAACATGCGTACAGAGTATGAAGAAGCTCTGTCTGGCCGGAACAAGTAGATTATCAGAGCATCCATGTCTTGAGTGTTTCCCAAGGACCAGCTGGATCCAGGGAACTCTGTTTTCAGTGTAAACACACCCTGTGGGTTTTCTGCAGGGGCTCTGTACTCATTTCGTGGGGCTACCCTGTGAGACCACCACAGATCAGATGTTCCTCTCTGGGGTGGGAGTTGGGGGGTTCCTTGTGAGTCCCAGCCAGGCCAGGACTGGCTTGACCTCAGCTGGTGGGAGCTGGTCAGAAACACTCTGTTTTCACTCAACACCTTCTATAGTCTTGATCCAGGCTTTCTCCAGTCCGTTTGCCTTTCCTGTGGTGCTATGCCTGTCCCTGTAAGGTCCTTGAAATTCTGGGGACCCAAAATGACTTCTGTTCCAAATTTAGCACCTGAGCCCAGCAGCATTCTGTCTTGCAAAACTACCACTCTGCCAGCTTCACATGAAGGGCTCATTTAATATGCAGCTGAGAAACAGCCCTACAAAGCAAGGAAGATAAGGTGGGAATGTTGAATATTCATTTTTGTGGTTAGAGGGTGTTTTTCCTGGGATTCTGTTATTCAAATTAGCTTGGATTGTAACTTTCATTTCAACAACAAATACTTAAAGAAACACAACAGGATAATAATCCCTGATGTGTTCTCCAGAGATCTCCTTTAAAGTGACCTGCTCCCCCAAATGCCACCTTGAAGGCAGGGACCATGGCTGACCACTTCCTGTAGCCTCACAGGCCTAACCCAGCAGACAGGAAGAGCATGGATGACAGCTAGCTGGTCTCTGGTCCTGAGGTCAGTGCCCTCAGCCCCAAGATCTGCTAGTTGATATATAGCGTTTGGCAGGGCAATGGGCCAGCCTGACCCTCAACTCAGCATAGGAAGTAACCGAGCAGGGAGGTCAGCTGAAGATCTTTGGAAGCCACTGCCCCTAATTCCCAGCGGAACTGGTGAAGCCTGTTCTACTAGACCTGGAAACTCAGTCGGACTGATCAGTGATGAAAAGCTGAGCAGCAGTTTGCATTTCTATTATGATAAAATAGTTTTGCATCCATCTGTGTCTTTCCATCTCCCCTGACACCTCTTTGTTCAAACCTGGATAGACACTCACCTTCTAACAACTTCCTGCTTTCACCCTCAATCCTCTCAAATCTCCACCTGGCAGCCAGAGTGATTTTTGAGAGTGTAAGTTGGACCATATCATCCTGCTTAAAAGCCTCTGTGCCTTCCCATTGAGCTTAGGATAAAATCCATGGCTCACATGGCCCTGCAGGGCCAGGCTCCTGCCTGCCTCTCTGAACGCCTCTTTTTCCACTGTCCTCTGTGCTTCTGCTACCAATTCCTAGAATGTGCCAAATTCTTTTCTGCCTCAGGCCCTTTGCACTGGCTGTCCTCTCTCTTGGGACATGATTCTCAGCTCCTCTCCAGGTTAGCTCCATCTCATCTTTCAGTTTCAATATCACTTCCTCTGAGAGGTCTCCCTGAATCTCTCAGAGCTGGTTTCCCCATAAGAGTCTGTTATAATACTCTATTCTTTCTAATTTCCTTACTCACAATCTATGAGTTGTTATTTGTCTCCTCTATTAAAAGGCAAATTCCTTTAGGGCAGAGGTCTTCTCTGTGTCAGTCATCATTGAAGCCTCAAAACCCAGCACAGTGCTCGATAATAGTGACCAAATGAATTAGCTGAGTGCCGCCTATGTGTCCGGCTCCTCATACACTTTTTCTCATTTAACTTTTACAGTCATGTTGTGGAGTTGGCTGTTGTTGCCCATCACGGGGAGTGAAAGCCACTCTCACAATATCACACAGGGCACAGCGAGACACTGAACCCAAATCAACTGACCCCACAGTCCACTTCTTTCCACTGTGTCCTCTGCACTGGAAGACCCAAGTACTGGCTTCGCTGCTTACCACCTATGGGACATAGCACAAGGCCCTAGCTTGTTAAACTTCCTTTCCCTCATCGGTAAAATGTGGGCATTAATACAAATATTATTATAGTTGCCTCTATAATTATCTATCACTATATATGCCTCTATAGTTTAGCTTGGACTTTGGAGCCAAATTATCAAGATTCTCCAACCAGGTACAATCTGTGTGACCCTGCTCAGTGCCTGCATTTATTATTATTATTATTATTTTGGCCACAATGCAGGGCTTATGGGATCTAAGTTCCACCACCAGGGATCAAACCTTGCCCTGGGCAGTGAGAGCAAGGAGTCCTAACCAGTGGACCACCAGGGAATTCCCCTGATTTTATAATCTGTGAAATGGGCATAAGTGGAAATGCTGAGAAGATCCCACAAGCAAATGTAGGTGAAGTTGTTAGAATGACGCCAGGCATTTAGCTCATTACTTAGCATTTATGAACTTTATTTCTCTCCAAGCCCCTTCCCCTTTCAGCCTCACAAAAACCCTTTGAGAGCCAGGAAAGGATTGATTTTCCTATTCTATAGGCGAGGAAACTGAGGCTTGGGAGGTCTTGTTCAGTCTCGCCCCCAGCGGGTGAAAGCGCTGGACTCAACCCAGAGCAGAAGCCAGCATCCTTTCCTCCGCGCCCCTACGGCTTTCCCCCTCACTTCATCCCGGGCCCGCACTCCCCCTCCTGCCCCACCTGCCTTGTTTCTGCTGATCTGTCTTCTGCTCCATTAGGCAGGGCCACGGCCTCGGCCCTCGCAGGCCCCGGTGCCCTTGGCGCGCTCCGGCGGCCAGCGCCTGCCCGCCCCTGCCCGGGAGGTGACAGCAAAGTGAATTAGCGCGTGGCCCAGGGCTCGGGGGCGCCGAGGTGCCGGGCAGCTCCGCGGGCGCAGCACTTCCCGGCCTGCTATTTGCACAAAGTGCGCTCAGGGCCTCTTTACATTTGCACTTGCCGGTGGAGTTAGCGTTTCCGCCGAGCTCGACTTCTCCAAAGGGCGCTCGCAACCTGGTTTTGAGGAACCCAGGCGGATCCTAAGTCTCTCTCTCTCTCCGTCTTCCCAGCTTCCGGTTTCTCTGCTCCGGGCCGGCTCTCGCCTCCTCCCTCTACCTCTCAGACTCTCTCTCCATCCTAGGAGATTCTCTCTCTCTCTAGGTTCTTTGCATCTGCCTTCCTCCAATTCACTCCATCTCTTTCGTCCGTTTATTTCCGTCCATTTCTGCCTCTCTCCATCTATCTCTCCTCCGAGTCCAGCTCTGCATCTCCTTCCCTGTGCCTTTCCCCAAATCTTGCTGTCTCCCTCTCCAAATAGGTCTTCTGCACCCCGCACCACCCCCGCAATCCGCCTTTCATTTTCCCTCTCTGTCTCTCCACTTCCTGTCCTTCAGCAGAGCCAATAAAGACGCAGGACGCAGCCCGTGCCTCACCTTCCCGTGACTGATGCCTCCATCGTGGTTTGGACCTGATTCTTGGCCCTAGGGTACTTTCAGGTCTTTTCAGAGGGTATTTGGGGCCCGAGGAGAGGGGAAGGGCTCTTGGATCCCACCTGGACCAAGCCCCCATCATCCCTGTGGCTTTTGGGACAACCAGGGCAGGTTAAACATTCCAATGGTGTTAACTTGGGCATGTGTGTGTGCACGCGCGCGTGTGTGTGTGTGTGCAAAGTCGGTTCAGTTGTGTGCAACCCTTTGCGACCCTATAGATTGTAGCCCGCCAGTCTCCTCTGTCCATGGGATTCTTCAGGCAAGAACACTGGAGTGGGTTGCCATATGCTCCTCCAGGGGATCTTCCAGACCCAGGGACTGAATCTGTGTCTTTAATGTCTCCTGTGTTTGGCGGTGGGTTCTTTACCTCTAGAGGCACCTGGGAAGCTCTGGGAATGAGCCCAATTTGCTTTCTTTTCTCCGTTACCTCCCTGGGCTTCCTTCTCCCAGTCTTCGCCTTTGACCACTAATCCGAAGCTTGCTGAAAATTCTTTCTGGAAAATTCTAGATCTTCCAGCTTCTCTTAGTAGGTAGAACCTCTAAGAGCTGCTCACTTGATCTGCCAAGAAATACCATCCCCTCCTACCCTCAGAGTAGCCAGGTGGTCCAGGAACATCTGGAATTCACGAGCTGATGGTCTCTGGTAGGGAAGTCGGGGCTGGAGTTCCTTGGATGGGACTCTGAGGTTCCTGCAAGTGGCCAGCAGACTGGAATGGGCTGGGTGTGGTCAAGGAGGTGCTCTCTGCCTGAACATCTACTACATCCATTAATTTGGGAGTAGATCCCTGCCTGTGGGGAACAAGGGGCCTATGAAGTAACTGGAGTTAGTGCTCCAGGTGCCCAAGGGGTCTCTAGCCCAGGTTGGGATCGAGGTTGGGGGGTAACGGGGTGATAAAGCTCCAGTGGTGACCCTGGTTTTCTGTTTCACATGTATCAGGACATTTCTGTCCTTCCTTGACTGTTTTGTCTATCTAGAGGCATCCCTGCTCTTTGCAGCCTGACAGCTCTCACGATGCATGCCTCGTCTGCAGAATGGAGCTGCATCATTTTGAAATACTTGGTGTGAAAAAATTTGACTGGATCCTACAACCATTTGCTTGAACACAAGAAATTCCAACATTAATTCTGCCAATAAAGAAAAGACCTATTTGATTCTATAAATATAATTTCAATTACTGCATTGCATTGAATACCTGTTTAAAATGGTTTTTAAGTATTTCATCACTTACATGTGAGAACAAACTTTCTTGTTAATGGTTAACTGTCAAGAATTTGAAAAGATCCTCATTAAAACTCTTGATTATTTGTGTAGAGTCATTTGATCAATTGTGTGTAATCAGTTCCAGTTTTATATGTGATATTGAAAAAAAATGTTTCTGGGAGAAAACTGAGATTTCTCATTAAGACATTTGAAAAGATTTAATTTGGAAGTTATGTACAAACTCAATATTTACTGTCTCCTCTAGTACTTTGTATTTTACTTTTTATCATAATTATATTTTATAAAGAAAATGGAATTATAAATGCCTCCCAGTGGGTCTACATGAGTTGTGTAGGGGAGCAGAGAATTGGACTTTTGTTGGGACCATGGCAGCAAATGGTGAATTTCTGAGGATCCTGCCACATGAAGGTCAGAGAGTTTTTTCCGGAACAGGAAGTTGTTTCTGGTCATGAGTAACCTTGGCTTGAGGGGCTATCTCTGTGCTTCTTCTTCCCAGAATACAGTCCAAGAAAATGGAATCCCTGACTCTTCTTCAGGAGACTGGATTCCTGCCCCAGTTCCAGATGCTGTCTGCATCTCTGGCAGAAATGCATCTGCCTTCAGCCAGTGCTGCTACTTAAGACAGTGGTCAACACGGGCCATGGCAGACACACCCCCTCACGCAGGGTTTTCTCGTGGGAGGACCTTCCTTGAAGTGCTCCTGAGAATTACAGACTCCAGATAGGAAATGCCTGTCCCCAAAACCTGCTTTCCTGGGAATTGAACTGCTCTGGGGCATGAAAAATGTTGGTGCCTTGTTATCCCAGACACCAAGTCTGATCTGTTAGCCTGGGAATTTTTATGCACAGTGATGGGGAGGTGTAGGGGTGGGAGCTCTGTCTACCCCTTGCTAGTTGCATAACTTTGACCTCGACCTCTTTGTTCTCTCTAGGCCCAGTTTATTCATCTGTTATTAGGAGGCATTAATACTTGCCTTGCAGGATCCTAAGGAGAAAATGAGCATTTCTTTGTAAACTGTAAAGTCCTGTATGCATGGAAGGGTTTTCATCACTGCTGTCAGCAAATGTGGTACCACTATGACTCCTACTGAAGCAGGATGATCATAGCAAACTCCTTAGGAGCAATTCTACAGTTAGCAGCTTCTCTGGGGTTCTGGTGGCAATGGATGGGTGGTTAGGGGGACTTGGCCAGCAGGGATGACTTCCGCTTTAAGATTCAGCTCAAATTAGTCTCTGGTAACACAGTAGAGCCCTGTTCTTTCATTCACTGAGCAAACATTTACTTATTTATTTTATTTTAATTTATTAAAAATTTTGGCTGCACCACGCAGCATGTGGGCTCTTAGTTCCCTGACCAGGGAGGGAACCCGAGCCTCCTGCATTGGAAGCATGGAGTCTTAGATATTGGACCACGGGGCAAGTCCTACTTATTTAATTTTAAATAGCTTTTCTCTTTTTTCCCATTCTGAAAGTAATACATGCTCATTCTAGAACATTTAGAAAGACATGCTGGAAGAAGAAGATTTACCCCAAATCCTGCTGCCTGAATGAATATCCTGGGCACACAGATATCTCCTTGTACTCTTTCAAACACATTTTTTAAGGAAAATGTTATATCAAATAATACTTGCTGTTTTGTGATTGGCTTTTTAGAAAATCTGATAATGATTTTCGAACATTCATTAGGTCATAAAGTGCCTTTCTGTAGCATCATGAAGATCATTGGCTAGCTGTCCCTAACATGAAACATTCGGCGGTGCCTACTATGTGCAGAGCCCCGAGTGAGCTCCTCACTGGGACAGAGGGGATGAGTAGAGCCATTCCTGTCTGCTCTCTGAGAACCCGTCATCTGCAGAGGAAGCCACATCACTCCAGGGAGACAGGACCTGAGAAGCGCAAGGCAGGAAACATTTAAGTCTGCGGGAGAGAGAGGACATTTCTAAAAGAGGAAGCAGGGGAAGTGTCCTGCGGGACTGGCCTGGAAGGGTGATCTGTATTTATTTATTTAAGATTTGTTTATTTTTGGCTGTGCTGGGTCTTTGTCGCTGTGTATGGCCCTCTCCAGGTGCATCAAGCGGGAGCTACTCTCTAGCTGCAGTACGCGGGCTTCTCACTACAGCAACCTCTCCTGTGGTGGAGCACGGGCTCTAGAACATGGGCTTCCATTGCTGCTGCCCTCGGGCTCCAGAGCACAGGCTCAGTTGCCCCGTGGCATGTGGGTTCTTCCCGGACCAGGGACAAACCTGTGTTTCTTGCATTGCAAGGTGGGCTCAACCACTGGACCACTAGTGAAACACTGATCTGTATCTAAACATGTGAAAATGTGAAGGATTTCTGGGTGGCAGGAAGAAATGAGTTATGGGAGTGGGCAAATCCACGCATCTTCAGAAAAATGATAAAATCACACCATGTTCTCTGTGCTTTTGTGGAAGCTAGTAAAGAGGGTGGGCTTTTGCATCAGTATTGGTAAGCTCAAACCTGTTATCCCACCAAGGGATGGGAGCATATACAGCAGGGTTGTATGAGTGACCTTGAGCAAGTGTGCATGGGTGCATGCTAAGTCACTTCAGTTGTGTCCGACTCTGTGCGACCCTATGGACTATAGCCTACTAGGTTTCTCTGTCCCTGGGATTCTCCAGGCAAGAATGCTGGAGTGGGTTGCCATCCACTCCTCCAGGGGATCTTCCCAACCTAGGGATTGAACCTGTGTCTGTTACGTTTCCTGCTTTGGCAGGTGGGTTTTTTACTACCAGCACCGCCTGGGAATCCCCCTTGAGCAAGTCATATAACCTCAAAAGCGTAAAGCAGGAAAGACTCTATGCCCTCCTTCCAAATTTGCATTTCATAGAAGAGAATTGAGACCCAGAAGAGAAGGCAACTTACCTGAAATGCCACAGCAACTGTTGGAGTTGATGTTAGGAGCTGATGGACATCTTCAAGTTTAAGGACCAGATTGTTCATAGAAGTCCACCCAGCACTAGGCACAGACTTGCACAGGAACTACTCCACACATACACACACACACACACACCCCTCAAAACAGATTTATTAAACTCAACTGAGCTACTATGGTTCTGATAACCAGCCCAGACTTCTAGCACTATCTTGAGGGAAGACCATGAGAGGGAATGAATTTGCCATGCTTCCTAAGATGCACAGTCAAGAAGAAAGTATTAATTTCTGTCCATCCCTGAACCTGGGATCAGGGTTCCCACCTAAGTCAGACTCTTTTGGTGAGAAGAATCAGAGATTCACTGGAACTATGTTAAACAGAAAGGAGTTTACTATAAAGATATATAAAATCTTTGGGGAATCCAAGGAAGGGAATCATAGGGTAGTCATGCCTCCTGGGAATTAGAGCTGAACCCTGAGAATCTATTAAAGTCAATGCAGCTGTATCTTCTCCCTGGACACCAGTCTCTCAGGCTAAAGATCCACTTAAGCATGCATTCAACCCATCCATCTATCCAGCTATGATCCATCCATGATTCCATCTATTCCATGATCCATTTGTCCGTCTATCCATCCATCCACCATACAATCAAATGTTGCATGAGTTTCTGTCCTTTGGTGAGCTTCTGCCATTAGCTATTACATACTATGGTGGAGATAGAAATGAACAAGCACAGTCCTTGCTCTCAAGGAGCTCACAGTCAAACATAAAATTGCTGTCATATTTACTCATTCCCTCATCCTTCAGTAAACATTTCACCGTGCTAGGATGGGGCTGGCATTGGGAAGGCAAAGATGAATAAGGCACCCATGTCTCTCTAAGAACCAAGTCTAGGGAGGGGGACCCATGGATACAATCATAATACAATCTGATTGGTGCTAAAAGAGGAATTGATGGACTGATTTGTTGATATTCTGCCTTATTCTGTGAAAGAGTTAAGATTTAAAGATATATAGATTAAAGGCTCTGGGATGTGTATCAATGCAGAACTATTTTGCGATTATATTGTTGGGGTCATAGGGCTGGAGCATCTCCTTGTGGATGGGAGTGGGGTTTTCACAAAAGGAAATGAAAATGTCCATTGTCAGTCTTCTAAGAAAGATGTCATTTGTGCCTCAGGAAATGAGGACTTTGGCAAGCAGGCATTAGATGGGGGCAAAGAAAAAGACTTTCTGTCTGCGGTGTAAGCTGTGGCACTCTCTGGTACATTCCTAGAGGTGGTGGGGTAGATGCCAGGGTGGAAGGTGAGCTTCCCTGGACCCCATAGGAGCGACCAAGTAAAAGGCCTCTAGCCTGTCCTGAAAGAGAGTCTGGGGCAGGTTTGGGCCTCCACCTGCCTCCTCTCTATGGTAATTTCTTCCCTATAAACAAGGTGACAATACAATTGAAAGTATTGGCATCACATACTTTCAAATACACTGGCATCATCAGAAGTGAAAGGGAGTAATTTATAACTATGCTTAAGCTGCAAAAGTCAGTGGGAGCATGGAACCACCTGCTTATCATTAATCTATCAGTAAAGTGTCTTTCAAAGTTATAGATCTCTGTCTTCTGGAGAGAAAGAGGGAAGGGCCTGCGTTCATACTTGAGGTCTATGCCCAAGTCTGAATCCTGAAAGAAATGATTATTGACTCCCAACTGTGAAAAGAAAATGGCAAGAGAAAAAAAGAATAAGTGTTTAATTCAATGTCTATAAAACATCAGGCCAACTTTGTTCATGGCTAAATTCATAAAGACTCCTGTACATTTGAAACCTGTTTACAGCTTTGATTCTCTCTTTTCTCCAGAATCCTCAGGAAATACTGTTGAGAAATCATAGCCAGATATAAATCAGCTACTCATGGCCAAATCATTTCAAAAGTCAAATTATAAAAATTAAAAAAAAATTTACAGCCAGAAATTATATTCACTGAAGTCTATGGGTGTGTTTTTAATGTAGAGTGGGGACTTCAAAAGTCAGAGTATCCCCAAATCAATAAAACTCTTTAAAAAGTCCCCAGCATAGGCCAGGCCACTGTGGCACACAGGATCATTACTCATATGGTCTACATGAATGGTGCCATAGAGTTGTGCAGTGAACAACCTGCACAGCTGTCCAGGGTGATCACGAACATAAAGTGGGCAGGGTACTCTTCCAGAGGCCAAAGAGAGGATAGCAGAGGGTGGCGCAGTCTCCTGAGAGAACAACTGTGCCTGGGAAGCAGCTCAGCGTTGAGGCAAGGAAGACAGAGCAAATTCACTCAGTGTGTAGGAGCTAAGTCTTGAGTCTCTCTTTGCTAACAGTCCAGCAGGGAGGACAGCCCTGCATACGAAGAACTGGGCTCGGAGGCCGTGGCTGTGACAAGGGTCACAGCAGTGGTCAGAAAGAGTGCAGTGGGGGACATGAGAAGGAGGAGAAGGTAATCCCAAATGAAGGGACTGTGGGGGCTGTATAAATAAGGGTTGATTCACACTGAGTCTTAGAATAGAGCAAGGATTCATTCAGGCAGAGAAGCAGGGGTGGCAAGCACAGGATACAGAGTGCCCTGGGGTGCCTCAGGGAACCTTCCAACCTGCTCCTCTGGCCCTTTCTCTGCTAAAATATGTCAGCCATCAGATGCTGTTTAATTCCAGCTGGACAGAACCTGCTGGATGGGAGAGTGGGGTGTGACTTGGCTGGAAGCGAAGGTGCTCAGCTGGCAAGCACCTTTTTCCTGACCCCAGCTCCGGCCTTGGCAGAGCACGTGGCTGCAGGGGGTATCCTGGAACTGCCTCCTCCTCTTACACGATTCCGGGGCCTTCCGGCCAAAGATGATTTTTTTTTCTTTTCTTTTTGCCGTAAAACAGCTTCCCTGTTTATTTTACCATAAATCCGTAATACTGTTCCTGGTGGGAAGAAGTGTGCAGGCGCTCTTTAGAAGCTATCCAGAGAGACTGGTGTTTGAGTGCAGAATTACCTACCCAGCTTCAGAATTGGACAGGGCCAGCCCCTCATCTCAGGGGTAAAGAAATTATTAACTATCCCTTCTCTACCAACCAGGAAATTAAGACAAAAAGGTTAACTGCCTTGTCCATGTTCACCCAGAGATTATTGGAACCAGTGTCCCGGTCCCCATCTACGAGGCATAGCAGCAGAGGTGACGGTTGAGCTAGATTTTAACATTCAGTGGATATAAAGCACAAGGATTGGAAGGGAAAGATTCTGGGCTAAGGCGTCAGCTGAACAAGGGTGGGAAGCAGAAGGCAGTGGCAGTCATCCTGCACTAAAAAGATCTGACATTTTTTATCCAGGTAGGATTTCTAAGTGTTTTACTTATATTAGCTCACCTGCTCCTTACAACAACGTTATCAAGTATGATGAATCCCATTTCATGGATGACAAAACTGAGGCACAGAGAGGTTAAGTGATCTATCCAAGGTCACAAGTCTATGAAGCGTCAGATCTGGGGCTTGAACTGAGACAGCTTTGCTGCAGGGCCCCCTGCTTAGCCATCAGGCAGTAGGGCCACTCACACATTGGATGCCTGTTGTGGTGCTGTCAGAGGCCTTGCTAAGTGCTTTTCATGCAGTGTCACATTTCATCTTCATCCCAGCACCGAAGGTGAGGATGATTGTTATTCCCATTTCACAGATGCAGAAATGGAGGTTCAGACAGGCTAAGTATCTTGCCCGAGGTCACACTCTGCCTTGCATCCCAGGAGTTGTTTCTAAACGAGCTCCTACTTCATTGAGAAAAGCCTAGCGCTCCCCAGAATTCCCTAGTCCCAGATCAATTGCTCCCGGCTTGCCACGGAGGCCTGTGTCGCCGCTAGATCAGTTTTAAGGTTTTCAATAATTCTGTGAAGAGACAGAGCAGTATAAAGCAAAGCTAAAAATATCATTTTTCTGTAGCTGTCATAACAACATTTGGGCTAATTGATTCTCAATAGAATAATGACATCCAGTATGTAGTGAGAAATATTCATGAAGAGATCTGTGAAATCCTCGAGGTGCCGAGCCACACCGGCAGCCCAGGACAACTCAGGAATGTGGCCGCATGGCCGGTGCATATGCCAGGCGTGCCACGCGGGCAGGTGACCGCCGGCCAGTGCCGCCCTGCCCTGCCTCGGGCCTGAGTTTGGACATCAAAGCTTTTTAGTCGAGGATTGTGGCTCCCAACCCCCAGGCTGCTTTAATCAGAGAAAGGTGATGAAAAGATTAGAGGGTATGATTTATGGAGAGAGATTAACATCAGAGGAGTTGAGGGGGAGAAAAGAGAACTCTCTTAAAGTAGTTGAGATAACAAAGGCTGTAGAGAGCGATGGGGGAAGGTAGGGAAGCAGCTGCGAGACTGGAGTCTTGAATGATTCCTGTAGGGATGGGCTGGAGGCGAGGGAGGCACCTCTGGGCCTGGGGTCGCCCGGCCTAGCCCCCACCTGCAGAGCTGCTCCTAGGCCATGTCTGGTGGCTCAGGCTCTGCAGGCATTCCTGGCCAATCTGCCTCCGCTGGGCCTTCCAGAGGGTCCCTGACAGAAGGGAGGTAGACCTGGAGTCTTGGGGGTGATGTGTGTGGCAGTACCCTAGCCTGGTGGGATGGTCTTCCAGGGCTGGACGCTGTGACGCGCAGGGCGGCGTGTGCCGTGTGGGTTGTGTGATCACTGGCAGACACGGGTCCCACAGAGGGACACGTGGTCTGTGGGGTGGGGTGAGGGTGAGCCCTGATAGGTACCAGGGACAGTGTTAAGGACCGGCCAGGCACGAGTTCATCTCATCTTTACAGCGATCTTGTGATATTTGGGACTCTTATAGTTCCTGGTCTACAGAAAAGGGACCCTGAGGCTCCAAGAGTTTAAGGAACTCAACTAAGTCACATAGCTAGTTGAGTGGCAGTGCTGGGATTGGGGCCCCAGAGCCCACAGGGTGCTAGAGAGAGGGGCAGGGGAGTGGGGTGGCTTGTGGGTGGGGAGGATTCGCTCGTGTATGCCTGCTGGGTGCACAGCAGGTAGCCCAGTGTGTGTGGCTGTTCTAAACACGCATACACAGGAGGAATCATGGTGGGTGGGGGGTGTTTCCAGTGAGTCTGGGTCTACAGGCAGACCCTGCCCAGGGGCATAAACCATCCCTTTCTGAGGATGCAGCCCCCATTCTGCACCTTTGTTCCACCTGCCCGTTTTTCTGGCTTTTAGGTGAGAACATAGCCCCTCGAGCATCATAGCCCTAAATTCACCCTCACCTATAGGATGTCTGCCCTTTCACGATCTCACCTATTATTTCTGGAAGCCCCCCGGGGGCACCAGTTCCCTGATCTTCAGTGCCTCTAAACTCCAGGAATGTCTGCAGCCTGGATCTGGTCGAGGAGGGCACATCCTCCTGCCTGAGACCTCTAGGATTCGCCCTTAGGGAGGTGCCTCAGAGTGGGGTGCAGCCCCAAAAGCAATGCGCTTGGGGAGGGTGGGGCTGTGTCTCCCATTCATCACTCAGTCAGCATGAAGTGCAAGCCTGGGAACACAGTAGCTGCTTAGTAAACAGATATCTTAGATTCCCTGGAGATGCCGTGGACTGCACCATCCTGAATCACCCTTTGTGGCCCGGGTACCCGACAACTGCTCCTGCACTTTCATTTTGCCTTCTGCCGGCTCCTCAGCAGGGCTCTGGCCCCAAGCAACTCCAAGGACCAACATCAGGATGTTACCTTATTTTCCTTCTTACCCCTTTAGCCAAAACCTCATGCAAACTCCTACCAGACTTGTCCTCCAGTTTATCAGCAAAATTAATACTGGCTAATAATTAATGGGCAGCATTTACTGAGTCCTGGTTAAGTGCCAGACACCGTGCTAAGCTGTGAATGTAAATTATCTCCTTTCATCACAAAGCAGCCCCACGAGTGAGGTACTATTTTTATCCCTACTTTACTGGTGAGGAGTCTGAAGCTTAGAGATGGTAAGTAACTTTCACAGAGACACACAGTTGGTGGATTAGAGTAGAAGCTGGGGGTAGAACCAAGGTGGTCTGATGCTGAAGCTTGCTGAGCAGCAGCCCTCCACACAGGTCTGAATTCCATCTACACATGTTGTTAACATCTTATAAGCAAAGCTTTGATGTGAGTGTCGTGATTCTGCTTTTATAAATGAAGAAACTGAGCTCAGAGCAGCTAAGTGACTTTACAGTCAGTCAAGTACTAAACAGGGTGAGCTAGATTTGAATCCAGGTTTGCTCCAAAGCCTCGTTCCTCATGCTGTTCCATCCCTCTGGGGGACTGGGGACAGTGCTTGGTCACAGGCAAATGGGTGGGAAGAAGCAGTAAGAAAGGGGACCCAGCCAGTCGTGTGCAGAAATTCCAGCACACCAAGGGAACTGGGAGCTTTCCTGGTAGCTCAGCTGGTAAAGAATCTGCCTGCAATGCAGGTGACCCAGGTTTGATTCCTGGGTTGGGAAGATCTGCTGGAGAAGGAATAGGCTACGCACTCCAATATTCTTGGGCTTCCTTTGTGGCTCAGCTTTAAAGAATCTGCCTGCAATTTGGGAGACCTGGGTTCAATACCTGGGTTGGGAAGATCCCCTGGAGAAGGGAAAGGCTACCCTCTCCAGTATTCTGGCCTGGAGAACTACAAGGACTGTATAGCCCATAAGGTCGCAAAGAGTCAGACAAGACTGAGTGACTTTCACTTTCACTTTCAAGGGAACTGGGCAGAGGGTCAGGGAGGTGACTGGGCATCTGTAAGGGGACATTTGGAGTTGCTGCCACCCACACGTAGGCCTTCAGTGAGGAGACTCCAAATTTGTTTTCCTACTGTGCACTCCCATGGGACAAGAGTTATCAGGACCGTGCCTGCTGGCCTCTTGTTGGTCTGGGAGGGGTGGGGCTCCCCTCACAGCTGGATTCCTATTATGAACAGAATGGCATTTCTATTCAGAGGTAACATGTGATTAAATAGAAAGAGAAGAAAAAGCAGATATCTTTCGGTTCACACAAATCCAGGCCCTGCTGTTCAGGAGCCATGTGACTGAAGACCAGACATGAGCCTCTTTGAACCTTGTTTCTTTATGCATAAAATGGGGATATTAATGTTTGTTCTTCCTACCTCCTGCTCCTATTGCTGGGCAGGTGAGTACCACATGGTGCATTAGAATGGACGGAATCTAGGGGACTTCCCTGGTGGTCCAGTGGTTAAGAATCAGCCTTCCAAGGTAGGGGCCATGGGTTTGATCCGTGGTCAGGGAACTAAGATTCCACATGCTGAGGGCCAACTAAGCCTGCATGCTGCAAGTAGAGAAGCCTGTGCACTGGAACCAAGACCGAGCGCAGCTGACGTTTAAAAAGAAGAAGAATGGAAGGAGTCTAGTAGAGAAGACAGTTTCGAGGAGGAAGGGAGTGAAGATGGCATAGAGGCACATTCACCAACAACATCTAAACTATGTGGGTGTGTACTGTCTGCTTAGTCGCTCAGTTGTGTCTGACTTTTCGCGACCCCATGGACCATAGCCTGCCAGGCTCCTTGTCCGTGGGGACTCTCCAGACAAGAATACTGGAGTGGGTTGCCATGCCCTCCTCCAGGGGATCTTCCCAACCCAGGGATCAAACCCTGGTCTCCCGCATTGCAGGTGGATTCTTTACCATCTGAGCCACCAGGGAAGCCCGAGAATACTGGAGAGGGTAGCCTATCCCTTCTCCAGGGGATCTTCCTGACCCAGGAATAGAACCGGGGTCTCCTGCATTGCAGGCAGATTCTTTACCAGCTGAGCTACTAGCAGTCAGGTCAAAATGGGAATTCCCACTCCAGTGTGTCTTAAGTCTAGGAGCATAGGACCTTGGTATTAGCAAAGCAGAGATGTTTTTATTTCCCAAGATGAGCCAATTTTGTAGTTCATTCATTCATATATCTAGTCTTTGAATCAACATTTACTGTTGGGAGTGTGTGGGAGACCCTGGGCCCACAACAGAAACAGGTAAGGACCTTGTCCTCAGAAGACTTCCTGAGGAAGACTATTTAAGGAAATAAGACATATACATAGTTGCCATGATATGAGGCACAGGGCGACTTGGGCAATCAACTGCAGGAGTGCATAGCTGGGGGACACCTGTTCCTGCCAAGGCAATCAGGGAAAGCCACCTGGAAGAAGTGGCATTTAGAATGCAAAAGTAGCCTTGAAGGATGTAAATATACTGTCAGGCACAGAATGAGTCTTCCAGGGAGATCACACTTTCTGTATTTGAATTAAACCATGTATGTGCACACAGCATAATAATCATAATAATAACAATAACAAAGAGTGTGTATAAAGACTAAAGTGGGGGTTCCCACCCCATCTTACTCAAGGCTGGGCCTAGAGCAAGCACGAGATGGGAGAGGGATCCTGCTGTTTCCCCAGTGGCTTTCAATTCTCTGCACCTTTTTTCCTGTGAGTATCACCCTGAGGGTGATTCCAGCATTTCAAGACATGCATCTCTCCCGTAACTTAGCCCCTCCCATCAAGCCAACAACCTCATCTGGTGCTTAACCCAAAGAAAAGTGGTTTGTTCTGATACTGAAGGAAAGCCCACCATTCTGGACTTACTGAGATGGGTTTCCCTCCTAAGGGATTGGTAAAGGTAATTTTGACTGTGCCTCGTTTTCCCCAGTATACTCTGGCTTTAAACTCCAGTCTCTCGATCACACAGACTACTGTCCTGGGAGCCACGTGGCGCAGGCCTGGCTGTGGATATGGCTGAGCCGTGTAGGGAGTGTAATTAGAGGGCTCTGCGACTGCTAAGGGCCCATCGGATTCCAAGAGCTCGCGAGTCGGCTGTGATCTTTGGAATCCTCATTAGAGATTCTCTCCAGAGCCCGGGGCATATGCTTTTGCTCGTCTTTAATAATGGCAAATCTTCATGCTTTGAGGTTGGATTTGATTTCAGGAAACAACCACGAGAGGCATTTGGAGCCCAGCCTGGTGGAGGAACAAGCTGGAAAATGTGCTTCTGGTTAAATGGGAGGTGTGACTCTAATTGGCACGTGGGGATGCCAAGTTCAGGTAGAAGCCAGAGCAGGAAGCTCCAGGGAGAGCTCCAGAGTTGCTGTAGGGGATGCCAGCCTCGGGGCAGGCGGAAAGGGGATTCTGCTGGCCGTGGCTTATCTCTAGTAGGTACCCCGGCAGCTTGACTGGACTCCATCTCCCTCCCACAGCTCAGCTATAGACAAAGTCATGAGTGGTTTAGGGCTGTTTTCAGAGTGTCTGGGCCCAACTGAAACCAGCAAGTGTACCATGAAGGCAGACAGAGGCCAGGAAGGTGGGCAGAGGGGGACCTCCAGGCCTTTCTCTGAGCTGACCCTGGCACTGCAAGGTGTCAGGGGCCATCCAATGGGGCAGCCTCATGGACCTTGTCAGCCCAAAAGCTGGAGGTTGGCCAGAGGAAGAGTCAAGGGATCACTTACTATGCCTTCCGATGGGAGGCCAATGGCCAGACCCCACGCAGGGCTCAGCCTCCCCGGGACAAAGGATGCCCAGCAGCTGCCTTAGTGTCCTGCAAGCTTCCCCACCACCCTTGGGCACAGTGACATGAGGCACTGTGTCCCACGGGGATTTGTTATGGCTGCTCTTCTTTCCCCTGACTTCCGCCATCTGGGACAACTGGCCTGATTCTACTGGGACATTTCTGTGCCCACATCCCACATTTACAAGGCCTTCTTTAGGTCATTGGGTAACCTGATCACTGATCCCGAAGGTACTTCCAGAGATCAACTCCCAATCCTTGGGGCATGTCCTGAGCTTGCAGGGGGAGCCTTTTCAAAAATTTTAAAAAAATTTCAAAGCTTCTTTCCCTTTACAGTTATTACAAAATATTGGCTATATTCCCAGTGTTGTACAATATAGCCTTGTAGCCTACCTTACACCCAGTAACCTGTACCTCCCACTCTTCACCCCTATAGTGGCCCTCCCCCTCCTCTCTACTGGTAATCACTAGTTTGCTTCTTTTTTTTTTATAGTCACTAGTTTGTTATATTTTTTAGATTATAGGGAGCCTATTTTGAGGGAGACTGGGCAGGGTATTTTTTTTTAGCATGTTTGTTTTATAGGCATTCCCAAATCATCTACATAGAGTGAGCCATTGGGTCTTCTTGTCCTAAGAGGCTTAGAGAGTCCCTTGGACAGCAAGGAGATCAAACCAGTCAATCCTAAAGGAAATCAGCTCTGAATATTCACTGATGCTGAAGCTCCAATACTTTGGCCACCTGATGCGGAGAGCTAACCCATTGGAAAAGACTCTGATGCTGGGAAAGGCTGAACGCAGGAGGAGAAGGGGGTGACGAGGTTGAGATGATTGGGTGGCATCACTGACTCAATGAACATGAGCTTGAGCAAACTCTGGGAGATGGTGAAGGACAGAGAAGCCTGGCGTGCTGTGGTCCATGGGGTCACAAAGAGTTGGACAAGACTTAGAGACTGAACAACGACAGTAACAACAAGAGACTTAACTCACAGGCTCTGGGCTCTGAAGACGAAGTCCAGAGTGATCCACCAGAGGAGGAAGCAGAGAAAGCTCACATTGCACATACACATATGCCACACACCACACAGCCCCCCACAGACAGGCTCTCAGCCCCCCTTACACTCCACTCACTCAGAATCACCCAACCCACACGTGGGCACGGTCCACTGCAGACACATCCCCAGCCCTCCCAAACAGCCCGCACATAGCTATTCATGCCTCTCCCCAGCACGAATGCACACCACTCCATGCCATTTCCTGCATGCTCCTGGAGGACAGTGAGACTGGGGGAGCATCGGCGTGCATCTGATAAATCCCCCTCTCTCCCCGTGAGCTTTTGAACAAAATGATGTCAGAAGAAAGGTACAATCTCATAGTAGGATGGGCTGGGCTCGAAGGTTGGAATTCCCGCATGTGAACTGTGTCATCCTGCGCAAATCACTTCCCAGTACTTCACTCTACATATCTGTATAAAGGGGGCATCATAACAGTGCCTCGCCCACACAGTAGTGAGGGTAATGCACCTCACGGAGGAACCCACTTTACATCACACCCTGCAAAGTATAAAACGTGCTCATCACCAGAATCGTCACCAGTATTTCCAACTAAGGAACAAGTCATACTCGGATTAAATGGACCTTCCCCAGCCCGCTGGTCCCAGGTAGAATGGGCTATGTGAGTCCATCTCAGATGGGTAGAATCATTTGTCCCTGTCACTCATGAGACCATCTGGGGCTATGCCCCCTCCCCTGGCCCCTGGCTCAGGTGGTTTGATGCTCCTGACCCAGGAGATTCGAGACGTATGTTGGAGGTGGACCCGGTCAATGAGGACCCAGAAATGGCCAGGCGATTCCCAAAAGAACTTTACATAATCAATGCAGCATCTATTACAAAACATCTATATGCAAAGATGACTCTTGCCCCAGCAGATGAAAAAGTGGCTATTGGCAAATCCCTGACAAATGTTTCTGGGATGAGAAGGCTTTGGAGAAGGTAAAGAGGGGACGGAGCAGGGGGATCTCCAGCCCCTTCAGCTGGCAAAGAAAGCACGGGAATCAAGGCCTGGTGGCTGGGGGAGACAGGGACAGGAGTTGTGGGGGGGTCTCAGCAGCAGCTGAGCAGGACACCCACTCCAGAAAGGCTCCCGGGAAGGTGACTTGGGGTCACCGATGGCTGGAGGGACATGCACTTGAATGATGCGTGGATTATGCTGCAAAGGAATGGACAGAACGCAGGCTTCCTGTAACTACTTGAGAAGCAAACAGTTCCAATAAAACGGTCGGGGTAAGGAGAAGGGGTGGGGTGGGGTGATGCACATATAGTGGTTGGAAACTCAAAGAGAAAAACAGTTCTGCCTTCCAAGGATGCAAACTTTCCAGATGGGAGCTAACAGATAAGATTGTGGAAGCGGAATTTGGGTATCATGCTTTTGATGTAAAGAGTAGGAAAGGGATGGGCTGGTGGAGGTGGGACCCCTCCCAGTCTCCTGTCCTGCAGGAGAGATGGAAGCCCAGAGGGGTAAGGACTGTGCCTACATTTCACAGAGTGTGGCACGGTGGTGGGGTCCTTGGGATAGATGGTTGAAGGTAGGTGCGTCTGCGAATGCTAAAATTAAATGGCAGTATGTGTATATTATGCTCATTTTTCCAAGGAAAAGAACTATAGCTTTCCTTATATTTCCAAAGAGTTTTAAGACTTCAGACAAATAAAGAAGTATAATTAAAGGCCAGGTTCAAACCCCAGTTGAGCCCCTTTCTGTGTGACTTTGGGCAAGTTATCAGGCCACACACACCTTCCTGTCTCATCTGTAAAATGGGGATAATAGAAACCCCATTCCCTAGGGTTATTGAGAGGCTTAATTAAATAAAATCACATCAAGTGTTCAGCAAAGTGCCCTACATCCAGTAAGTCCAGAAATAGTAGCTATTGTGATTTATACTACTATAACAATTAGCTATTATCTTGAAGATAAGGGTAAAAAAGCAAACACCTCTTGCTCGCACCGGGCCACAGTTCACACGGTGGGTGAGCGGTGAGTCCAGCCAGGTCTGGCCCACGGAACACGGGGTGCAGAGCCAGAGGCCACTGGCAGGAGGGCCGGGAGGCAGCCCCACACCCGCCTGGCGGTTTGTATGCAGCGGCTGTTGTGAGAGTGTGTCCCCGGGAGGGGAGGGCTGCTCCATAAGACTGATTTGTTGCTGCTGAACCTCATTAATCAAATCTTACCGGAGAGAGCCTCCTGCAGCTGCTGGCAGGTCAGCGTCGGGGAGATAAGTGATGTAGCCAGACCCAGCAAGGGGGAGAGACGCAGCAGCCATAAGTCTTGACAGTGGCAGGCTCTGAAGCAGGGACTCCGAGCAGGCGCGTCCTCGGTGCCGGGGGGCAGAGCTCCGAGTCACAGTGAAGCTTTTCCTCCCAAGGGATGCTCTGGAGAGATGGGGAGCTGGGGTGAGATGTGTCTGGGAGCGGCTCCCGGGAAGCAGGGCAGTTCGATGTGTCTGGGGACACTCGAGTCAGCCATGACCCAGGACCGTACGGAGTTCTGCAGACCAGAGTTCCCCACCCAGACAGCTCAGCGTACATACGCCCCATTCAATTTAACATAAATGGTAGGGGTCACATCTCCTGCTTCAGGTTAGAGATTCATTCTGCTGCTCTGTACCTCCGTTTCATCACTGGAACAGCACCTGTAGAATGAGGAACTCTAGGTGCTCCACTTTGCCTTCACAGACAAGCATTTGATGTAGGTGCCATGATCTTCCCATTTTACAGAACAAGAAGCTGAGGTTACACAAAGCAGCTTTTGTCACTCTGCTTGGAGCAGCCCCCAACTAGGGCATGATGGCCTGCTTGGCAGGGCTGGTCAAGGGAAGAATGGGCTGTTGCCGGTGTTTTGAGGGGGTTGCTCTGGGGTACCAGGAATCCCGAATGGTTCTGAGGGGTCTCTGCTCCTAGTGAGCTGACAGGAGGTTCTGAGCTGACTCAATGGTCTACTCGGACCAGAGGGACCATTTCTGCTCTTTCTCATCACAGGTACAATTCTTTCTTCTCTGTGACAGGATGCTCCCTGGAGCCAAGACCTGCTTGTTGAGACGGTAATGTGAGCCTGACTCCCCGGGTTGGTGTTCCTGCCCTGTCTCTCACTGTCTAGCTGTGTGACCTTGGGCCTTGACTTCTCTGAGTCTCTGTTCCTATTCAAAATTAATAATATCATTTCCATGCGCTGAGGCTCATGCGGGGAGGAAGAAACCTAAGCTCACATAGCGTTTAGAACAGTGGCAGGCATCTGAATGTGTGTTAGTTGTTCAATCGTGTCCAACTCTTTGTGACCCTGTGGACTGTGGCCCGCCAGGCTCCTCTGTCCTTGGAATTCTCCAGGCTGGAATACTGGAGTGGGTAGCCCTTCCCCTCTCCAGGGGATCTTCCCAACCCAGGGATCGAACCCATGTCTCCTGCATTGCAGGCAGATTCTTTACCATCTGAGCCACCAGGCCAATGGAGTGAGCTCTCAATTGCTGTGGTTACTGGGGACGCAGAGAAGAATCCCCCCACCTGCCCTCCCTGGAACCTGCTGGCACCACTCCCGACTGCGGTGATGCACGTCCTCTGCCTCTGGGAGCCCCGCTTCCTTCTCTCCAGACTCTGTTCTCTGCGCATCCACCCCAGGCCTCTCTTTCTACTCTGCTCACCACATTCCTGGGACCACAGTTTATCTTCAGCCCCTTGAAAGAGATGTGTTGGACACCCACCTCCATGTGCAGCATTGTCTGTAAGCTCAGAAGCTGAAAAATAAAGAAATTCATACCCATTGCCCCCATTAGTGGCCGATAATTACAGTGTCTTGCACAGTTAGTGTGTGCCGGGCTTCATGCTCCATGCCTTACAAGCACTGGCTCACGCAGACTTCACAACAGCCCTGCTCCAAGAGTTTAAGAAACTCTACAAAGTCACACAGCTAGATAAGTGGCAGAACTGAGATTAAGGTCCTATTTCAGGCCTGTTTTAGAGCAGAGGAAACTGAAGCTCAGAGAGGGTAAGTTATCCAAGGTCACCCAGGTGGTGAGTGGCAGAGCTGGGCTTCAGAGCCCGGCTGGCTGACTGCAAAGACCGCGCCTTCAACCTGAACCCTGAACCGCAGGTTAAGCCCCAGCACAAAAATCTAGGCCTCCGCTAGGTCCTCAGAAAATGCTGGTCCCTTCGCTCCCCACCCCACTCTGCGCCAGAGAGGCCTCCACATTTAGAGGTAAGCTGGGCCCAAGTTTGGAAGTTGTTAACTTCTTAGTAGTTCTTTCTTTGCCTCGTTATGGGGTAAAACTGCATTTGGTTTTTAAAATTCCCTTTTTATTTAGTCGCTGTGAATGTTGAGAACTGCCAGTACTGGAAGCTGAGATCCCACCCATATGCCAGGTTTTAAATAGCAGACTAGAAACAAGTTTACACAGGAAGATCAGACTCATCCCAAACACGCAGCTCCTGCACTGTTCAGACAAGACACCCGTGCCCCCCGCTCCGCGCCCCCCCGCGCGCCCCTGCTTCCCACTTCAAACCATCTCGGAGAGGAATCTTTTCTTGTTTTAGAAAAACATTTCTGAATTCCGTCTGCTGCTCTCCGTGCACGAAGAAGCGAGTGATGACCCAGTCATCCCAAGGTGTGTGCTTGTTTTTTTTTTTTTTTTTTCCTCAGCAGCTGGGAGGGTCTCCGATAATCTCTCCGCATTCACCCCCAGCAGTGGTGGCCACCTGTCTGGACTTGGAGGGGCTCCACCCCTGTCCTGAGTAGCGGGCTGATTGGCATGCAGGATTTGACCTTCCCTCTCTGCCAAAGCTGCGTGGTGACCTTGGGTAACCACTTCGGCCCCTCCGAGCCTCAGTTTTCCTCCTCTGCAAAATGGGTGTAGCCCACAGAGCACAATGGTTAAGTGCCTGGACTCTGGTGTCACACACAGATTAGTTCTGCATCTTCCTCTGTGACCTTGAGCAAGTCCTCTCTGACCCTCCCTCCCTGGAAAGTGGGAGTCTTAGTGGTACCTGCCTCCTCGGGTCCTTTTGCTGTGACAGTTAAGAGGGTTAAGATGCTACAGAGCAGTAAAGGCAGGGCCTGACACAAGGTGAGTGGCACCAAATGCCAGTTAGGGTCATCAGAGCCCTGGACCACCTGCCTTATGAGGTTCTGATGCGATGGCAGAGATTCTCTGTATGAGGGCCTCGAGCCCACAAATGGTCACTTGCTACGGAAACTCATTGCTTGGTTCTAACCTGACTCGGACCTCCATGGTGGGGGATCAACAGGACGTGTGCCTCTCACCCACCCATTTTTTACCAACCTGGATTCCCTTGGGCTTGTCCGGGCTGCAGGGAGGAGGTGGGGTTGATCTATGGGCTCGGTAACCTGCCTGGGGGAAGGGAGGGGGCCTCTGACCCAGGGGTAAATCATGGACTTCCCAAGGGCCCGTCAGTTCCCCAGGAAAGAAGCCCTGGGCATTTGTTATCTCAATGCTTCCCCTGAGGGGCTGACCACATGATTCATTTCACTCACACTAATTGGATGTAAATTAGATGAGAAATCAGTAATTTGTCCAAAGATTTGTCATTCCGGTGGCTTTCCAGACGGAGTGAAGCGTTGGTCCGGAGGGCCAGTGAAGTCGCCCCCAGCTGTAAGGGAGGCATGCATCTCTGTTTTAGGATGAGAAGCTTTTCCTTGGTGACTTCTGTGTTTGCAGTTTTTTAAAAGGATGGATTTAAGGTGGAGATAGCAGGAGGTGGAGAGAAAGAGAGATGGAGACAGAGAGAGGGAGAAAGGGGAGGCAACAAGAGGGATAAGGTGGGGATGAAGGAGAGACAGAAAGCAAGCATGGGGGGTCGGGGGGAAGGTGAGCAGGGCAAGAGAATAGGGAAAAAGGGGGAAGAAAGGGAAAGGAGGGGAGGGGAGGGGGTCGGGAAATGGGTGACCAGGACGAGGAGTAAAAGGAGGAGAAGAGTGTTTCTTGTTTTTCTGGCTGCCTTCGGCCGGCTGGAGCGGTGGGGGAGCCTTTAGGTAAGGCTATTTACTGTCAATAAGAAAAAGGCTGCTCCAGACCTCCTTCCCTACAACAATATGCTAATCAACCCCTTGGGCCAGCTCAGATCTGCAAAGCCAGGCAGCTGCTCCTGTCGCCTCTTGGGCTCCAGGAAGCGATAGCCGCTGACTTAATGAGGAAGGCGGGCAGGATGGCCCAGCTCTGGGAGTGGGGGTCAGGCAGCCTGGAGGGGATGGGTGTTACAGGGGAGCCTGCCTGGCAAGGACAGAGGCAGCCAGGGCTCCCCAAGAGCCCCCAGTGCTGCTCCAAGGTGGAGCACCAGTAGCCGCTCATGTTCTGTTTATTAGAGAGACATCTGAGTCCCCTGAAAGAGGGTGGAGATTTAAAAAAAAAATTTCGAGGGAATCTGAGGCCTGAGTCAGGGTGGAAAGGGGCAGAGGGCAGTGCTGAGGGTGGCAGGTTTAGAGACTGGAAAAGGGGGTCCCTGGCCTGGAGACCCCTTGGGGATAGTCAGATCCTAACTATAATAGACACAAAAATCCCAGCTTGGAGCTGGGAAGGCCACGGTGTGGTCCTTGTCTAGTCTGCCAGGAGAGAGGCCCTTCTCCCACTGCCATGGGAGAAGGCTGGGCTCCAAGGAGGCTACAGAACAGAGTCAGAGGGCGGAGGCCCTAGACACAGGGGCTGGGGTATCGTACAAGGTAACGGAGAGTGTCTGAGGCGTTGAGACCTTGCACTTGGAAAGACTCATTGCTATGTGCTCACTTATTCCTTTCAACATTTGACATATGTTTCTGAAACTTTTACTGCATGCCAGGCACGGTGCGAGGTGCAGGAGGAGCCCAGCAGATTCGGTCCCCCAGACTCTGAAGCAGCAGGGCCGAGGAGGGGAGGCAGATAGCAGGCAAATAACCATGAACATTCCACTGTATGATGAGCTATGTCAAGTGCCATGCAAGAGAGGAGCTCGAGCTTTTGACAGCATGTAGCAGAGGAACTGGGGCTAGTGGGGGTGGGGGGAGCTGGAGAAAATAATGCTAAGATAATCAATTCAAAGTGATAAAAGGGTAACTGCTTTTGATTCTCACAAGGAGAAGCACTGACCTTGGCCGCTCAGACCTTGTTGGGTATGCATGTGGGTGTGCGGGTGGGTGTGCAAGAGAGCGTTTGAAAATGCCTGGAGAGGTGTGTGCCCTGTGTTTGTGAGCACGGGTCTCAGGTGAGGTGTAGCTGATTATTTGGGGGTGTATTTTAAAGCAGTATAAGCAGCAACAATTGAAATCTGGGGGTAGTCTCGAGAGGATCCCCGTATCTGTCTTCACTTCATGTCTCCAAATTTGAGAAAGAAAAAGACAAAACAGCCCCATCTCTCAGTTTCCAGGATCAACTTTTCTGTGATTCTCTGTGGAAAGGCCTGGTCCATGCTGAGCAGGGGTTCAATCCTGTTTCCCTCCCCATCTTCCCACAACTTTTCACTTCTCTCTCATTCTTTGCTTCATACCTTATTGAGTTATTAATCCCCCTTATTAATAAGAATTCGCCTGCCAAAGCAGGAGATGCAGGAGACGTACGAGACGCGGGTTCAATCCCTGGATCGGGAAGATCCCATGGAGAAGGAAACGGCAACCCACTCAAGTGTTCTTGCTTGTTGAATCCCATAGACAGAGGAGCCTAGAGGGCTACAGTCAATAGGGTCGCAAAGAGTTGGACACGACTGAGTGAGTGAACACTCACGCATGGATATTAAGTACCCAGCAGCATCTTGAGCCCTTTAAATACTTTATTTCATGGAGTCATGTTAAAAAGAAGACAACATGAGAGTATGTATATATATATGTACAACTGATTCACTTTGCTGTAAGATAGAAACGAACACAACATTGTAAATCAATTATACTCCAACAAAAATTAAAAAACAATAGCAGCAGCAGCAACAACAGCAAGAAAGAAATCAAGACAGCATGCCCCAAATGGGATTTAATTACAGCTTTGGCTTTCCCAGAAGTGAAACCTTAAATTAGTCCAATGGAATCTTAAGTTAGGTCGTCTGAGAGATCCCTGCCATCCACTACAGGAAAAGAAACTTGCAATAATCAACCTCATATAACTTCCTTGTCCCTGCTCCCTTCTACCTATAAAAGTCTTTCATTTTGCACAGTTCCCTGGAACTCCTTTCTACCCACTAAATGGGATGCTGCTTGGCTCATGAACTGTTGAATAGCGCCAACAAGATCTTTAAAATGTACTTGGCTGAATTTGGTTTTTTAACAGTCCCCCTATTAATCCTGTGAGGTAGGCCTGTCTATCCCCATTTCACAGATGAGAAAACTGAAGCCAAGAGAGGTTAAGTGACTTGTCCGAGGTCATGCTACCAAGGAGGAAGAGAGGAAGCTCAAACTCACAGCTTCCAACCCTAGTGTGCCGGCTCTGAACCACTTCTGTTCTCTTTCTCTTCCTTCCTTTTCCCTCTCTTCCTCCTCTCTCCCTCTTTCTCCCTTCCTGCCTTCTGTAAACATCTAGGAGTTTATGACGAATTACAGGCTGTTGAGTCACATTCTGCCTGACCCTCTGCTTTACACCACGTGGTTGCACAACGAGGATCTGATTCATGCACACATTTTGAGGACTCCTATATCCGGTTAACATTGACAAGTTCTTTGGCAAATGTGAAGGTGTTGTGAGAGAATCATTGACATTTCCAAGCTGGAAGTGCCCCCTCCTCTTTCCACACTGATGAAACAAGGAGGCCCAGTAAGGAGAGAAGGGGAGAGGCTGGTCTAGGATGAAGTGACTTCCCAGCCGAAGAGTGAGGACCAGAAGTCAGAATGCCCCCTTCTGATTCCCACTAAGTTCCAGCCAGCACACCTGGCCCCATTCTGGGAAATCAGAGCATCCTTTAGAAGACCAGCACACCCCAGGGAATGCAATAAAAAGGATTCCCCAAATCCACGTAGAACCTGGACCAGGGGAGCAAGGTGCCTTCCATCATTCTAAAGTGAAAGTATTAGTGGCACAGTCATGTCTGACTCTTTGTGCTCCCATGGACTGTAGCCCTCCGGGCTTCTCTGTCCATGGGATTCTCCAGGCAAGAATACTAGAGTGGGTTGCCATTCCCTTCTCCAGGGGATCTTCTTGACCCAGGGATCGAACCTGGGTCTCCTGTTTTTGCAGGCAGATTTTTTTTACTATCTGAGTCACCAGGGAAGCCCCCTAACCATTCTAAAAGTTCTGACAAATATTTTCCAGGTCTTAGGATGCCAAGGGAAGTTTTATGTCTTCAGCATAAGCTGTTGTCCTAACTGTCATGGAGGATGCCATTATTGCTCAAAAGGGCCATATTTCTACCCTACAAGGCTTCCCTGGTAGCACAGATGGTAAAGAATCTGCCTGCAATGTGAGAGACCCAGGTTCAATCTCTGGGTCTGGAAGATGCCCTGGAGAAGGGAATGGCTACTCACTTCAGTATTCTTGCCTGGAGAATCCCATGGACGGAGCCGCTTGGTGAGCTACAATCCATGGTGTTGCAAAGAGTCAGACAGGACTGAGTGACTAACACACTTTCGAAGGGGAGCCCAAGAGAGATAAAAATGGTTGAGCAATCAAAAGCCCCCTTTTTCTCTCTCCTCTCCCCAGCCCCCATGCTGGTGGTGTGTGTATGTGGCTATGAGGATATCAATTGTCATTTCCACTGACACACCTCAGGGAGGCTCTGGAATCAGGCAGGCTTGGGTTCCAGATCAGGTCCTGATACTTAAGAGTCTTGGTTTCCCCATCTGTAAAACGAGAACAATGGGCCTTCCATATGTTTCTCAGGGTTGTCAAGAAAATTGGTTGGAGTCATAATAAGCATGAGGAAAGTGGTATTTTGCCTGACAGAGTATGAGAACGTAATGAAATAAATAAATAAAAGACTCATCACTCCTTCCCAGAGCACAACACAAAATTCAAGTGCAGAGCTTCTAGACCAATAGTTAGATTGACTTGATCAGCAGATTAGACATCTGTTGATTCAGGGTCTTAGGCTCTCGCCTGAAAATCGAATTCTAGACTTACAAAATTTGTGCCGAAGTTATTTTTCTTTTGTTTTTTCCTTCTTTTGGTCTTATCTTGAATACTGTTCAAAGTTAAACTGATTATCATTTATATATGCTGCTGCCGCTGCTAAGTCACTTCAGTCGTGTCCGACTCTGTGAGACCCCATAGAGGGCAGCCCACCAGGCTCCCCCGTCCCTGGGATTCCAGGCAAGAATACTGGAGTGGGTTGCCATTTCCTTCTCCAATGTGTGAAAGTGAAAAGTGAAAGTGAAGTCGCTCAGTTGTGTCTGACTCTTCGAGACCCAATGGACTGTAGCCTACCAGGCTCCTCCATCCATGGGATTTTCCAGGCAAGAGTACTGGAGTGGGGTGCCATTTCCTTTTCCATCATTTATATATACATATGTGTGTATATATATGCATGTTCAGTCACTCAGTCATGTCCAATTCTTTGCAACCCTATGAACTATAGCTTATCAGGCTTCTCTGTCTATGGGATTCTCCAGGCAAGAATACTGGAGTGGGGTTGCCATCTCCTTCTCCAGGGGATTTTCCCCACCCAAAGATTGAACCATCATCTCCTGCATCTCATGCTTTGCCACTGAGCCACCTGGAAAATCCATATATATATATGTATATGTGTGTGTGTGTATATATATATATATATATATATATATATATATATATATATATATATATAACAACAGTTAACATCCACTGAGTGCCTACCTGTTACATATATTAAATCAGTTAATCCCAATCTATTGCTATGAACTGAATTGTGTTCTCCCAAAGTTCATTTTTCAAATCTTTAAAGATGATGCTGTTAAAGCGCTGCATTCAATATGCCAGCAAATTTGGAAAACTCAGTAGTGGCCACAGGACTGGAAGAGATCAATTTCATTCCAATCCTAAAGAAAGGCAATGCCAAAGAATGCTCAAACTACTGCAAAATTGTATTCATCTCACAAGCTAGCAAAGTAATGCTCAAAAGTCTCCAAACAAGGCTTCAACAGTACGCGAACCATGAACTTCCAGATGTTCAAGCTAGATTTAGAAAAGGCAGAGGAACCAGAGATCAAATTGCCAACATCCGTTGCACCATAGAAAAAGCAAGCGAATTCAAGAAGAACATCTACTTCTGGTTCACTGACTATGCTAAAGCCTTTGACTGTGTGGATCATAACAAACTGTGGAAAATTCTTCAAGAGATGGGATATCAGACCATTTGACCTGCCTCCTGAGAAATCTGTATGCGGGTCAAGAAGCAACAGTTAGAACTAGACATAGAACAATGGATTGGTTCCAAATTGGGAAAGGAGTACGTCAAGGCTGTATATTGTCACCCTGCTTATTTAACTTATATGCCGAGTACATTATGCAAAATGCTGGGCTGGATGAAGTATAAACTGGATTCAAGATTGCCAGCAGAAATATCAATAACTTCAGATATGCAGATGATACCACCCTTATGGCAGAAAGCAAAGAGGAACTGAAGAGCCTCTTGATAAAAGTGAAAGAGGAGAGTGAAAAAACTGGCTTAAAACTCTACATTCAAAAAACGAAGATTATGGCATCCAGTCCCATCACTTCATGGCAAATGGATGGGCAAACAATGGAAAGAGTGACAGACTTTATTTTCTTGGGCTCCAAAATCACTGCAGATGGTGACTGCAGCCATCAAATTAAAAGACGCTTGCTCCTTGGAAGAAAAGCTATGACCAACCTAGACAGCATATTAAAAAGCAGAGACATTACTTTGCCAACGAAGATCCATCTAGTCAAAGCTATGGTTTTTCCAGTCGTGGTGTATGGATGTGAGAGTTGGAATATAAAGAAAGCTGAGTGCCAAAGAATTGATGCTTTTGAACAGTGGTGTTGGAGAAGACTCTTGAGAGTCCCTTGGACTGCAAGGAGATCCAACCAGTCCATCCTAAAGAAAATCAGTTCTTTATATTCGTTGGAAAGACTGATGTTGAAGCTGAAACTCCAAGACTTTGGCCACCTGATGCAAAGAGTTGACTCATTGGAAAAGACCCTGATGCTGGGAAAGATTGAAGGCAGGAGGAGAAGGGGGATGACAGAGGATGAGATGGTTGGATGGCATCACCAACTTGATGGACATGAGTTTGAGTAAGCTCCAGGAGTTGGTGATGGACAGGGAAGTCTGGCAGGCTGCAGTCCATGGGGTTGCAAAGAGTTGAGCACGACTTAGTGACTGAACTGAACTGAAAGTTCATATACTGAAGCCTTAACCTCCCCATGTGACTGTATTGGAGATAGGGGCTTTAAAAAGGTGATTAGGGTTAGACAAGCTCTTAAATGTGGAGCCCTGATCCTATAGAAATGATGTCTTTATAAGAACCAGAGCAGTCTCCCTCCAACATGTGAGGACATAGCAATAAAATGCTTGTCTGCAAGCCAGGAAAGGAGTCCTCACAAGAACATGGCCATGCTGGCAATCTGATTTGAACTTCCAGCATCCAGAACTGAGAAAATAAATTATAGTTGCTTAAGCCCCCAATCTATGGTGCCCTGAGCTAAGATAATACCTCTGAAATAAGTGTGTTTACTATCCCCACTTCATATCAGAGAGGTTGTTACTTGAGCAAGTACGCACAGCCGGTAAGAGAAAAGGCCAGAACTTGGACCCTGGATGTCTGGCAAGAGCCTGTGCCCTTAAACTTGAGGCCACCATCCACAGTCACCTCAAGAGTCACACTGCAGGAGAACTCATCAAAGGATCAAAGTCAGTCTCTTCCCTACCTGCTATGTGGTGTTAGCCATTACTTATATCTTTTGACCAGAAGAAGTGGAGGAGAAGAGAGAAAGGGTGACTCGCCAGTTATTCCCACGCATACCACAAGTGCTGAGCAACAGTCAGCAGGAGTGCCAGCTTGGAGGGCCAGTCTGTATCTTTTCCCAACTCCTTATTCGGGGACATCATGTGGGTAGGTTGAAATCCTCCGGGGTGGGAGTATTTACACCTCAGAAATTGGCAAACACTACAAATCCAAGCTTTTTCACTGGAGAGCCAGTTGTTAAACATTTCCCAGCACACTGCTTCATTCTGCATCAAAACACAGAGAAGGTATGGTTAGCTAGACTCCTCGGCAGCATGGACCTTGCCTGCTAACCACCCTACTTGGTTCTCTTTTGATAGAATCATAGACCCTCAGGATGCTGAAGCTGGAAAGGTCCTTAGAGACAGACGAGTCCAATGTCTGTGTTGCAAATGGACAACCAGAGCCCAGAGAGGGGAAGTGACTTGCCTAAGGTCACACAGCCCATGTCACAACAATTCACGTCAATTTCCATCCGTGTCGTCCAAGCCTGTAGATCTAGTTAAGGGAGAATGCCACAGGTTTTCTGGCATAGACTAGACATGGATGCTGCTATTTGGGGAGCTATTCTGTGAGGATGGGGTAGTGTTTTCCGGATTTCCTGGCTGTTCCCTCCTCCTGCACTTCCCTACCCCCATGGGGCGTAGTAGAGAGATAAGCAAGATGCGCACACTGTCATCAGTAATGCAGCCTCTTCTGTCTCTGAGTGGAGTCCGTAGCAGTTGATGCAAATAGCACAGCTTGTAAATGTGCAGATTGGATCAGAGCCCTAAAGTGCACCCTAGAAAACACGGCTGCGTGTTCTTCATCTACGGCTAATTATAACTTTATTCATTACAGTCTGGCTCATAAGATTATAGACCTAAATCAGGAATAGAATATGTGTTACATATATATTTTTGTAATACTTTCCCTCCGTCAGAAGTGAGTCTCTGCCTCTAGCGAGAGGCGTGAAGTCAGAGTCCCATCCCCAAGTCGGGCATCTGCAATGTGGCATTTTTCTGTCGCCGCCCCACACTTTCGCTCAAAGCAACGTGGAGGTGTTAATCAACTCAGAAAGCACCCAGCCCGCCAGTCCCGCCCGACAAATCAGAGCAACTGTCAAAGGGAGATGTAAAAGGGGTTATTAATCTTGGGGGCCAAATGTTTTTAATTATGTACACACAGTATTCAAATGAGGTTAGAATTTGTCTTATGGGTTCGCTCTTTCCCTCCACAGTTGATCCAGCAGTGCAGCGGGGTACACGAGAAGGGAGAAGCCCTGTGAAGGATTTCTTCTTGTTCTAGAAGGCTTGACTTCTAAGTGTCAGATTGCCCTAAGGTTCAGCCCTTGAACCTCTTATTCATTTCTTAAAAATTTATTTTATTGAACTATAGTCGATTTACCATATTGTGTTAATTTCTGCTGCATAGCAAAGTGATTCAGTTTATATGTATGTATACTTTTTCATATTCTTTTCCATTACGGTTTATCACAGGATATTGAATATAGTTTCCTGGGCTCTATAGTAGAACCTTGTTGTCTATCCTTGACCTCTGTTTCTCTCATTAGGGGATAATCCATTCCGTGGCTCTAGATATCATTTAGACACTGAAGACAGATATTTAACCTGTAGCTCTTTCCTGTACACTGTACTCCAGGATCAGAGAACAATCCCCTGCTGGATGTCTCTACTTGAATATTTCTTGGACAACTCAAACTTTAAATGCTGACAGTGAAAAAATCTGTTTTTTGTTTTTCTTTTTCCCTCTCTTTCGAAACATGGTCTTCTCTGAGCTGCCCCTAGTGAAAGCACTCTCCGCTGTTATTCATTAAGAGCACTGTCCTTCTGCTTGCTTAACCTACACACCTAGGAGTAATTCTGGATTCTTCTTTCCTTCACCTCTCACAGCAACGAGCAAGTCCAATAGACTTTTCCTGTCAATTACAACCTGAATTCAGCTCTTTCTCTCTGGTTGTCACCTCTTATCCTGGGCCACAGCAGGACTCCCCTTGCTAGCTTTCCTGCTTCCTGTCTTTTTTTTTTAAGTTTATTCTTTCTTTCTTAGAAAAGTTTAAGATTTCTTTTTTTTTTTGTTTAATGTGGACCATCTTTTAAAATCTTTATTGAATTTGTTACATTACTTCTGTTTTATGTTTGGTTTTTTTTGGAGGCAGCAAGGTATGTGGGATCTTAGCTTCCTCAACCAGGGATCAAACCCACACTCCCTGCATTTGAAGACAAAGTCTTAACCACTGGACCATCAGGGAAGTCCTCGCTGCTTCTTGCCTTGCCTCTTCCTCCACACTCCATTCTCCCTCCAGCAGCCACAGGGATACTTTAAAAAATAAGCCGTCATACCCCACTCTTCTGTTGCTAACCTTCTAAAGGCTTCAGAATAAACACTTTATCCCCTTGCAATGCCCTCGGGGCCTTACAGAATCTGGTTCCAGCCCACCCTTCTGCTCTCATTGTTATTATTCATTCCTTGAACTCTGCCAAACTCATTCCTGCCTCAGGCCTTTGACCGTGCTATTTCTCTTCCCAAGACTCTTCTCTAAGAGTCTCTTTCTAAGACTCTTCTTCCTGTTCTCAGCCTGGCTGGAATCCTCCAAATGTCTTTCTAGAGGGTCTGAGCCTGAGTGGGGAGAGGGGTAACCAAGGTCCCCCTGTTCCTTGAAGAGGGTGTGTTCTGTCTCCAAACAAGATTTCACACAAGCGAAAATTCTCTTAGGAAACCCAGGAGCTGAAAGGAAGGGGTTGCTGAACGCTGATGGCCTCCAAATGTCAAGAGTGACCTGCAATGGCTCTAAGTTCAAAGGTAGGTAGTGAACTTCTGTGCAGTCAGTGATTACAACCCACGGTCAGAGCCTGCCTGGTGACTCTGGGTCCTGGTCCTTAAACGGAAAGCACTGCTATGTGCTGAATGTTACCATTCTTGGAAGACGTTTCAAAACGTCTCTGGTTCCTAGTTAGATGCTCTGTCACCTTCCACAGAGTTTCTAACACACGTGGGCTCTGATCCTGAGGACAGAGAGGGTGACTTTTGGCTTCTCTCTCCTCCACGTTCAGCGCTGCACCTGGCACACAGCTGACAGTAAAGGAGCGGGGAAAGACCACGACTTGTCTGCAGGATGGTCTTGTGACAGTAAAGATTTGCCTTTTTGGATGGCATCACTGACTCAAGGGACACGAGTTTGAGTGAACTCTGGGAGTTGGTGATGGACAGAGAGGCCTGGCATGCTGCAGGCCATGGTGTGGCAGAGTCGGACACGACTGAGCGACTGAACTGAACTGAACAAGGACTTGACTTTTCCCCATGTTAGTAGATGCTGAGTGTATTGAGATCAGGATGAGGTCTTACCTTTCTAGTCGTCCTCACAGTATACTGTATCAGTACCTGGTACGGTACTGAGCATTTAATGAGCTCTTAGAACATTTCTGTAGAAATGCTCTGCTGAAGGGAACAATTCCATAGTCATCTCAGTTTAATGAAAGGGACCACTGGTGATCAGTGCAGGTCTCTGTCTCCTGGCAACCTGGCACCCCAGTGAGTAAAGGTAGGTGTGGTCTCTGACATTTTGGGAGAAGCAAGGGGACAGTTGAGAGGGTGCTGAGGTCTCCTTTAGGGGCTTCCTTTGGAGAAAAGAGAGTTTTCCCCTTTTACTGAAGATGCCAAATGAGGCCTGGCATGAAACATGGATTCATATGGTTTTTTGTGTGCAAACAATATATCCATTATAGAACAGTTTTATATTTCCTCATCTGACTTGAAAGGGTGGCGCTTTGTATAAACCACATTGTTTGAGCTGAAAATTGTATTCTGCAGATTTCATTTTGATAAGAGAATTCTGGCTTTGTCGCCAACCAACATTTTAAGAAGTCACATAAAGAAGCAATGCCTTGAAAAATGCATGTTCTTAGCAAGCTAATTCTGGTAGGTCTCATCATTCTCCACAGTTCCTTCACTTGTTGCATCATAAACAGTCTTTGTTTAGCCAGAAGTATGTGCAGGCCCAGGCAATAGTCTTGGAGTAAATGCCATTGCCCCCTTCTGTGACAGCTCCTATGAGTATGTCTCCTAAGCTGTGTCATGATGCCAGATTATCATCATCACCATTATCATCACAATCATCATCAATATTTACATTCATTGAGATTTTTCTGTGTGCAAGGCATCTTTCTAAGCACTTCATATGCGTTATCTTGTTTAATCCTCTCAACAGAGGCATGTCTTATTACTTATCCTCATTTTACAGATGGGGGAAAAAGGTCTCACAGAGGTTAAATAGATTGTCCAGGTCATAGGGTTGGTAACATCCCCATTGCTGGAACAATGCAAAGACTTGAGTACTACCTAACGCGTAAAGTAGTGATGGATGCCATCCATTCCCTGGGGACGTCTGATCCTCTGAATTAGCTTTGGAAGACACCTGGCATGTCAGAGAGAGCATTGATGTTCTAGTCAGACAGATCTCAGTCTTAACCCCAGCACAGTTACCTATCAGTTAGGTGACTGCAAGCAAGGCTTCCCTGGTGGCTCAGACGGTAAAGCATCTGCCTACAATGTGGGAGACCCGGGTTTGATCCCTGGGTCAGGAAGATCCTCTGGAGAAGGAAATGGTAACCCACTCCAGTACTCTTGCCTGGAAAATCCCACGGATGGAGGAGCATGGTAGGCTACAGTCCATGGGGTCGCAAAGGACATGACTAAGTGACTTCACTTTCTTTCTTCAAATTTTCTTTAAGCAAGTTTTTAATTTATCTGAGCTTCACTCTCCTTATCCCTAAAAGGAAGATAAGAATAACATTTGTGAGAACCAACCAAGTATCTGTAATAGATCAGATGCCCATAGAACACTATTATTCTAACAGTTATGGGCACATGTGCCAGACAAAGAACTATATTTTCATGAATTATCTCATTTAATCCTCAAAACAACTCTAGGAGATTGGTCTTTTATTCTATCTTCATTATATAGAAGGGTAAAGTGTGGCTTAGAGAGGTGTAAATTACTCAACAGAGGCCAGTTTTGGAGTCAGAGGAAACTGCCAGTGAAATGTAATTCTTCCAACTTGACTTTGGAAAAACCCCTTAATGTCTCTGAAGTTCAGTGTTCATACGTGATACATGAAACACCAGCCCAATAGGGGGTGGTAGAAACGGAGTGACAAAAGGTAAGTAACAGACAGTCCAAAATGTTCTGTCTTTCCCTTTCCCTTTATGGAGGCCCTGCCACAACACCTGCCTCTAAATTTCCATTGAATGTGGTCTTTCTCTTACAACCTGTATTAGCAAGATGCCTCAAATGTTGGGTTACAGTCTCCTAAGAAGCAGAGTGATGCTGTCTTTGTCTTTGGGTTCCTCCCCACACCTTTCCCAGCAAACTGGCTCATGGCAGGTGTTAACTAATGCTGCCTAAATAAATGGATGTGCAAACAAAGGAATAAGGTAGCTCCCCCAATCAGAACCTCGGTGGCTGAGCCTTCAGTGGGGTGTCTTTGAACTTCCTTAGAACTGGCAGCATCAGCTCATCACCTGGGCAGTGCAGGGGACAGAAACCTGTCTCTTCATTGCTGCAGCTGTCCCCTTACAGCAAGGGGGAAATTCTAGCCAGTCGCTCTCAGATCTGAAGCGGAGAGAAAGCCTGGGAGTCCATGTGCCAGAGGAGAAATGATTCACAGTCATCGCACTGTGTAGGAAGGACGAACTGGGAGGCAAACTGCTAGCATGCTCCAGGGTTTGCCTCTCGGTAATGTGAGCTTTGCAGTCTGGCCAGGAGTGAGCTTTTCACCATAAACATTCAGGGCATGCTGCTTATGTTTTAAAAGTGACGTGTTTTAATTTCCAGCCAAAAATACTATATGTTTGGATTGCAGTTTCTCAAGTTGCTAAAAAATTATTCAGAGGAGATGAAAACCTGCCATGCGGTAGAGGAAGCAGCCTGATGTTTAATGCAAAGGCTAAATCAGTTCTCTGGGAAGCAGGGTCTTCTTTTGAAGCCAGACCATGCAATGGACAATATAGAGCTAGGACATTTCCAATCTCCTATGATGGCCAGCTTGAATTCTTTAGGGCATAGAACTACATCAGGACACTTGGTTTTTCATTTGTTAGGGGTAGATCTGACAAAATAGGCTAGTTAAGCTGTAGTAACAAACAACTCTTAGATTCTACTGGCAATAGGTTACTTTCTTACTCATCGACATGCTGCTTATTGGCCAGCAGGAGGCTCTGCTTCATGTCTCCTCTTGGGGGACTTGGTCTACACGATGGAGCAGCCACCATCTTGAACATTGCCCATTACCACCACAGGATAGAGCTCTGGAGTACTTGAGTGACATCTAAACAGTCAAATACTCTGGTCCAGAAGCAGCACATGCTACCTTTGCTGATCACACACTGACGAGGGCTGTCCCCCGGTGGCATCCAGCCACAAGGAGTCAGGAAAGGCAATCCTATTATGTGTCTGGAAGGAGAACCAGATATCAGCAAGCAGCACCATCAAGATCTACATAGGGCATTTGATGCACTTGAAACCATTGGGAGAAAAGAAGAGAGAAATCATAATCATAACATATCTCAGAGGAAGAGAAATCTTAACTCAGATTTTTTAAAAAATCCATTCTGAGCAGAATACAAGATATTTTTCTTCCTCCTTTAACTTCTAAGGAATTGTTTATAAATTCTCTCTGTACTTGAAAAACAACTAAGCCATTAGAGTTGAGATGGATTCTCTGGTGTGTGCATGTGTGTGTATGGTGTAGTGTATTGCAGTTTAGGAAGTAGATCAGAAGAAAAAGACCAAAAGTGCTTTAGTCTAGTGTCTTCCCTGAGCCACTCAAGGGCTTAGAGGTTGTTGCAAAGCTAGAGAACTGCAATATCCAGTCCAGCGGTTTGGTCTTGAACAAGCTCATGAGAGACCTTATAAAACAGAAAAGGCTGAACAGACCTTGTGGATGGAAGTTGTCTCCTTTCTCCAAGTAGTGCAAGATGATGTCCAGGTAAGACTTCAAGGCAGGCAGGCTCATGCACTGCACTCCCCTTCTCAGGACAAAGAATGCCAAGGCTAGGAGACACCGAAATAACAACAACAACAACTACAACCCCTTCCATCTATCTGTACCCAAACTCAAACTGGTCCTTCCAACAACCTTCTGCAGAAGACTGAACATCATTATCCCTGTTTCTCAGAGGACAGGTCTATGGTCTGCAGAGGTAAGATGATTTGCTCAAAGTTGCCTGATTAGTAGGGACTTCTGGGGTGGGGCAGTGGTTAAGAATCCAACTGCCAGTGCAGGAGACCCAAGAGACACAAGTTGGGTTCCCGGGTCAGGAAGATCCCCTGGAGGAGAAAATGGCAACCCATTCCAGTATTCTTTTCTAGAAAATTCCATGGATAGCAGAGCCTGGTGGAGCCAAGTCCATGGGGTCGCAAAGAGGCAGACATGACTGAGCTTCCATGTACGTTTGGTTAGTAAATGATATAATTAGGATTTAAACTTAAATATCTGGACATCAGATCCAATGCTCTTGTCATTGTGGTTTCCATGGAAACCATGAGCCTTCTTGTCCCTTGTTCAATGTTATGGGGTGAATGTTTTTGTTCTCTCCACATTAATATGGTGAAGCACTAACCCCCAATGTGGAGATATTAAGGAGGTGGAACCTCTGGGAAGTAATTAGATTTAGGTGAATTCATGAGGGTGGGGCCTCCATGATGGGATTAGTGCCCTTATAAGAAGAAAAAGGAAGACCAGAGCTCTGTCTCTCCAACATGTGAGTACATTGTGAGAAGGTGGCTGCTACAGGTCAAGAAGAGCTTTCTCCAGGAACTGAAAATATTAGTACCTTTACCTTGGACTTCCCAACCTTCCAAACTATGGGAAATAATGTCTGTTGTTTAAGCCACCCGGTCTACGGTATTTTGTTATAGCAGCCCTAGCAGATGATGACATTCATCTTCTTATAATTTAATCTTAGAACTTCAACAAGTATCAAGTGTCTAGAGAACCTTCATTCCCTTCATCCCATGTCTTTAAGTTCAGGAGTGTCAGCAGAAGTAACACTCTGGCCTTTATGCACCTTTATTAACTAGTCCCTGGAGGAGGAAGGTTGATCTGATGGGCAAGTTTCAGAAAAGTAACTGAGTGAGCATGCTCAGCTCAGCCATCTCTGTATTTTCTTGGATCCAGCTTCAGGCATGACATATTTGGGACCTAGTAAAGAGCCTCTTGATGAAAGTGAAAGAGGAGAGTGAAAAAGCTGGCTTAAAGCTCAACATTCAGAAAACTAAGATCATGGCATCTGGTCCCATCACCTCATGGCGAATAGATGGGAAAACAGTGGAAACAGTGGCTGACTTTATTTTTCTGGGCTCCAAAATCACTGCAGATGGTGATTGCAGCCATGAAATTAAAATACACTTACTCCTTGGAAGGAAAGTTATGACCAACCTAGACAGCATATTAAAAAGCAGAGACATTACTTTGCCAACAAAGGTCCGTCTAGTCAAGGCTATGGCTTTTCCAGTGGTCATGTATGGATGTGAGAGTTGGACTATAAAGAAAGCTGAGTGCTGAAGAATTGATGCTTTTGAACTGTGGTGTTGGAGAAGACTCTTGAGAGCCCCTTGGACTGCAAGGAGATCCAACCAGTCCATCCTAAAGGAGATCAGTCCTGGGTGTTCGTTGGAAGGACTGATGCTGAAGCTGAAATTCCAGTACTTTGGCCACCTCATGCGAAGAACTGACTTATTGGAAAAGACCCTGATGCTGGGAGGGATTAGGGGAAGGAAGAGAAGAGGATGACAGAGGATGAGATGGTTGGATGGCATCACCAATTTGATGGACATGAGTTTGAGTAAACTCTGGGAGTTGGTGATGGACAGGGAGGTCTGGTGTGCTGCGATTTATGGGGTCATAAAGAGTCGGACACTGAACTGAACTGGGTGGTAGTAGGTGTTAAATATGTTCTTCCTGAAGGTGGGCAAGTGGTAGGGGCTTCCCAGGTGGTGCTAGTGGTAAAGAACACACCTGTCAATGCAGGAGACATAAGAAATACAGTTTTGATACCTGGGTCAGGAAGATCCCCTGGAGGAGGGCAAGGCAACCTATTCCAGTATTCTTGCCTGGAGAATCCCATGGACAGAGGGAGCCTAGCAGGCTACAGTCTACAGGGTTGCAAAGAATCAGACATAACTGAAATGACTTAGTGTGTACTGGGTGGTAAGTTTCCCAGGCAAGCCTTGCCCTGGGCAGCAAGCACACGGTGGTCATCCCATTTACTAAATGGGTAAACTGATACCTGAAGTATGGTGCTGGGAAGCCTACTTGTGGCCACAAGACTAAAGGCATGTTCTTCAAGTCACCTTCAAAGATAATATTTTGATTTCCATATGTATAGTATGTCTTACATCTCTGTTGGTTTCAAACTTACTTATGGAAGGACAGGAAAGAGTGAGATTGATGATCACTTAAAAAATCTGACTCACATCTATGGATAGATCAATTAAACAGAAAATTAGCAAGGAAATACAAACTTTAAATGATACAATGGACCAATTAGACCTAATTGATATCGATAGGCCATTTCACCCCAAAACAATGAATTTCACCTTTTTCTCAAGTGCACATGGAACCTTCTCCAGCATAGCAAATTCAAAAAAATTGAAATCATTTCAAGCATCTTTTCTGATCACAATGTGGTAAGATTAGATATCAACTACAGGAAAAAAAACTATTAAAAATACAAACATATGGAGGCTAACCAACACTCTTCCGAATAACCAACAAATCACAGAAGAAATAAAAAAAGAAATCAAAATATGCATAGAAAAAAATGAAAATGAAAACACGACAACCCAAAACCTACGGGATTCAGTAAAAGCAGTGCTAAGGGGAAGGTTCATAGCAATACAAGCTTACCTCAAGAAACAAGGGACAAATCAAATAAATAACCTAACTCTACACCTAAAGCAGCTAGAAAAAGAAGAAATGAAGAACCCCAGGGTTAGTAGAAGGAAAGAAATCCTAAAAATTAGGGCAGAAATAAATGAAACAAAGGGAGACCATAGCAAAAATCAACTAAGCTAAAAGCTAATTCTTTGATAAGATACATAAAATAGACAGACCATTAGCCAGACTCATCAAGAAAAAAAGGGAGAAGAATCAAATCAACAAAATTAGAAATGAAAATGGAGAAATCACAACAGACAACACAGAAACACAAGGGATCATAAGAGACTACTATCAGCAACTATCTGCCACTAAGATGGACAACTTGGAAGAAATGGACAAATTCTTAGAAAAGTATAACTTTCCAAAACTGAACCAGGAAGAAATAGAAAATCTTAACAGACTCATTACAAGCATGGAAATCAAAACTGTAATCAGAAATTTTCCAACAAACAAAAGCTCAGGACCAGATGTCTTCACAATTGAATTCTACCAAAAATTTAGAGAAGAGCTAACACCTATCCAATCAAACTCTTCCAGAAAATTGCAGAGGAAGGTAAACTTCCAAACTCATTCTATGAGGCCACCATCACCCTAATACCAAAGCCAGACAAAGATGCCACAAAAAAGAAAACTACAGGCCAATATCACTGATGAACATAGATGCAAAAGTCCTTAACAAAGTTCTAGCAAACAGAACCCAACAACATATTAAAAAGATCATACATTAAAGATCATACATACATTAAAAAGTCTACATACAAGTGGGCTTTATCCCAAGGAATCTTCAATATTCACAAATCAATCAATATGATACACCACATTAACAAGTTGAAAGATAAAAACCATATGTTTATCTCAATAGATGCAGAGAAAGCATTTGACAAAGTTCAACATCCATTTATGATAAAAACCTTCCAGAAAGCAGGCATAGAAGGAACATACCTCAACATAATAAAAGTCATATATGATAAATCCACAGCCAACATTATCCTCTATGGTGAAAAATTGAAAGCATTTCCCCTAAAGTCAGGAACAAGACAAGGGTGTCCACTCTCACCACTACTATTCAGCATAGTTTTTGAAGTTTTAGCCACAGCAGTCAGAGAAGAAAAAGAAATAAAAGGAATCCAGATTGGAATAGAAGAAGTAAAACTCTCACTGTTTGCTGATGACATGATCCTCTACGTAGAAAACCCTAAAGACTCCATCAGAAAATTATGACAGCTAATCAATGAATATAGTAAAGTTGTAGGATATAAAATTAACACACAGAAATCCCTTGCATTCCCATACATTAACAATGAGAAAACAGAAGGAGAAATTAAGGAAACAATTCCATCCACCATTGCAATGAAAAGAATAAAATACTTAGGAATAAATCTACCTAAGGAAACAAAAGACCTATATATAGAAAACTATAAAACACTGATGAAAGAAATCAAAGACACAAATAGATGGAGAAATATACCATGGAGAAATATACCATGTTCCTGGATCAGAAGAATCAATATAGTGAAAATGAGTATACTATCCAAAGTAATCTATAGATTCAACGCAATCCCTATCAGGCTACCAATGGTATTTTTCAGAGAACTAAAACAAATAATTTCACAATCTGTGTGGAAATACAAAGAACCTCAAATAGCCAAAGCAATCTTGAGAAAGAAGAATGGAACTGGAGGAATCAACCTGCCTGACTTCAGACTATACTACAAAGCTATAGCCATCAAGACTGTATGGTACCGGCACAAAGACAGAAATATAGATCAATGCAACAAAATAGAAAGCCCAGAGACAAATCCACGCACCCATGGACACCTTATCTTTGACAAAGGAGGCAAGAATATACAATGGGGCAAAGACAATCTCTTTAACAAGTGGTGCTGGGAAAACTGGTCAACCACTTTAAAAGAATGAAACTTGAGCCCTTTGTAACACCATACACAAAAATAAACTCGAAAATGTATTAAAGATCTAAATGTAAGACCAGAAACTATAAAACTCCTAGAGGAAAACATGGACAAAACACTCTTTAACATAAATCACGGCAGGATCCTCTAATGACCCACCTCCCAAAGTAATGGAAATAAAAGCAAAAATAAACAACTGGGACCTAATTAAACTTAAAAGCTTTTGCACAACGAAGGAAACTATAAGCAAGGTGAAAAGATAGCCTTCAGAATGGGAGAGAATAATAGCAAATGAAGCAACTGACAAGAAATTAATCTCAAAAATATACAAGCAGCTCCTGCAGCTCAATTCCAGGAAAATAAATGACCCAATCAAAAAATGGGCCAAAGAACTAAAACAGACATTTCTCCAAAGAAGACATACAGATGGCCAACAAATACATGAAAAGATGCTCAACATCACTCATTATCAGAGAAATGCAAATCAAAACAACAATGAGGTACCATCTCATGCCGGTCAGAATGGCTGCTATCCAAAAGTCTACAAACAATAAATGCTGGAGAGGGTGTGGAGAAAAGGAAACCCTCTTACACTGTTGGTGGGAATGCAAACTAGTACAGCCACTATGGAGAACAGTGTGGAGATTCCTTAAATAACTAGAAATAGAACTCCTATATGACCCAGCAATCCCACTGCTGGTCATACACACTGAGAAAACCAGAAATGAAAGAGACATGTGTACCCCAATGGTCATCTCAGTACTGTTTACAACAGCCAGGACCTGGAAGCAACCTAGATGTCCATTGGCAGACAAACAGATAAGAAAGCTCTGATACATATACATGATGGAATATTACTCAGCTATTAAAAAGAATGCATTTGAATCAGTTCTAATGAGGTGGGTGAAACTGGAGCCTATTATACAGAGTGAAGTAAGTCAGAAAGAAAAACACCAATATAGTATATTAACAAATATATATGGGATTTAGAAAGATGGTAATGATGACCCTATATGTGAGACAGCAAAAGAGACACAGATGTAAAGAACAGACTTTTGGACTCTGTGGGAGAAGACAAGGGTGGGATGATTTGAGAGAATAGCATTGAAACGTGTATATTATCATATGTGAAATAGATGACCAGTCCAGGTTTGATGCATGAGACAGGGTACTCAAGGCTGGTGCACTGGGATGATCCTGAGGAATGGGGTGGGGAGGGAGGTGGGAGGGGGGTTCGGGATGGGGAACACATGTACACCCATGACTGATTCATGTCAATGTATGGCAAAAACCATTACAATATTATAAAGTAATTCACCTCCAATTAAAATAAATTAATTAATTTACAAAAAAAAATTGATTTCAGGAAATGATCAGTCACATATGAATGGATGAAGGTTAGTGTTAGCTTCCCCAGTTCTGTTTTCTTGCTTTTTTATGATTAAAAAAAGCTGATTTCCAGGACTCTGTGAAAAAGCTTGTATTTTATTTATGTTTGAATTCCTCATTCCTAATACAGTTCCAGCCCATGATAGTTCCATAATAAGTGTTTGTAAAATAAAGTCCACTGTTGGCTCAGGGAGCCAGTTCAGGACAATGGATAGAGACCATAAGCCAGCCTGAGAAATCTGACACCTGTACTTGGGAGATTTGGCAGAAACTAGGATGGCAGTTCTTACAATGGCCCCGTGTATGAGGAGCCGCAAAGGCCTGAGTCACCCACAGGCCTAATGTCTAGTCTTCTTGTCCAGGAAGGTTTGATCCAGAGCTCAGGTCTATTGTGCTCCTTACCAAACAGAAAGAAACCTTGACTGGGAGTCTTTCTCTTGTCTTGTCTGCAGAGGTGCAGAAGCATTCTTCTTGCATGGGCTCTGTCTGATGAGTCACGTGAATCCCAGGACCCCAGCAGGCCTAAGGTCCAGGACTCTATTTTGGTCAAAGACTCAAATCTTAAAGAATCCTAAAAACTCTATGTATCTGTATTTGTGTGAAGGCATCCATACACATTCTGTGAAGATCTCTTGGAGGAGGACACAGCAACTGACTCCAGGATTCTTGCCTGGAGAATTCCATGGATGGAGGAGCCTGGTGTGTTACAGTCCACAGGGTCACAAAGGGTCAGACATGACCGACGCCACTTAGCACGGCATGGCACTCCCCCGTTAGGGAGAGCCATCTGTCTGGTTCAGTCTGCCAATTCAAATATTGATCTTACCCCAAGCACCCTCATAGACACACCCAGAATTATGTTTGACCAGATGTCTGTACAGCCAGTAGCCCAGTGAAGTTGACACATTAGCAATCATGATAGGTAGTCGGTAAATATCATTTAATTAATTAACTAGTTGATTACTAATAAATGAAAATGTTTTGGCTGCAAGGTTGTATATCACCGTAGTTGCAGGCTCCTGTTGCTGGTCCTAAAATTGTCCTGGGCCAGCCTCATATCCTGCGGAAGCTGCTCTGATAAAGTGAGAAGAATATATTCTCCCTCACAATCTCTTGACACAGTGCAGGCAGTTGCATTGCTTGTGATGGGCTCTAGGAAGGCTGCCCTGGACTCCCATTGTCTCACTGAGATCCTCTCTGCAAACGTTTTAAGTTCTCTGCTGTGTGTGTCTGTAGGGCTGAGACCTGCATGGTGAGGGTGAGATGGGCACTATCCTGAAACCTGGTCCAGAGAAACTATCCTCCCTAGGCCCCTCCCACTCAGGGAGCACTTTCCCTCAGTCCTCTCATCCCCTCCTTATCAGTCCAGGATTACCCTCCTCCAGATTTCAACATTAAGTTTGTGCTCAGTCCCTAGCTTTTCACAGATACGTATGAACATAAGACTCCAACGCCAGCAGGATCTTCAGCAGTCAGATCATTGGCTCAAGGCTTCTGCTTGCATTTGCTTCAGGGCACTCTCAAGGTATTTAGGGGCTCACTGTTGCACCTTGTTTGGGCACAGTGATGGTGCTTACTGAGTGCCTCACTATCATTACCTCTGGAGGTCACTGCCAGGGAATGAGCCTTCACTGTTCGTCTCTGCTGGACCAAGGTCAGGCTGTTCCTGGTGACTGACTTGGCAACTCTCGCTGAAACATCAGACATGTGAGGCTGCTCCCAGGATTTCAGAAATGGTAGTAGGGGTACTAGAGACCAGATATTTTTGCATTTCCCAAACTCATATGTTGAAATTTAACCCCCGGTGTGATGGTATTTGGAAGTTTTGGGCCTTTGGGAGGTGATTAGGTCTTGAGGGTGGAGCCTCCGTGAATGGAATTAGTGCCCTTATAAAAGAGACCCTGGAGAGATCCGTCATCCATTCTGCTATATGAGGACACACTGGGAAGACAGCTGTCCAAGAAAAACGACATCAAACCTGCTGATGCCTCGATCTTGGACTCCCAGCCTCCAGAACTGTGACAAATAAATTCCCTTGTTTATTTAGTCACCCAGTCTGTGGTATTTTGATCATAGCAATCTGAGTGGACTAAAACGAGGAAGCATCCAGAGCCCAGGAGATGTTTTAGTTCTCCCTGCACCTCGAGGCTTGCCTCTAAATTATGCATCTTTATCATGTGGTCAGTCTTTGAACCTGTGTTTACACACATTCAGTGCTTGTTACTACCTAAGACAGTGTGCCGCAGTGTTCAATCACCCTGACAATAAGAGTACCACTGTGATAATAATAATTTCTGCAGATAGAATTTCTAGAGCACTTCCATATGCCAAATGCTAAGCACTTTACATGGATTATCTCATATAATCCTCTGAAGAACTCTGTGAGGTAGATGATTTTATTATTCTTATTTTACAGACAAGGAAGCTGACACACAGAGGGGTTAAGTAACAGCTAAGTGGTGATTCAAAGCCAGGCTGTCTAACTCCATAGCTTGAGCATTTAAATATCTTAGTTGGGTTCTTCTCTTTCTTTCTCGCTTGCTCTCTTGCCTTTCAGCTCCAGGTTTACTCTTTCAGACCCCACAGGCCAAGTCTTCCCATTCTTTCTCATGGTGGCCCTTCAGAGTTTTGCAAACAGTAGTCATGCCCCTGAATGATGTATGATCCTTCCCTGTTCTCCTGTGACATGCCTCTACCCTCTCCCCATTGGGCTGGGAGCACTCAAGGGCTCCAGCAGGTGTACCCACTTTGAAGCACAAAGCGAGCGTAGGCTCAGGCAAGACGGATAAGTACAGGACCTTCGGATCCCGTGTTTGAGACACTGGGAAGCTGGCAGGAATACAGCCTCAGAGCATCAGGGAACCCACATCTAGAATGTTGACTCATTCTTGGCTCCACTACAGTCATAATCCCTACCGGGAATTTCTCATTGTCTGTGGCTAAATCTCCCCTTCCCAGTCTTGTACTTGAGCAGTTATTTTTTTGAACCTGAGAGCTGGACCTGACACTGTGTCTATTAAGAATCTTAAGCAATGACAGTTCCACTGGGGACTAGACTCACAGATCAGAGTAAAGCCTTCCCAGACATTTTGTCTGGAAGTGACCGGTAGTTTTGCGCTGGTCTTAGTTGGCAAAGTCATCAGCATTGTCAGTCTCAGAAAGCAGAGACACACAGGAAAAAGGAGAGCTGTGGAGTCAGAAGACCTGAGTTCCACTCCCAGGCTTGAACCTGTTAAACTCGCCAGGTGATGCTTCACCTCTGTTGGCACACGATGTCATTCACTAACTGTAGGTTAAATTTTGCAGTGTCTGGAGATACATAGGCCCTGTGGCCCAACTCCTGGGTTTGAATTCTGGCTCTTTTACTAACAAGCCGTGTGACCTCAGGCAGGTTATATAATCTCTCTTTGAGTCAATTTCCTTATTTTCATTGTGGGAATTTTAGGAGAACCTACTTTAAGAGTTGTTTTGAGGGTCTGCAGAGTTAATAGAAGATACGTGCTGGGTATGGTGGAAAATAAGTACTAGATTATTCATTCACACATCATTTTATAATAATTATAAAAAAATAACACAATAGTTATACAAGCTAAAAGTACATTGAGCATAAGTGCCATTGTTTTCTATGTAGATAACTTATTTATGTAAATTAAGTAACTAAATATGTGTATAATAAGACATGTAACATAGCATATAATCAAAACAAGACACAGCATGTAATCAGAACAAGAGAGTCAAATTCTTCAGGTTCTACTTACAAAAACAAAAAATGATTTAGGAACATATGTGATTGATCAGAGTCAGTTTTTGTTTCATTTTTCCTACCAACATCCACCTCTCTGACTAGATAACATTTCCTGGACCAAGACAAAGGTGAAGCAGAACAGAGAGAAGAGAGAAAAAGCGAACATGTTAAGTGAGCAGAAGGTGGAAGGAACCCTACGCCCTGCCTGGGCCCCACCCAGACCCCAGATGGAGCATTACATCGGCAGAGGTGACAGCCACTCCTGTTGAGCTTGGAGGATGCAAGGACATAGATCTCTCTTGCCTTGCCCCTGGGAGAATTCTCCTGCAGGGTGGGAAGCAGTTGGCTAGAGATGGCTGTGCAGGGAAATGGGTGGCGGCACCTGAGAGAGCCTCCCAGAGTTCGCCCTGGTTCAGGCACTGAAGGTAGGAGTGACCAGTGTGGAGAGACAGTGGCAACAGTGGACTAGAGGCCTCTGTGGCTTGGCAATCTGTAAGCCCCAGTGACTTGATCTGAATAAGATTATGCTTCTGCCACAAGAGGAGTAAGGGCTTGAAATAAGATTTAAACTCACTTATGAGAAAATTATCCAAAATAATTTAAATCAACCACAGACAACTACTGCTAAAATTTGCACACTGCACACACACATACACATGCACACACACACACACACAACATAGCTTAGATACCTAGAAGGTCTGAATGTGATTTATTTTGCATTAACAACATTTCTGGGATTTAGATTCTTAACTTCAAAGGAGCACAGTGATGGCAAAATACATTAAAATGGAAGATATGTTATATAGTATTTGCTAAGAAATAATTAAATGTAAAAAATTACTTAATATAAGTATGCCCTGTGACTGTATTGTATTGATTACAAATGTCTTCAAATTGTATCCATTGAAAATGTCTCCTTTTACCTGAAAATCTGAGGGAAGAAACCTACACAAACCTATATATTTAATAATGTAAAGGCAATACTTTGTTTTCTTTATGAATTTTTGTACTGTTTTCTTTAGGAAAACATTTTTTAAGAAGTGTTGCACAATAATAAAAAGCATACAAAATTTTTATGTATAAGGAAATCCTTCCTGATCTATAGATGTGGTAAAAATCACATATCATTGGGATTTTCTGTAACAGCTTTTGAGAAACTGTGGCTCTTTTTTTAAAGTTACATCAGCAGCAACTGCTTATTCTTAACATGTCTTTCCTTTCAAATTTCCTTTTACTTGGGGCATCTGGACACTCTTCAGCAGGGTGATAAGTGACCTTCCTCCAGAAGACAGGATCCTTACTACGCAAAATGATCTCCATCATGGTCCTCTGATCTACCTGTGACCACATGATCCACCCTGTCTAAGCAAGTCTGTTACAAAAGTGCTGCACATCAGTCTCTGGGCATCACAGTACAGATCCTCCTCCACTTACAATGGGCTTGTGTCCTGATAAGACCATTGAAAATTGAAAATATCATAAGCCTAACATGCATTTTTTGTTGCTATTTGGTTGACAAGTCATGTCTGACTCTTTGCAACCCCATGGACTACAGCACACCAGACTTCCTTGTCCTTCACTATTTCTCAGAGTTTGCTCAAACTCATGTCCATTGAGCCAATGATGCCATCCAAACATCTCATCCTCTATTGCCCACTTCTCCTCCTGCTCTCAATCTTTCCTAGCATCAGGGTCTTTTCCAATGAGTATGCTCTTTGAATCAGGTGGCCAAGGTATTGGAGCTTAAGCATCAGTAGTTGTGGCACTTGGGCTTAGTTGCATCACAGCACACGGAATCTTCCTGGGGCAGGAATAGAACCTGTGACCCCTGCATTGGCAGGCAAACTCTTAACCACTGGATCACCAGAGAAGTCCTAAAATGCATTTAGTTCACCTACCCTACTGGACATTGTTGCTTGGCCTAGCCTACCTTGGAAGTCCTCAGAACACTTCTGTTGGCCTACAGTTGAGCAAAATCATCTAACACAAAGCCTATATTGTTACATACAATGTTGACTATCTCATGGGATTTATTGAATACTCTACTAAAAGTGAAAACAGAATGGCGGACTGGATACAGAGTGATTGTAAGCATATCCGTTGTTAACCCTTGTGATGGCAAGTCTGACAGAAGTTGGCTGACGCTGCCCAGCAGCACGAGAGAGTACGGCACTGCATATGTCCAGACTGGGAAAAGATCAAAATTCAAAATGTGGTTTCTACTGAATGTGTATCAGACCGCCCTCAAGTTGAAACATTCTAAGTTAAACCACTGTAAGTCAGGGATCGTCTATAACTTGTCATTAATTATTACAGTGATAGGATTTTTAAAAGAATTGTAAAAAACCACTCAGAATAAAACTTTCTATTCTAAAGATTTTAGAACTTCCATCTGTGTCCTATGTTCCAGTGTTTAGATGCTTCTAGTTTTAGACTCACAGATAAAATATATTTTACCATTTCTATATATATGTATGTCATGTATATATAAAATGCATACATCTTTTTCTTTTGTATACTGCTTTTATAACTAAGTAGTATGTCATTCAATTTTTTATATATCTATACTGTTTTTATAAATAGTTGCATGGAACTCCATTATATGGAGCTGTCGCATTTTATTTAACCAACCACCTACTGTTGCATATTTGATTGTTTCTAATTTTCATTATTACCAAAAAAATTGCTGTGAATATCCTTGAACATACAACTTTGCATGCTATTTTATTTCCTTAGATGAAATTTTAAGAAGTGGGTGAATCAAATGGTATGCATATTTTAAAAATTGTGATACTCATTGCTAAATTATCGCCCAGAGAGGTGGTAGCAATCTACACTGACTCCAGAGCTTAAGAGTGTGAGTTTCCGTATACCCTCTCCAGCCCTAAGTACTATCATCCCTTCTATTCTTTGCCAATCTGATAGGTAAAATCAAGGTATCACACTGTTGATAAAATTTTATGTTTACTACTGCTTCTCTTTCTTCTGGTTTAAGAATCTTCATGTCATAAGTTCACTTCTTTTCTGTAGAGGTCCTCAGATCTGTGGTTACCAGAAGTTGGTGGAGGGAGGGGGAAATTGGATAGAGACAGTCAAAAGGGCCAAACTTCCAGTTAAAGGGTAAATAAGTACTAAGGATGCAATGTAAAACATGAGATGTACAACAGCTCTGGGCATGGCATAGGGCTGCATAGGAAACAAGCGTAACAGCAAAGTCTACTCATTAGGTTGTTGTGAAGATTGAATAAGTGAATACGTATAAAGGGTTTAGCTATATACAGAATGGATAACAACAAAGTCCTACTGTATAGTACACAAAACTATATTCACTATCCTGTGATAAATCATAATGGAAAAGGATATGAAAAGGATAACTGAATCACTCTGCCGTACAGCAGAAATTAACACAACATTTTTAATCAACTATATTTCAATAAATTAAAAAAAAATAAAGGGCATAGGACAGTGCCTGGCTCCTGATGAATCCACAAGGAAGTTTAGTTATTCATGTCATAACTAAAGGGCAATGATAACTAAGGACACAGGTTCTTGAGCCAGTCTGTTGTTGTTCAGTCGCTAAGACCTGCCCAACTTTTTGCAACCCCATGGATTGCAGCATGCCAGGCTCCTCTGTCCTCCATTGTCTCCCAGAGTTTGCTCAAATTCATGTCCATTGAGTCAGCGATGCTATCTAACCATCTCATCCTCTGCCACCAGCTTCTCCTTTTGCCTACAGTCTTTCCCAGCATTAGGACCTTTTCCAATGAGGAGCCAGTCTATCTGGGTTCAAATGTCAGGTCTGACAGGACAATTTGGGCAAATCATCTAATGCCCCCCTCCATCCACCTTGCACTTTCGTTTTTTAAACCTTGAAATGGAGTTAATGATAATATCTACCTCCTACGACTGTGAAAATTCAATGAGTGAAGATGTGTTAAGCAATTTAAATGATGCCTGGTGTCTAGTAAATGCTATAAAAAAAATTTTTTTTTCTACTGAAGTTGTTATATAAGTATAGCCACCTTGAGTGTGTCCTCCCCAGGAATGAAAATGCCTCTGATAACTGAGGCTTGTTGAATACTGAGCCTTCCTGGGATCAGGCTGTGGAGACCAAGAAGGTAGATGATCCCTTCTGGCTCAGAGCTTCTAGGAGGGCAGATGGATTGTAGGATGTGCATCCCAACCTGCCAGAGCCATTATTCAGCTAGCTTCTCTCTCCCCTTAGTGTCTCACTGGCCCAGTTGTGAAACAGTTAGAGCCAAGGTTTTTTTCAGCCCACCAGCCTGCGAGAATGTGGCTGAGTTTCCTCCAGGGAAATCGACTCTCTAACGCAGGCTGGGAGTGAGCCAAGCCCTAATGCGGTGTCCTTTGAAGGCGCGTCCAGCTTCACCATTTCAAATGCAATATGCTTATTGCCGGCCTGATTTTTATTGGGAAAAAGCAGTGGTGTACTTTCCAGGTCCCTGGGGTCTGAATTAAAATAAAGGAAGTACTTTAAAAAATCAAATCCAAATAGCAGGACTTGGAAGCGTGCTGTTAAGTCAGAGTATCACAGACCTCGGAAGCAGCTTCCACACGGAGCCCCAAGACAAAGCCCCATGGTAATTGCATTTGGAGGTCCCAGAGGCATTGGTAATGGGGGCAGGCTTCTCTTGGAGTCCTGTCTGCATCGCAAAGCAGATCAATCACAAAAGCTACAAGGTATGAGGTACCTACTGAGTGCCAAGTCCTGTTTCATAGCATATATACTGGTAAGATAGCCATAAAATGTCTTCATTTTACAGATGAGGAAACTGAAGGTCAGATTTTTTTAAAAAGCAAACAAAAAACTGTTCCTATAGTAGTAAGTGACAGAGGTGAGATTTGATTCCAAAGACTTTTTGTTTGTTTTTTGGTTTTGTTTTTAACATCAAAATCTGTGCTTTCAGTTAGGCCAGTGTTTTTCAAATTGCCAAGTACTACCACCCAGTAGTGAGTCATGGAATCATTTTAGTGAGGCACAATCAGCATTTTCAAAAATGAAATAGAATAGAATGGAAAAAATGACTGCTTTACTTGAGTTTAATGAAATATACATGCATACATATCTATAAACACACATACGTGTTGTTGTTCAGTCCCTTAGTCATGTACAACTCTTTGGGACCCCATGGACTGTAGCATGCCAAGCTTCCCTGTCCTTTACCATCTCCCGGAACTTGCTCAAACTCGTGTTGCTGAGGCCATCCAACCATCTCGTCCTTTGTCGTCCCCTTCTCCTCCTGCCTTCAATCTTTCCCAGCACCAGGGTCTTTTCTAATGAGTCGGCATGCATTATACAACTATAACATGTATGTTTTTATGTTCTGGATAATGATAGAAAAGGCTTCAGCAATATGTGAACCATGAACTTCCAGATGTTCAAGATGGTTTTAGAAAAGGCAGAGGAACCAGAGATCAAATTGCCAACATCCGCTGGATCATTGAAAAAGCAAGAGAGTTCCAGAAACATCTATTTCTGCTTTATTGACTATGCCAAAGCCTTTGACTGTGTGGATCACAATAAACTGTGGAAAATTCTGAAACAGATGGGAATATCAGATCACCTGACCTGCCTCTTGAGAAACCTGTATGCTGGTCAGGAAGCAACAGTTAGAACTGGACATGGAACAACAGACTGGTTCCAAATAGGAAAAGGAGTACATCAAGGCTGTATATTGTCACTCTGCCTTTTTAACTTATATGCAGAGTACATCATGAGAAACGCTGGGCTGGAGGAAGCACAAGCTGGAATCAAGATCGCTGGGAGAAATATCTGAGAAATAACCTCAGATATGCAGATGACACCTCCCTTATGGCAGAAAGTGAAGAACTAAAGAGTCGCTTGATGAAAGTAAAAGAGGAGAGTGAAAAAGTTGGCTTAAAGCTCAACATTCAGAAAACTAAGATCATGGCATCTGGTCCCATCACTTCATGGCAAATAGATGGGAAAACAGTGGAAACAGTGGCTGACTTTATTTTTCTGGGCTCGCAAATCACTGCAGATCATGATTGCAGCTATGAAATTAAAAGACGCTTACTCCTTGGAAGGAAAGTCATGACCAACCTAGACAGCATATTAAAAAGCAGAGACATTGCTTTGTCAGCAAAGGTCGGTCTAGTCAAGGCTATGGTTTCTCCAGGAGTCATGTATGGATGTGAGAGTTGTACTATAAAGAAAGCTGAGCACCGAAGAATTGATGTTTTTGAACTGTGGTGTTGGAGAAGACTCTGAGAGTCCCTTGGACTGCAAGAAGATCCAACCAGTCCATCCTAAAGGAAATCAGTCCTCGGTGTTCATTGGAAGGACTGATGTTGAAGCTGAAACTCCAATACTTTGGCCATCTGATGCGAAGAACTGACTCATTTGAAAAAACCCTGATGCTGGGTAAGGTTGAGGGCAGGAGGAGAAGGGGATGACAGAGGATGAGATGGTTGGATGGCATCACCAAGTCAAGGGTCATGAGTTTGGGTGGACTCTGGGAGTTGGTGATGGACAGGGAGGCCTGGTGTGCTGCGATTTATGGGGTCGCAAAGAGTCGGACACGATTGAGCGACTGGACTGAACTGAACTGAACTATGATGCACAGTTAAAAAAATTCGAGAAAGCTACTCCTCTAGGACATACTGCTTTCTAGTTAGTTATAGCTAACATTTACTAAGATTTTTTATGTATTTGGAATGTCTTTTTGTTTTTTTGGAATGTCTTTTATATCTGGGCTTAACTGATCATTACAACAACATTGTGAGGTGGATGCTATTAACATCATCCCTGTTTACACATAAGAAGACAGGGTCTGAGAGGTTCAATAATTTGCCCAAAGTCACAAAGTTAATACACAGCAAAGCTTGAATTTGAACCTAGATTGTCCTGTGTTAGCATCTGTGTTCTTGATCTTGCCTACTGAGGAACCTCTTGACCACCAGCACCTCACAGCACAGTGGATGGGTCCTGAGAAATCTGACACCCTTTGGAGTAACTGGCTCTGTTACTATCTTCAATTGCTGCAGTCTCTCACCTCTCCATATTTTCACTGGCAAGACAAGCTTGCAGAGCTCTCTATTGAATCTGTATCTTCAAATTTCTCTCATCCTTCTCTATTTTAGATTAATTAACCTCCTAATTATTTAGACATTCATTCACCAACTTGTGTGCAATTCAAATCTATTACACTTCAGGGGATGTGTCTATATCATGTGTATCCTGCTGCAAATCCCACGTGGTCAGGAGAGAAGTGGAGGGGGGAGATTTGTAGAATCAATTTTTAAAAATTCCGATGCATTTCTGAGGCATCTGAAGTGTTGATGAGATAGCTGGGGTTCTTGGGTGCTTGACTTTTAAATTCACATTTCTGAAAAGCAAGATACAAAATTGATTATACAGTATGATCTCAACTGTGTTAAAAATGTATATAGAAAGGATTGGAAGGAAGTGAACAGTGGTTGCCTCTGGGTGGTAGGGTGATGGGTGATTTTGATTTTCTCCTTGCGTTCCCCTCTCCCCACCCTCCAAATTTCCTGCAATTGATAAAGAGTGTGGCTTTAAAAATTCACTAAGTAATACTTAATTTCCAAGGTAGAATATGGACTTGGATCTCATTTTAAGGAGAGTGTAGCTTGTAAGCCAAATGCATCATGCTTTTGGTGCAAGTTAGGAAGTGGCAGAGTGGCTTATCAGTAGGCTCCCAGTCATATGGCACATCAGGGCACAATGCCCCTGCCCATGTGACTGCTACCCACCCTTTCCCCGCTGCTTCACTCTGATTGGGGAGCAGCCAGACTGGAGCCTGTCTGGAGTTCTGCATCTGACAGACAGGCCCATGGGTAGGGTTAGGATGTGCTGCTCAAAAGCAAACCACTACAGAGCCTGACTTCCCACTAGACTGTGCCACTGCTCCCAGGCTGAACTCTTGCCTTATTCACCTATGTATTTATACATGGGAACTGGCCCAGGAAGAATGATGGATGTTTAAGGAATGAATGTATGTATGTTCATCAGTTCCTATGTTGTTCAGTTGCTAAGTAACGTCCGGCTCTTTGTGACTCCATGGACTGCAGCACTCCAGGCTTCCCTGTCCTTCACTGTCTCTCAGAGTCTGCTCAAACTTATGTCCATTGAGTCGGTGATGCCATCCAACCATCTCATCCTCTGTCACCTTCTCCTCCTGCCCTCAGTCCTTCCCAGCATCAGGGTCTTTTCCAATGAGTCAGCTCTTTGCAGCAGGTGGTAAAAGTATTGGAGCTTCAGCCTCAGTCCTTCCAATGAATAATCAGGGTATATTTCTTTAGGGTTGACTGGTTTGTTCTCCTTGCTGTCCAAGGGACTCTCAAGAGTCTTCTCCAGCACCACATTCAAAAGCATCAATTCTTTGGTGCTCAGCCTTCTTTATGGTCCAACTCTCACAATTCCTATTATAAGCATATATTTGATCATGATCATGATAAGACCACTAGGCTTCCCTGGTGGCTCAGATGGTAAAGTGTCTGCCTGTAATTTGGAAGAACTGGGTTCGATCCCTGGGTCAGGAAGTTCCCCTGGAGAAGGAAATGGTAACCCACTCCAGTATTCTTACCTGGCAAATTCCATGGATGGATGGGCCTGGTAGGTTATAGTCCTTGCAGTCGCAAAGAGTGGGACACGACTGAGTGACTTCACCTTCAATTCATGCTAAGATCATGGCATCCAGTCCCATCACTTCATGGCAAATAGGTGGGCAAACAATGGCGTGACAGACTTTATATTTTTGGGCTCCAAAATCACTGCAGATGGTGATTGCAGCCATGAAATTAAAAGATGCTTGCTCCTTGGAAGAAAAGCTATGATCAACCTAGAGAGCATATTAAAAAGCAGAGACATTACTTTGCCAACAAAGGTCCATCTAGTCAAAGCTATGGTTTTTCCAGTAGTCATGTATGGATGTGAGAGTTGGACTATAAAGAAAGCTGAGCACCAAAGAATTGATGCTTTTGAACTGTGGTGTTGGAGAAGACTCTTGAGAGGTCCCTTGGACTGCAAGGAGATCCAACCAGTCCATCCTAAAGGAAATCAGTCCTGAATATTCATTGGAAGGACTGATGCTGAAGCTGAAACTCCAAGACTTTGGCCATCTGATGCGAAGAGCTGACTCATTGGAAAAGACTCTGTTGCTGGGAAAGATTGAAGGCAGGAGGAGAAGGGGATGGCAGAGGATGAGATGGCTGGATGGCATCACCAGCTCTATGGACATGAGTCTGAGTAAGTTCTGGGAATTGGTGATGGACAGGGAAGCTTGGCGTGCTGCAGTCCATGGGGTTGCAAAGAGTCGGACAGGACTGAGTGACTGAACTGAACTGAACTGCAGCATATATTTCATATATTTGAAGTTTGACTTATTTGGGAAGGAAGGACAATGTGGGCTTGGTTTCTGTATTTGTTTTAAATAGTGGGACTGAGTAACACTGGTGATATGAGAGTAGCTTGTTCCAGTGCTTCTCCTGAGCAGCCTTTTGGGGAGGTGACAATCTTCTTCCAGACCAATGGGCCAACAGTAGTAAAGCAAATGGACTTTGGAGTAAGAATGCCATTAGAAAAAAATAGTCATGCTTTCTCTCGATAGTTGTCATGAGGATGAAAGAGGTAATACACGGAAATCTTTTACAACAATGCCTGGCACATGCTAAGGGCTCAGATACGACGGATGGTAGTGGTGGTGATGATGATGATGTTTGAGTTGTTTCTAGGGGGAACAACACTGATGGGCAGGACCAGGCTCGTGTGTGAGTCCCTGAAGTGGAGGCAGTAACAACGCCTGGACCATATGGGATGAAAATGGAGGAGGAGCTGTTTCCTGGCCTCACTAGGGGATGGATGGAATGGTGGTGCGTGTGAGTGGTGTGGGAGGATGGGGTGGTAAGGTAGGAGAACAAGTTCATTTTCAAGAAAAGAAGAGAACATAAGATTTAAAAGCAGCAGAAGACCAACCTTTGAGTCCCAACTCTTCCATGTACCGCCTGTGTAAGTCGCGTAATTCTGAGACTCCATTCCTTTTGGTCATGCTTAACATTCACCAATGCCCTGATTTCCTAAAGAATTCACTCTAATTCTTTATCCTGGTGCACAAGGCTTTTCCCCATCTGAGCTTGGGCTTTCCCTACCTCACATGAAATCTGTAATCTAGCTACAAGCTGTTACTTTCAATTCCCCTAACACTTTTCTCCCCTCAACATTTCTGATGCTTTCACACCACTGTGCCTTTGTGTAACCCAATTCTTTTGTCTAGAATATCTTTTATTCTTTGTAACCTAAAATCCCTGCTCTTCAAGATAACAATGCCAGACTCATGTATTAAATTATTTAAGAGTCACAGCAAACCAAGGAGGTTGGTAGTATTATTATCCTTATATTACGGATGGGGAAACTGAGGTAAATATCATTTAAGTAATTTGCCCTAAATCACACAACTAATAAGCAACAGGACTGAGACTCAAACTCATGTAATATTGCTGTAGAAATATCGTTTTCAGCCACCACACCGCACTGCTTCTCTGGCTTTAAGACAGTGTTGTAATTCAAGGCCAGTCACAGGAGACCCAGAAGGCCATTTGGCTCCCAGACCTTCATTCATAGAAAGGAACAAGTTTAAACTTTTGACATTATCTCCAAGTGAAAACTTTCACCCAATCACAGAGAAACATGGACACACCTGAAAGAGGAAGATGTTTGTCATGCAGCCTTAGTCTGTGTCTTGTTACTGGGCCATCCTATCTGAAATGCACTGTGAATCAATGTATCACCACAGTCTTGGGATTATTTTGTGACTAGCATGATAACATTGCATTATAACACATATGCATTACAATCATCTGTTAAGTATAAGTGTTTAAAATATACTAATGTGCTTCCCTGGTGGCTCAGCTGGTAAAGAATCCGTCTGCAGTGCAGGAGACCTGGGTTCGATCCCTGGGTTGGGAAGATCCCCTTGAGAAGGGAAAGGCTACCCACCCCAGTATTCTGGCCTGGAGAATTCCATGGACTAGTCCATGGGGTCTCAGAAAATTGGACACAACTGAGTGACTTTCACTTTCAGGGCTTACCCTGTGGCTCAGCTGGTAAAGAATCCACCTGCAATGTGGGAGACCCGGGTTCGACCCCTGGGTTGGGAAGATCCCCTGGAGAAGGGAAAAGGCTACCCACTCCAGTATTCTGGCCTAGAGAATTCCAGGGCCTGTATAGTCCACGGGGTTGCAGAGAGTTGGACATGACTGAGTGACTTTCACTTTAAGTTCACTTAAAGTTATGTAGGGCTTCCCAGGAGTCCTTAGTGATTAACAGCCTGCCTGTCCATGCAGGAGACATAAGGGCCACTGGAGAAGCCCCACCAAGCAAACCCACTAAGCAAATGGGTGCTGACCAATAACCACCAAGTAGGAACAGGGGCTGGCCAACCACCACCAAGCAGGCGGGTGCTGACCAATCCGCAGCCGGCATGGTTATTCCTGTGAGTCCGGGTAGAGAAGAATGCTGACTAGCCTTTGCGATCAGGGCCCCTTAGGCCCTGAGGCTCCTACCCAGACCTAACTGTGGCTCACTTGGCGCCTCCAAGGAGGCATAGACCCTGTGTTCAGGAACTGGGACACCAGGGGTGGAGAGGCCAGGTCCTCCCTCGGCCTGGGGCTTAGCCACCCTGGAGTTGAGGTTGCGCTCAGGGAGGAAGGGTTGCCAAGGTGACAGGCGTTCTCTCACCCAGCGTGGACCGTGGGAGTTATCAGAAATGGCAACCCACCTCTATACTCTTGCCTGGAAAATCCCATGCACGGAGGAGCCTGATAGGCTACGGTCCATGGGGTCGCCAAGAGTCGGACACGACTGAGCGACTTCACTTTCATTTTCTTTTCATTTTCCTTAATGTCCTGTTGCTATCAGAGTAGCATTGCTGACACTCCCCATTCTCCACTTGTTTATGGCATCTTTGGCTGTCCCCGAGGGAAAAAAAAAAACCTAGGAAAAAAACCTAGGAAAATTGTGAAATCTCCAGCTGCTTTTGTTCTGTTTGGCACATACCTGTGTTTTGAGCGGAAGTACAATTCCTACTGGACCCAGGTGTATCAGAGCAGGGGTGACAGTGGGTTGGGGGTGGAGGGTTGGAGGGTGGCCAGGGGAGCATAGGTTGGCTTCGATGAGTGAATCCCAGAAGTGACTGTTTATTGTACCCTGTTGCATTATGTTTCTAACAATGCCTATCTGTGTCCTCTCACTGTGTCCTCTCATTGTAGGTGCCGTGTTCACAGTTTCATTGTCTTTGTCCTGGGGTTGATGCCAGCAGGGATCCACAGCATGCCTGGAATAGAAACCTGCAAGATCCCACAAGCTCTGCAAATCTCATTGGGTTGGAGGGGACTTGTGGGCCCTGGCAGCTTTGAAAATTACGTTACAACTTGTGACTTTCCCTTTCATCTTATTCTCAGAGATTCATTTGTTCAAATCTTAGAGAAGTGTTTGAAATAATTTATTCTTTCAGCCACTGGTTCTGAGAACCCGCCACAAACTTGGGGTGGGCACTGAAGCTCACAAAGGTGAGTAAGACAGATTGCCCCTGCTGGCCTGGAGGCTGCCATCTGGAGGGAGAGCTGGCTGTAACACACTAATTCTCACCAAGAGCCAGATAAGGTGAGTACTAATAGCAGGAAGAAATAGTTTGTTAAGAACATCACAGAGGGAGTGAATATTACTGAAAAACAAGCTAGAAGTCAGGGAGACCATGTAGAAAAGGACATTTATGAAATGAATTTGAGTTTGTTTTGTTTAAAAATTTTTATTGGAATATTGTTGGTTTACAATTTTTTCATTGAAATTTTTAAAAATTGAAGTATAGCTGGCTTGCCTGGTGGCTCAGACAGTAAAGAATCTGCCTGCAATGCAGGAGATCTGGGTCTAATCCCTGAGTCAAAAAGATCCCCTGGAGAAGGGAATGACTACGCACTCCAGAATTCTTGCCTGGAGAATTCCATGGATGGAGGAGCCTGGCAGGTTACAGTCTGTGGGGTCACAAAGAGTTGGACACAACTGAATGACTACCAACAGCAACAAAATTGTTGGTTTGTAATGTTGTATTAATTTCAGCTGTATAGTAAAGTGACTCAGTTATACAGATATTTACATTCCTTTTTATATTCTTTTCTCTTATGGTTTATACCAGGAAATTGAATATAGTTCCCTGTGCTGTACAGATGCCCTTGTTTATTATTCATCTTATATATAATAGTTTGCAACTTCTAACCCTAAACTCCCAATCTGTCCCTCCCCTCTTCCCCTCCCTCTTGGCAACCACAAGTTTGTTTTCTATGACTGTGAATCTGTTTCTATTTTGTAGATATATTAGTTTGTGCCATATTTTACATTCTACATATAAGCGATATCATATGGTATTTGTTTTTCTATTTCTGACTTATATGAGATGGATTTTGAAAGGTGAGGAGGATTTTAATAGGAAAAGAATGGAAAGAAAAACCTTACCAGAATGATTTTTTCAAAAATAGGAGGAAGAACAATTATGGGCTAGTTTCATTTTCATTATTTGCAAAGTATGGTGTTTGGCATGATGATGAACCAAGGAAATGAAAGCATAGCCCCTGTCTTTGAGGATAGGATGAAGGGAGAAGGGTGCAACTTTACAACATACAGCCCGCTGTGCTGGGGCTATAATCACCGCACAAATGAAATATTTTGGGACTCTGGAGATGATCACATGTCACAAAATAGTTGGCATTTGGCTCTATTTCTCTTTTTAGTTTCTGCTTAGTTCATGATTTCCTAGAAAATGTCATCTCCTTTCTTCCCTCTGTCCTCTAATCTCCATGCCACCATCTTTCCTATAAATGGATTGGAAGGCAATGAGTCCCTCTCTGCTAATGATAGTATAGACTGGCTACTGATCCAAGATACCATGGTATTCGTTACCTTTTGCTGCATAACAAATTATCCCTGAACTCTGTGGTTGAGAACAATAACCACTTGCTATTTCATAGTCTCTGTGAGTTGGGAACCTGCATGTGGCTCAGCTGGGCCCCCTGACAAGCTGTAGTCAAGGTGCTGGTCAAGGTGCAGTCAGATTCACGCTTGACTTGGGGAAGGATCTGCTCCCAATCTCCTTTATAGGGTTGTTGGCAGGATTCAGCACCTTCGGGGCTGTTGGACTGAGAGCCTCAGTTCCGTGCTGACTGTGGGCTGGAGGCTGCCCTCGTTCCTGGCTGTGTGGACAACTCCATAGAGCAGTTCACAGCAAAGGAACTGAGGCGGGGGAGAGTGGGGCAAAATGGAAGTCACAGCCTCCTAATCTTGGAAGCAACATCCCATCACTTTTGAGCTACTTGCCAGTTAGGTGCAGCACACACTCAGGGGAAGACCAATAGAGGACATGAACACCAAGAGGCAGATTCATTAGAAACCATTTTAGAAGCCCATTCCAACAACCTCTCTGTATGATAGAGTTCTCTCCATTTTCAGAAAAAGAATCTGAAACTCAACACACTAAAGAACCAGAATTTTAACCCGTCTTTCTCCAAAGCCTGCCCCTTCCCACTACCTCTCGCTACTTCCTGTGGCTGGATAGAGTCCCCCAGGCCATCCCACCCAAAGTCACCTGTTCAGGTAGCTTTCTTGACATTTGCCCAGCCTCACGCTGAGGCTTAGACTGCCAAGCCTCTCTACCTTTTCTTTTCTCCCTGATCCTGAGGGCATTTCATTCCATTCCAGATTTAGGGAGTAGTGAGGTACAGGAAAGGCCAAATATTTGATGTCCTCTGAGCAGCTTCTTTCCTGAAAGCCTCTGCACTAAGTGCCCAGGGTCTTGTCAAAAGTACTTCAGTGAGAACATGCACCTTGCAGTAATGTACTTTATCCACAGAAGATTAATCAGGTGCGTCCCCGGATGGTTTGGCACAGATGGAGGTGAGGGAGAGAGCCAGATCGTAAATCCAAATAAATTTATTGCCTTACCATCCATCCCATTATTACATCAGGAAGGCTGTGTTTCCCTTTAGTGCTAGAAGATATGGAAGAGGTTTTGCATATCAAGGGCTTAGTACAGCGAGACTAAATCCATCAGACAGGTTTTTGTTGGAGACTAACCAATGACACATTGTTTTGGACAAACTTAGGGATCTTGCCTTTGCTGAGAGGAGCAGCATTATAGAAATTTCACAAGGCACTCTTAAGACACTCGGTACATGATGGCTTAAACTGTAGTTCTTCCTTGTTTCCTACTTTTCCTTCTGTCTTGAAGCTTCTCAAAGATGACTAATTTTATATCTGCACATCTCCTAACACACCCTGTCCATGATAAGTACCTAATGATTTTCTTTTGAGAGACTGTAACTGGCTCCTAAGTGAATTTAAGCAGCCATCCTTACATCAGTTTCAACTCAGCTGCTTCTTTTTCCGAAGCCTGAAGTGAAAGCGCAAGCTCCCCGTACTTGCAGCAATTCACGTCTACGGCACTTTACACCATCTATCTGGCCAGGAGGTGGTGTGCATGAATTTGCTATTTCACGTTTAAGGCTTTTATAATTACTGAAGAAATATTCTGATGAGACTCTGGTAGCGCTGAATCTGTTCCTGGTTCTTGAAAAATTTCCCCTTATTTCTGGGTCTGCCCTGCACAAGACTCTTACCCTCTTTGTCATTGTTTCCTTCTTTGTCCAAGGTAGAGAACAGTAAGCCATTTCTTTTAGGATGTATGAAGACAGAGACATTCTTAATAAAAGGAACATTAGCCCAGGGACCAGATCTCTGTGTAAAAGTTGCTTTGTTGCTGATATCCCATTTATGGGTTGTGGAAAAACTCTTGTTCTGCCACTTCCTTAACCATGTGGCATTAGTCTGGTAAAATACACTCTGAACCTAACGTATCTCTATAATGAGACTATTATTACTATCCTGCTTGTTTCACAGGGTTAAGGTGGGAATCACAGGAAATAACGGCTATAAACCACTCCATGTATGTTGCTAATGATGACAATATGATTGCAATAGTCATCATGCATCAAGCAGTTACTCTGTGTCAGGAAATGCGCTAAGTGCTTTACATGAATTATGTCCTTGAATCCTCATAACAATCCTAACTAGTCATTAATATAATCCCATTTTACAGACGAGGAAGCTGAGAAAAACTAAATGACTTGTCCAAGGTTATACACCTTATAAGTTATACTTATAAACCATAAATTATGGAGCCAGAATTCAAACCCACACATACAACTACCAAACTCAAGAATTGTGTAACTTACAGAAAACTACCTCACTGTATAAATACAGGGTTATATTACAACTGTCCTGGCTGCTCTTAATACAAATGTATGGTGTTGCTATTTTATTTTCACATTTACCCAAAGAGTACATTGAAATCTATAAGTGTACAAAAGAAATCTATAAATCTTATATATAAAAAACATGTAAGACTTTCTACACGGGTGCCAAGACCATCCAGTGGGGAAAGGAAAGTCTTTTCAACAAATGGTTCTGGGAAAACTGAATATCTGTGCAAAAGAATGAGGTTATCCTTATCTTATGCCATGTACAATATTACTTCAAAATGGCTTAAAGACCTAAACATAAGGCCTAAAACTATAGAACTTTTTGGAGAAAACACAGGGGAATACCTGCATCACAATGGATTTGGTGATAATTTGGATATAAAAGCATCGCTGCTGCTGCTGCTAAGTCACTTCAGTCGTGTCCGGCTCTGTGTGACCCCATAGACGGCAGCCCATCAGGCTCCCCCATCCCTGGGATTCTCCAGGCAAGAACACTGGAGTGGGTTGCCATTTCCTTCTCTGATGCATGAAAGTGAAAAGTGAAAGTGAAGTCACTCAGTCGTGTCCGACTCTTAGCGACCCCATGGACTGCAGCCTACCAGGCTCCTCTGTCCATGGGATTTTCCAGGCAAGAGTACTGGATGGGGTGCCATTGCCTTCTCCAAAAAGCATAGCAATGAAAGAAAATTAGATGAACTGGACTTCATCAAGATTTAAAACTTTTGTCTGTTAAAAGACACTATCAAGAGAGTAAAAGACAACATACAGAGTAAGAGAAAATATTTGCAAATCATATATGTGATAAAGAATAAAAATTCAGAATCTGTTAATAACTCTGACAACTAAACAATAAAAAAATCCAATTCAAAAATGGACAAAGGACCTGAATAGATATTTCTGCAAACAAGGTATACAGTTAGACCACAAACACATGAAAAGATGCTCAGCATCATTAACCATTGGAGAAATGCCAACCAAAACCACAGTGAAGGGACTTCCCTGGTGGTCCAAGGGGTAAGACTGCACTCGCACTGCAGGTGGCCCAGGTTCTATCCCTGGTCAGAGAACTAGATCCCACGTGCTGCAACTAAGAGTCCACATGCTGCAATGAAGACTGAAGAGTCCAAGCGCCACAACTAAGATCAGGCAAAACCTAATAAATGAATAAATAAATATATATATTTTTTAAAAAGCACAAAACTACAATGAGATCCCATAATAGTAGTAAAGAACAAGTGTTGACAAAGATGTGGAGAAACTGGATTCTGGTGCATTGCTGGTGGGGATATAAAATGGTGCAGCTGCTATGGAAAACAATGTGGAGTTTCATCAAAAAGTTAAATACAGAATTACTATATGATCTAGTGATTCCACTTCTAGGTACATACCCCTCACATTGAAAACAAGTTCTCAAATAGACACTTGCACACCAATGTTCATGGCAGCATTATTCATAGTGGGCAAAAAAGTAGAAACAACTCACATGTCCATCAACAGATGGTACATTATAAATCAACTATACTTCAATAAAAAAGAAGACCACTGAGGTACCTCCCCCTAAATGTTTAAAATAAAATTTTTAATAAAGAAATTTTAAGGCAACAAACCCCAACAGATGGTATGTGTGACCTAGACATATAATGGAGCATTATTCAACTTAAAAAAAAAATGGCATTCTGATACATGCTACCCCATGGATGATCCTTGAAAATGTTACGCTAAGTGAAAGAAGTCAGATACAAAGGACAAACATTGTAGAATTCTACTATGAGGAACTTAGAATAGACAGAACCATAGAGACAGAAAGTAGAAGGGAGGTTATAGGGGCAGGAGGAGGGGAGTGGGGACTTATTGTTTAAGGGGTGTAGAGTTTCTGTTTGAGATGATGAAAAATTTCTGGAAACAGATAGCAGTGATGGTTGTGCAACACTGTGAACGTTCTTAGTGCCACTGAATTGTCCTTAAAAAGTGAAAGTTGCTCAGTCATGTCTGACTCTTTGTGACCCCATGGACTATACAGTCCCTGGAATTCTCCAGGCCAGAATACTGGAGTGGGTAGCCATTCTATTCTCCAGGGGATCTTCCCAACCTGGGGATTGAACCCAGGTCTCCCCCATTGCAGGCGGATTCTTAACAGTGGTTAAAATGGTAAAATTTACATTATGTATATTTTAGTACACATCCAAAACTTTTTTTAAAAAGCAGTAAAAAGATCTTACCTTAGGATATTTAGATCTGGTTAATTTGATTTTTTGTCATAAAATAACTTTTATTCTCCACTACTTAAAAATAATAACAATTCCTTGAAGAAAAAGTGGAAAATACAGTTGAACCAAAAGGGAAAATCAAAACATTCCTTTTCCTAGAGATTAAGATCTTAGCATTAACATTAACATTAGCATTAATTAGCATTAAGATCTTAGCATCCTCCCAGACCTTCCCTCACTCCCTCTCTCCGTATCTCATTTTCCTTCTTTTGTCCTCTTTTGAGGAAGTTCTGCACCCTTCCATGCTTCAGTAACAGTGAGGTCACTTTCCTTTATGAGTTCTCATTTAGATCAGAGTTTTGTCTTACTCGTCCAATGGGTAGAAAAACACTTTCTAAAACCAAGCGAAATGATAAAACACTAAAGAGAAGCCAAGAAATGTGTGATCAGAATGCTCCAATTCCTGCTGAGACCATTTGGAAGTTGTGCTGGAAAGGACAACTTTCAACACACGATGCCCAGAAGTCTCTGAGGACATGTGGCCAAGAGAATAATTCACAGTGTCAACATTGTCTCTACCACAGAAGAAATAATAAGAAAATAATTTCAGTTCCTACCTCCCTCCACTCCAGCCTCTTGATTGGGTTGCAGGGCAGAGGCAAAAACTGCTGAGCAGTGTTCTTGGTCAACTGATTATTTATTGGCAGAAATGAAAGTCCCTTATCTTCCCGAGCAGGAGAATGCCTTAACGCTACTCTTACCTTTTAGATTATGCACAGGTTCAATCCAGTTAATTGCAGAGTGTGAATTTCTGTTATTTTCTAGTTATCATGATATAAAAGGGAAATTTAAGACTTCCTGTTTGAGGAGCAAACAAGCTTCTGCTCAGTAGGGTGTGCCCCTACTCTTGAGCTTCTAGGCTCTGTACCTGCTTTCCTTCAGGAAGCTTCACACCTCCATAGTCCTAAATTCTCCTGCTCCATTTGGTTGCTGGAAAGAAGGAAACCTCACTGGAGTTTCCACTTTGTTTGTAGGGTCAGGGAGAGTGAAAGAGAGCCTGGTTTCTAAGGGAAAGGCAGTCTGCTGCTGCTTTGACATTATTCCCTCCAGACCTCTCTGCCTCACTTCTCAAATATAGTTTCAATAATGCGGTGAGAACCGAAACCCAGAATTTATGCTTTTATTACCTTGGATTTCCTTAAGCACAGCCTCTAATTTCCCTTTCCTCTTTGACTCTGTTCCACAAAGTTTTGTCCACCTGTGCTCCTGGGCCATGACGCCCACTTGGGCTGGCTCCTCTTTGTCTCTGTTGCTTGTCTTCAGTCTTGCCCTGTGTGGAGCATGACCAGGCTGCTAGGTCTTCAGAAGCCAACACACAGTTTGATTTGTATCTTCCCTTGGGGAACCTTCCAGATGGTCCTCAAGTTTACCCTGATCCTCTCCCTTAAGTTCTGCTCAGCTCTTAATGCTATTGTGATGCTTTCTCCAAATAGTTCTCAAAGATTCATTAATTAGTTCATTCATTCAACAAATATTTATAAAGCTCTTATGTTCCAGGGCCTCTGTTAAGCACAGGATATATTTATAAATGAGAAAATTCCTAGCTTTGAAGTCAGTGGAAGTGAAGAAACAGATTTTCAGCTCTCTTCACATAATTCCTTGTGATGGTTCTTATGTTGTAAGTATAACATTGGTGTCTTGGGGACACAGAGAATGTGTGGCCATGACCCCTTCTTCTCTCTTTCTTCTCCTTTGCTCCTAAGACATCATAAACCTGCTTATCTTCCTGCCTCTGTGCTAATAACAATAAATCTGACCACTCAGTCATGTCTGACTCTTTGAGACCCCACGGACTGTAGCCCACCAGGCTCCTCGGTCCGTGGAATTCTCCAGGCAAGAATACTGGAGTGGGTTGCCATTCCCTTCTCCAGGGGATCTTCCTGACCCAGGAATCGGAACCTGTGTCTCCTGCATTGTAGGCAGATTCTTTACCGTCTGAGCCACCAGGGAAGCCTCTGTGACCAACTATTAAATGTTGGTATTATCATGTTTTTATCCTAGTCTCTTTCCCTTTCTCTTATCGTTTCTTTTTTTTTTTTTCAGATTTTTCCCTCTTTTCCCTAGACTTCGGTTACCCCTGGTTACTGATGAACTCTTGATCTGTTTCTCCTGCTGAGACTCTCCTGAGCTTCCTCTGCCCTCTGTCCCCCTGTCTCCTTGGAAAGTGTCTATATGCACTTGCACTCAGCCATGGAAGATGTCATTTTTCTCTAAAGCCTGCCTCTATCATCTTCCTTCCAGGCCTTCAAACCAGAACACTAGCAACCAGTCCATTAATAAAATTCTCAATTATTTACACTCATCTGAAACCTGGTTCCTAATTTTCTGCGTATCTCACTTCCTCTCTAGACTCTGATCACCATTCTCTCCTAAAGAGTCTAGACCAGGGGCTTTCAAGTTGTTTTCCTCGAGTCCTTTCAGGCACTTCTGAGGTTGGAATGGAAGAGGATATCAAGCAAGACTAGGGACTTCTCATCCCTGATTCAACCAGAGCGTGTTTATCTGTTTTTCATATTGTTTATGAAGCAGGCGATGGCCAAAATATGAAAACCATCAGTCTTCAATTCAGATAATTTTTTTCCTGGATCTTTGCAGGGCTTCAGAATATCATGCTCTCTGTTTCTCATCCATATAGTCTAGTGACTCTTTAAAAGAAAATTTTTTTTCCTGAAGTATAGTTGCTTTACATTGTTGTGTAAGTTTCTGCTGTATAATAAGGTGAATCCGTCATATGTATACATGTATCCACTCTCTTTCATTTTTAAAAAAGTTTTTATTTTGCATTGGCGTATAGCCAATTAACAATGTTGTGAGAGTTTCAGATGAACAGCGAAGGGACTCAGTCACACATATGCATGTCTCCATTCTCCCCCAAACTCCCCTCCCGTTCAGGCTGCCACATCCATGTGCTATACACAGGTCCATGTTGGTTACCCACTTTAAATACAGCAGTGTGTTCATGTCCATCCCAAACTCCCTAGCTATCCCTTCCCCCTTGGCAACCATAAGTTCATTTTCTAAGTCTGTGAGTCTCCTTCTGTTTTGTAAGCACGTTCACTTGTATCATTTCTTTTTAGATTCCACATATAAGGGATATCAAGTCATATTTCTCCTTCCCTGACTGACTTACTTCACTCAGGATGACAATCTCTAGGACCATCCATGTTGCTGCAAATGGCATTATTTCATTCTTTTCTATTCCTCTGTCTATATGTACCACATCTTCCTTATCCATGTCTCTGCTGATGGACATTTAGGTCGCTTCCTTGTCTTGGCTATTGTAAACAGTGTTGCAATGAACACTGGGGTGCATATGTTCTTTTGGATCATGTTTTTCTCTGGATATACGCCCAGGAGTGGAATATCCACTGTTTTTTTCTTTCTTTTTCTTTTTTTCTTAGGTTTCCTTCTCATTTAGGTTACCATGAGTGTTGAGTAGAGTTTCCTGTGCTGTGTAGTAAGTTCTCAACAGTTATCTGTTTTATACATAGCAGTGTGTATATGTCAGTCCCAGCCTCCCAAATCATCCCACCCTCCACTGCCCGCTTGGTAACCCTAAGTTTGTTCTCTACATCTGTCATATAGTCCAGTGACTCTTAACCTTTTCTTGACTGTGATGGACAGGACGGGGGATGCTATATGTTGGGTACACTTCCTGTTTTAGGCATAAAAACCTGATGTACAATAAAGCAATTAGAATGTATGTGAATGAGCATAGTAACCTTGAATCTACTGTAATTTATCAGAGTAAGTAAATCCTTTCTGGTCTTCACCTATTATCTGTGATAAATAACTTGTAACACAGCTCACAAACGGCCTCCACTCTGCTCCAGTTCACTCTCCGTGCGGCTGCCGCCCTCCACACGTAGGAAATCTCAGTCCCTGTCCTGTTTGGTGCCCTTCAGTGACTCCCTTGGTTCTCAGACGGGCTTGAAGCTCTTTCTTGTGGCTGGCAGGTTTGGCTGCTCTGGTTCTTTCTAACCGCCAGTTCTCCAGTGGCCAGCCATGCCCACACAGCACACATCCAGACTGGCTAGGCTTCTGGACTTTTCCCATCACTCCTTTCCCCTTCTCTCCCTCCAGCCTGCATGTCAAAGTACAAATAATTTCTTTTTTTAGATGAAATAGTTTTTCTCTCAGTAACTGCCATGTAGGTGCTCTAGCAACCTCTTCTTTTCTTGCTGAACTGCAAGGATATTTAGTCACATCTTAATATAATAATTTTCAGTCTATTTAGTTCTTAAATGATTCATTCCTGTTCATACTCAGTCCTTATCTTTTTTAGCTATTCATTTTGAAAAAAATCAAGTGTATGGGAAAATTGCAATAACGGTATATCTTCCAATATCCTTCATCTGATTTCACTAATCATTAGCATTTTGCCACATTTACTTCCTTCTTCTTCTCCTGTGCTCTCTCTCTGTGTTATGTGTATGCCTTTTTATGTACACACACTCATTTTGTTATTATTATTTGCTGAACCATTTGAAAGTAAAGTGTAGACACTAGTACTCTTTTTTTACTCCTAAAAGATACTCCTTTGACTTCAGTAAAAATTATCTTGGAATTTTTTAAAAACATATCCATGATATAACAGTCACATTCTGGATGTTTAACATTGATAACTCACTCATAGTTCATATCCATGTTTGCAATTGTCTGAATACCATTCTTTATAGCAATTTTTTTTTCTGATCCAGAACTATCAATGTCTTTGTGAAAAGACTTTCTCCAGATGCTCTCTATTCCTTGAAGCCTTTCCTAATTGCCCTTTCCTGGTGGCACTGACCACTCCCTCCTTCGTTCCCCACTTGACCTCTTCAGCGTGCATAGCATTTTACTTTGTGGGCTTGTTCAAGTGTTTTGGTCTTCCTCTCCAAACTGGAAACTCCTTGAGAACAGAGGCCTTATTTTATTAATTCTTGTCTCTCCAGTGTCTATTATCTAAATGAATTTAGCACTGAAGTTACAACATTTAGCAAGCATAAAATTAGCACCAAAAGTGTAGCCTGGACATTGAGAACCTAGGTTCATGGTGACACTTTTTTCCTTTGACTGTGTCTCCTCTTATGACAGTAAGCTGGCTGGGCTGGTAGAGCATGAAGAGACCCTGATCCTAGCCCCAGTTCTGTTTCTAACCATCAAGGTAGCCTGGGGCAAGGTACTTCATCTTTTTGAACTTCAATTTCTTCTGTAGTTTGAGATGAATAGTTCTTGCTCTGCCTACTTCACTGGGATGTTGGGAAGATCCAATGAGAAAATGAGTGCAAAAATGTTTTGAAATGGTGATGTTATTCCAGAGGCAGTATGGTCAGCTTGCTGGGAATGTTCTTAGTTTCAAGTCTGTTGGCATCATTGTGCTGCTGTGCCCCAGATGTGCCCTAGGACTCTTGCTCCAAAAGTGGTGCATGGAGCCTAGAGACCAGGAGTTGGTGTAGGCGTCTCAAGCTGGGTTAATGGATAGTGTTGCGCCAAAATTCATGTTCACCTCCAGTCTCAGAAATGTGGTCTTATTTGGAAGTAGGTCTTTGCCGATTGAATTTTAAGATGAAGTCATACTGGATTAGAGTAAATTTAAATCTAATGTGCATGCAGGCTAAGTCACTTCAGTCATGTTCGACTCTTTGCGACCCCATGGACTGTAGCCCACTGTGCTCTTCTGTCCCTGGGGATTCTTCAGGCAAGAATACTGGAGTGGGTTGCCATTTCTTCCTCCAGGGGGCCCTGTCTTTCTTCCATGGTATCAAGGGAAATATTCCAAGGGTGTTCAGAGCCAGAGCTCCCCACCTTGGACCCCCACATCTCAGGCTGGGCTCCCTGGATAGTTCCATTGGCAGCTTTAGTTGGTGATCTCACTGAACATTGGGAGGGTTTGTCATGGCCTGAAGGGCTTGGCTTGGTTATTAACAGTGTCTGGAGTTTGGGCTCTGTGCCTGCCGGTGCCATTTGATGCTGAAGGAGGTACTGCATCTGCCATCTGAATGCCTCCTCTTTTCTGCCAAGGCATGTCCTCACCATGGCTGCTCTTCCCTGATGTAGGGGAGATGCTGCAAACCCCAGGGTGTCCTTGTGGGCCACTGGCCCCTTGCCTGTCATCTCTGGGGAAAAGCATCTGGGTGGGTGTCACTGTCTGAGCCCTGGCTTGTGGGAGTTAGAGAGAAGAGGGGGAAGAAAGGAGAGGGGGAGGACATGCAGCTAAGAGTCTCTCCCTCAAATAGGAACAAGCTCCGGGGCCCACCCACTCCCATGATTACGATGCCACAGAGAAGAGCAGTGCAGCCAGGGTGGCAGAGATTCATGAAGTCATCTGGCTCAATGTCTTCTTCATCTTCCATGCCACCAGGGTGGCAGAGATTGGCACATGTTCCTGGCAGCCGAGCTTGTGAATACCCAAGGCCACACAGCGGCAAAGTCGGGGGACCAGCTCCCTGGGCTGATGCCCAGCTGCTCATCTGGGAAGTTCTGCTGGGTTCTCACTTGTCATCAGCATACCCAGACTTTTCACCTTCAGGACTCTCAGAACAAGCTTCTTTTGGGATCACTGAAGATGCCTGATAATGAATGCAAAATGATGACTCATGTCATATTTAAGCAAGACTCTGGGTGTGTGTGTGAATGGAAATCACTCACGATCAGGTAGGTTGGGGTGCTGCTGATTAGATCAACCTTGCTGTGTGGGGGAGGGTGGGGTGGTGGGGGAAACAAAATGTAATTGCACATTTGAATACTAAAAGGAATTTTTAATACTAGGGTACTTTCTAAAGAATAATGATTTGTGATCATGATTGATTTTGCCTTGAGATCCTCTGGGAAACACTTTGCTGTTTTCAAAGTTCTTTAGGGAGGCAAAGTAGGAGAGAATCACCTTAGCTTTATGTAATGATCAAATACAGCATAATAAAGATGTCAGAACCAACATGGACCAGTGAGGACCACAGCTCCTCTCAAGAGAGGAAGGAGGGCCAGCAATCTGGCCTGGTTCCTGTGGCTTTCACCTGTTTGGGGGCGGGGAGGGGGATTAGTGCAGTGTCAAATGCCTCTTTGTTCCTAATCCAAAAACTCCAGAAAATGAGTATGTGGTTCTCTCAGGACCATCAGTCCTGTTTTGCACCAAGAGCCACTCCAGCCAATGATAGCTGGATTCTTTTTGTTTCAAGACCATGATGCCTCTTGTTGCAACATTTGAGGCAGCCAACCAGAGTAGAACACTTTAGTTTGTAACCTTGTTCCTTTATCCTTTGGGGAAAAGGATGAGTCAGATGTGGAAGTGGGCCAGAAGGTTCCATGTTTCTTTTCTATTGAAAATGAACTTTATGTTGTGACTTCACATTGATGCACATGCCACTCCCCTCCCCACCCCTGTCCCCAAAGCAAGAGCAAACTTTTCACAGTTTTTCAGGAAAAGACACATTGTGGTAGATTAGAATTCAGTCTCAGGGGCAAGGTATTGATGCCATCCAGGCCAAATCATAGCCCTCTGTTCCTAGCTGACACCTTGGAAAGTCTCACATATCCAGCCTTTTAGAGACTTTTAAAGGCAGGATAGGAACAATCCGATGGAAAGTTTTAGTTTTACATAAGAAAGATAAAACCTGCTTCAAAGCACATTTCTCCAGAAGTTATAGGCCAAAGGGTAGTACAGGAAACTTGTTTCCATGGAGATGAGTTGGGAGAGGTGGTTTTGGGACAAAGAACACAAATCAAAAGTGTTCTTTGAAATCTTCACATCAAAAACTTGAAATCAAAAGTCCTGGGTTCAAGCCCCAGTTCTCCTTTGTACTAGTAGCTGTGTGACCTTAGGCAAGTCATTTCACTAAAATGTCCTCTTAGGTAAAAGAAGTAATAACTCCATTAAAATTGTTATTAGGATCAAACAATATATTGGAAAGCACTTTGAGTGTCGTAAATTGCTGTGAGGAGGGGGTGTGGTGATCCCCATGCTGAGAACTCTTTTCTGAGAGCAAGGGCTGAGAAGTATTTTTTACTTGTAAGTGACTGGGGACATTTTTCTTAGGCCCTTCTAGCTAAATTGTCTTCTGTCTTATATTTCCATCTACTGAAATTCCCTGGCACACTTATCTTCATCCCTCAAATGGAGGGATTGAAGAGATTTCCTCAATGGCTCATTTCCCTTCTAAAGGCATAGGATTCTACCAACCTAGAGGAAAGTTATTTTTTTTTTAATTAAAAAAGTTTGTTTGCTATGTTTGGCTGCACTGGGTCTTCACTGCTCCTTACCAACTTTCTCTAGTTGCGGTGAGTGTGGGCTTCTTTCTATTTGTGGTTTGCAAGCTTCTGATTGCAGTGGCTTCTCTTGTTGCGGAGCACAAACTCTAGGGTGCTCAGGCTTCAGCAGTTGCAGCTTGTGGGCTCTAGTGCACAGGCTCAGTAGTTGCATTGGATGAGCTCAGTTGCCCCACGACATGTAGAATCCTCCCAGACCAAGGACCGAACCTGTGTTCCCTGCGTTCGCAGGTAGGCTCCCAACCACTGGACCACCAAGGAAGTCTTAGAGGAAAGCTTTTGACTGAGTGAAAATAATTTTTTGGAACACAAGCTACATCTGAGAAGGAGTGCTTAGCCTGTTGGAAGAACACTAGTCTTTGATTCTCTAGAACTGGAGCTCACAATCTAGTGAGGGCACCCTTGTCCAGGTGACTGGCACTGCCCAGAGAGGGTACACCTACGACTTCAGAATGGTCACAGAATTTCATAGGAGTTCAGAGAAAGGAGTCATCACCCAGCGTGGAAGGGAGGAGGGAAGGGAGAAACAAGGAAGGAAGTGGCATTGAGCTGGCCCTTACCTGATAAGAAGGTCTTGCAGGTGCAGGGTAACAAATATAATGAACAGTTCATGCAAAGCCTTAGTGGCAGGAAATGGAAGGGCATACCCTGCCATTCACCTAAAATCTTAACAAAAAGGAAGATCACACAGGTACTGCCGTTGGGGCACTGCCATTGTGTTCTGGGTCCAATGCCTGACCCAGAGGGAACTGGTGAGCACTTCTGAGTGAGCCGGCCTGACTTGATTCCTTCTGCTCTCCTTGTTGGCAAGTGGACTTGTGTGCCAAGCTTCATCCCACAGGCATGGTGCCCACACCCTGCTGCGTGGCTCCCTGGGTGGAGGCAACGTTCCTGTCTGGGCACTGCCACTTCCCATCCCCTCACACACTGGCATTTTGACATGCCAGTGCCTGGCCTGTGACCGCGGGATAACAAGGGAGCGCGCCCACAGGCAGTGCCTGGCTCCTGAGCTGGCACTCGGCCAGGGCAGCCCGGGTTAGCACCTCTCCCTGGAGTGCCGGGAAGGCAGCGCCTTCATACTTCCAGCTCCTCCAAGTGCTTCCAGAACAGACTGTCTCCAAATGTCAGGGAGGAGAGTTGACGACTTTGTCCTTTTTAAGATGTGCCTTTAAGGCCAATTATTTCCAAAGCTAATAATCCTAATATCTCCTTGAGAGAAAGTATACATTTTCAAATCCATGAAATTACAAGCAGACTGAATGACTCAGTATTCTGGGTGTGTGCTTTATAGTCTGTAGTTATTACAATTATTAATATTAAAAAGCATTTATTCACACATACACGCCCATGAGGTACTGGGCAGAGCTCACGAGGGACATGGTCTCTGTCCTCAGGGATCCGTAGAAGGCAGTCTCAGAGACGCTGTAGTAAATCATATGAGTATTGTAACTGTCAAGGTTTTAAATACCTAAAAATCAGCACTATCATTAGCAATCAGTAATCACTGTTATAGAAGAATAAATCTTGTAATCTCCAAATTACCTGTTTGCACCAATTAGAGTTCAACTGATGAAACATACCAATCAAAGGGGAATTTACTTGAGGCACCCAAGCTTATCTAGGTTTAAAAAAAAAAAAAAAGAAAAAGAAAGGAAACCCGCTGAGCTCCCAAACTGTTGTTTCTCAGCTCAATCTCTGTTAGGGAGGATTTTCTTGAAGCAGAGCTGACAAAGCCCTATGCACATTTCCCCAGGCAGGAGGGAATCCGTTATTCATTTATTTGTTTATTTATTCATTTATTCCCTGCCTTCCTACAAAAAGGAGTGGAGGTAGGTCACAGTAAAAACACATATATTGTAAGACAGCTTTTTTTTTTTTTTTTTAAATCAAAAGGAAGGTTGGAAACCTTGGGATGGAGGTGGGGTCACTGTGCTTTTGAACATTTAACTCCCACAAGTCTTCTGAGAGTCCCGGTGCAAAACAGTGTGCTAGGCCCTGTTGGAGTGAAAGGAGACATCCACCCCTCTTCTCGCCTATAAGAAACATGTAACCTGGGGTGAGACACAAACACTGAATTTAGTTCAGAGCTTCTTAGAAGGCAATGCACAGAGAAATCACATGGCTTATCTGCTTCTCAGCATGCAAAAAAGAAAGCAGATACACGGAAAGGTAGGTTTTTTTTTTTTTTGTAAATACTATAGAAATATTGATGGAACCTGGTAGGAAAAAAATCTCAGTGCTTTTACGAATTTCCCAGAGATGTGGTCATTTTTTCGCTGGAGTTGGAAATGTGGGTACACTGAATCTTCTCTGATTTGCTCTGGAGCTGCTGAGGACCCGGATCTGGTGTTTGAGGCCAAGGCAAGACCAGGGAGTAGGACTGGGAGGAAGTGGGGGATGGGAGCTGGCAGTGACCTAGAAGGAACACTAGTCCCCTAGGAGGTTTGGCTTGGAAATTAGGAAGTGAAATAAATGTCTAAAGCTGGGAGATGACTCTTAGCAGCCCCACTCGGCCCTGTGCAGGGGGCTGGGCTCCCCTCTGAGGGCACCTCTGTATATCCTGCTATGGGAACAGTCTCAGCATCCTTGTCCTTGACCCTCCCTGGATTTCAGTCACATCATCGTTTCCCCAGCCCTTACTTCACTTTATCACCCTGTCCCATATGGTTCTGCTTTATACTTTAATCTCCTGGGAATTATGGCATGGTCATAGTAGGGCTCATTTTGTCTTTTGCTTATTAAAAATTTTTTTTTAATTTTTTGATTGGTGGGAAACTGCTTTACAATGTTGTGTTGGTTTTTGCCATACAAAAATGCAAATCAGCCATATATATATATATATATACACACACACACACACACACACACATATATATATATATATCCTCTCCTTCTTGAGTCTTCCTCCCTTTTCCTCCCTCCCCCTCTAGGTCTTCTGCTTTTTGTTTTCAGGTTACCAATGTGTTCACTTTGCTTTCTGCCCTTGAACATGATATGGTTGGTATAATGGCAGAACTGCTTAAGGGATATCTGATAGTGTCTCAACTCCACGCCTCTGTTGGCAGGCAGCTTCCAAGATGCCCCCAGGGGCCCCTGCCCCCTGGTACTCAGATTCTCTTGTGGTCCCTCCCACACTGATTCAGGTTGGTCTGTGTGACCATGCTAGACACTGTGCCAGGTGCTATGGACAGGAGAGCAGCATTTTTTACCTTGAGCTTATGGAACGTGCAATATATTAGAATGAAGAGAGAATGGACTTTGGAGCTAGATGGAACTGGCTGGATCTCAGCTCCTCTACTAGGCTTTGTGACTCTGAGGAAGTTAGTTAACCTCTCTGAGCCTTGGTTTCCTCATCTTTAAAGCAAGCTAAGCCATATCCACTTTGGAGAGTTGGGTGAGGATTAAATGTGACAGTGTGTATAAAGTGTTTAGCTCAGAGCCCAGGTTTTGGTGGCTCCTCCATAAACACTATTCCCCCCAGCTGTGCTAGGTACTGAGAATAGAGTGATGAATGAGAGGTCATCTCTGCCCTCAGGGGGCTCAGCATCAAGCAGGTGGGACAGGTGTATCCTCATGAAAGTTCAAGGCAGACTGTGACAAATGTTATCACAGAGGCAGAGACGGCAATGGGAACCCCAAGGAAGGCAGAGAAAAAGCTCCACCGAGACTAGCTGACATTTTAACAAGACTTAGAGAGTATGTAGAATTTTCAATGGAGTAGGACACAAGCATCGCAGGTAAGCAGAGAAAGCCCTGAGAGTCACATATAAAACCACCTGGCATAAAAAATGGCGACAATGCCCTAGCAGGGTGCTCTTGGTCAGATGGCATCCCTGCTGTGGGTTGCGATCTCTAGATCTGTAATCTGCAGCTGTTGAACTAGACAGTGAATGTTCCTTCCAGCTCACATATTCCAGCAGAGCAGGGAGTACTGCTTTATTCATTACCAGTTTCTAGCTCCTAACACACGGTAGGCACTCAATAAATATTTATTAAATGAGTAGGTATAATGATATGTGTAAGCAGCTTGTCTCATACGAGAAAATCGAGGAAGTATTTTTCCATTTTTTGGATGTAAGTCATTTCCTCTGGGAGCGTGGGTGGTGGCATTGAACCCGACCACATCATGTCACTCTGTTTTGTCAAAGTCCTTCTTCCATTCTGCGCCTCGGATTGCCTGGCTGTGCCTTCTGTTGCCTCCCTAGATTCCTGAGTCTTGCTGTGGGATTCTGTTCAAACTTGAAAGCGACTGACATTTCCCTGGAGTTTTCTTTAGCACTCCGCGCCATGTCTTCAGTCCTGAAGGGGCAGACCCAGCCAACTTTGAAGAAGTTTTGCATGTTTTCCTTCATTTAACTTCCATTTTGCTTTTCGCATCTCTCTGAATGGAGGAATTTTGAAACCAGAACTCAGAAGAAGAATGTATGAAGTTGTTGAACTACTGTGTTGCAAGACAGGGCTGGCTAGTGGTGGAACTGTGCAGTGAGGGTCCCCTGCCACACCCTGTTTTGACTCTGCTCCCCTCCCCAGGCCAGTGCTTAAGGACTTCACATTGCTTTTTGGACTCCCCTACTGTATATTGTCCTCTGAGGCTTACACTGCCCGAGCTTTTCCAAGTCGCCCTTGATCTTTTGAAGCTCATCCTGGGTTGCAGTTCCTCTGGCATCTCTTGTCTCCTCTGTTCTTGGTACAATTCAATACACATTTGATGCCTATCCTGTGCCTTGATCTGTACTGAGCTTGCAGGATCCAAAGATGAATGAAATGTGATCCGTGGCCCCCGATCTCGCTTTCCAGGATGACAGTCAACAAAGATGACAAACTAAACTATGCAGAATCAGTGATGGACAATCCCTTTCAGGTAATGCATTTGCATTTTACCAAGATCTTTTTGAAGACAGTCACTTACCTTCAAAGGACATTTTTTTGTTAAAAACAACCTCAAAAAAAAATTTTTTTTTTTGCCTTGAGAGCAGTAAAGCAATACTTATTACTTGTAGAAGACTTGGGAAGTAAAGAAAAATATAAAGTAGGGGCAAGCTTTTCGATGCTGTCACTATCCAGAGGTCAGCCAGCATTGACGTCTTTAGCTTGTCTTTTCTTCTATACATCTGAGATCCTTTGTTGACAAAATTTGCACACCAAGTTTTGTTACTAAGCACTATTGTGTGTGCATGCTTAGTCGCTTCAGTCATGTCTAATTCTTTGCAACCCTATGGACTGTGGCCTGCCAGGTTCCTCTGTCCATGGAATTCTCCAGGCAAGAATATTGGAGTGGGTTGCCATGCCCTCCTCCAGGGGATCTTCCCGACCCAGAGATCGAACCTGCGTCTCCTGCGTTGGCAGGCAGGTTCTTTAAGACTAGCACCACATGGGAAGCCCCACTGAGCACTATACCCTAACCTTTTCGCAATGTTATCAAACACACTGAAGCATGATTCTATTGGTAGGAATTTGCCAGCAAGTGGGAGAGGGGGATTTATTGGCATAGAGACTTGGAGTAGTCTCTGTAGTAATACTCCATTTTCTGCCAGCTGCTAAGACAAGCCCTGGCTCCCTGCAAGTACCTCCATAGCTTATTTGTAACTCAGCTGATCTGCTCAGCCCTTCTTTGAAGAAAACAGCAGCATGTGCTATAAGGTGTGAGCTTTTCCAGTCTTCAGATTCTCCACCTCCTCCCTTCCCCCACCCTGATTTCCCTGTCTCCAGCAAGCGATAATATCTTTCATCTGAGCCTCTCTCCCTGCCTCCAATGACTGCCTCCCCTGATGAATTCTCTCTGGGTGACTTTGGCATTTGCATATTTCCTCGCTTGGATATTCTGAGATGTTGGAACCAGAGAGCAGGTTGACGCGATCAGGTACTTAGCTGAATGAGGCTTTCTCGGGAACTACACAAATATTTGGAGTCGGGTGTGTGCCAATAGGCAATTAATTGAAATGTGGACACAGCAAGCTTCTGGAGGAAAGAAACTGAACTTGAGAAATTAGCCGTGGGAAGCGATCCTCCACAAGATTCAAAACAGTAATTTGGGAATTTCCTTTACCTCAAATTGAAATTGAAAGATAAAACAAAGAACAAGCATACGATCAAAGTTGACTCCTGGATCACTGGGGCTGGAAGGCGTTCTCAGGGAACACTGGTCTGATGCTCTTGGAGATGAAGGAGAGCCCAAGGTCACTGGCAAGTCAGGGCACAGACAGAACCAAATCCAAGAGGTCCTGACTCCGGCCCTTTCCATTTTATAAGTTGACTCTCCACCTGGAGACCTGGATAGTTATATCAGGAGCGAAAGGGCATATATACTCCTGATATAATTAAGGGTGACTTAAGTATTTTTCCACCCCCAGTGACTCCGTGAACACATTTAGTAAAATCCGTAACAAAACGAAGGTACTCGCTGACTGTAGCCTTAAGTCAGGCTACGCATTGGAAGCATATACGGGGCTCCTGCCCCTTGTCTGGCTGCCCGCAAAGGTCTGGGGATGGAGCTGATTACAAACAGGGTCCCTATTCTACATTGTGTGATGCTGGCCTGATCTCAGGCGAGGTCTCAGCCCCCTGAATATCCTTTTCTAAACTATGAAGTCTCTGCCCAGCTACATTTCTCCATCTTCCAGGAGAATGGACTCGTCTCCTAAAGACTTCTGTAAAACATATAAGAAAAGAGGAGCTATGACATTGCTGTGGCATTCCAATTGTTTTAAGGTGATTTATTAAAAAAAAATCCCCTTTTTGTAGCTTAGGTTTATGGGGATCAGAAAGATCATTTTTAGCTGTCCTCTAAAATATGGTTTTCTTTTTTTTTAGATTGAAGTATAGTTGATTCACAGAGTGTGAGTTTCACGTGTACAGCGAAGTGAGACAGTGGAGGACGGGGAAGCCGGGCACGCTGCAGCCCACGGGGTCACAAAGAGCCAGACACGGCTTAGAGACTGAGCAACGGCAGCAAAGTGAGTCAGTTACACACAGACACACACACACAGAGACACACACACACAGAGACACACACAGAGACACACACACACACAGACACACACACACAGAGACACACACAGAGACACACACACACAGAGACACACACACAGACACACACAGAGATACACACACAGAGACAGACACACAGACACAGACACAGACACAGAGACACACACACACACAGAGACACACACACACAAACACAGAGACACACACACAGACACAGACACACAGACACAGACACACACACAGACACACACAGAGATACACACACAGAGACACACACACAGACACACACAGACAGACACACACACACACAAACACAGAGACATACACACAGACACAGACACACACACACAGACACACACACACACACAGACACACACACAGACACACACACAGACACACAAAGACACACACAGACAGACACACACACAGACACACACACAGACACACACAGAGATACACACGCAGAGACACACACAGACACAGACACACACACAGAGACACACACACACAGAGACACACACAGACACACAGAGAGACACACACACAGACACACACAGAGATACACACGCAGAGACACACACACAGACACAGACACACACACAGAGACAGACACACAGAGAGACACACACACAGACACACACAGAGATACACACGCAGAGACACACACACAGAGACACACACACACACAGACACACACAGACACACACACAGAGACACACACACACAGACACATACATACACAGAGACACACACACAGAGACACACACACACACAGACACACACAGAGACACAGACACACACAGACACACACAGACACAGACACATAGAGACACACAGACACACACACAGAGACACAGACAGACACACACACAGACACACCGACACACACACAGAGACACACACAGACACACACAGAGACACAGACACACACAGACACACACAGACACAGAAACACAGACACAGACACATAGAGACACACAGACACACACACAGAGACACAGACAGACACACACACAGACACACCGACACACATACAGAGACACACACAGACACACAAACACAGAGACACACACAGAGACACACACACACACAGACACACACAGCATACACACACAGACACAGAGACACACACACAGACACAGACACACACAGAGACACACACACACAGAGACACACACAGACACACACACAGAGACACACACACACAGACACACAGAGACACAGACACACATAGACACAGACACAGACACACACACACACAGACACACACACACACAGACACACAGAGACACACACACAGACACACAGAGACACAGACACACAGAGACACATACACACACAGAGACACACAGACATAGACACACACACAGACACACAGAGACACACACAGACACACACACACAGACACACACACAGACACACACACAGACACACACACACAGAGACACACACACAGAGATACAGACACACACACACAGACACACAGACATACACACACAGAGACAGAGACACACACACACAGACGCACACACATACAGATGCACACAAGACGCACACAGACACAAACACACACACAGACACAAACACACACACAGACACAAACACACACACAGACACACACGCACACAGACACACACACAGACACACGCACAGACACACACACACAGACACACACACAGACACACACACGCACACAGACACACACACACACGCACAGACACACAGACACACACACACACACAGACACACACAGACACACACACACACACACATATCTTTTCTTTCAGATCCTTTCCCCTTATAGGTTTTTACAAAATGTTGCGCCTAGTTCCCTGTACTATACAGTAGGTCCTGGTTTAGAATATGATTTTCCAACCAGAGGCATCAGCACAACCTGGGAACTTGTTAGAAATGCATATTCCCAGTTTCTACCCCAGCCCTACTGAATTGGAACGTCTGGTAGGGCCCAGTAATCTGTGTTTTAACAAGCCCTCCAGGGGATTCTGAGGCACAGTAAAGTCTGAAAACTATTGCCCTCTAGAAAATTATGATTTGGAAATTCAGACTGCCTGAAATCCAGTACAGGCAAGTAATCCATTTTTGATTATCAGCTCCTTAAAAATAAACTCTTCATTTCAGAATGCCCAGGTGAACTGTTTCTATATTGCTGAGTGTTAAACAGGAAAAGATTTCCAAGCGATTCTTCAAAATGTAACTGACCAGCCCTGTCAGACACAATTCTGATAGCCCATCATATTTCCAGTAAATACAATATTTTCATACTTTAAGGTTTCATGGAATGACTGAATAAGCTAATTGATTGCTTAATCTGCTATTTTTAGAATAACACTTCCTTACCTCATGTGAAAGTTTATTCAGAATTCAAGTGGGAACATTTTATTACCCCAAAATGTTTTGCTGTAAGTTACTCTAACATGTAACTAAGGAAACCAGCTGCAACATTGCAGGGGTATTGTTGTACTGGCAAATTAATGATTCGGCAATGTATATGCCATGCTATCATGAGTTTTTTCCCCTCCCTCTCTCTCTAGAAAATCTCACACTTATTGAATTTCTACATTTATAACACAGGACATCAGAAGCAATGGGGATAAAGCTGTAAGGGAAAATTGGATTCCAGAGTGACTGAGATTTCCCTGGGATGTGTTTGGGACTGTTTAAGCCCAGGCAGGACTAGGGGATGGTTCATTCTGCATCAGGATGTCCCCCTGTGCAGGGCAGCTGAGTTAGAGTGGCCTTCTCACGAGGACACTTTGGTGTCACGGCTTGGGGGGTTCTCATGGGTGAATTTAGGTTTTAGTCCTGCGAAGGACTAAAACTGGGTGTGCGGTGCCAAGTGTGTGCTAATCACACATTGAAGGAATCAAGCGACATCAAAGCATGAGATCACACGAGCAATGGAGATGGCTCCGAGGAGACGGGTGATAAAGCACAGTGGGAGGTCTCCTGCTTTCTCTTTCCTGGCGGGGGGAGGAGAGGTTATTAATGATGGGATGGATTAGAACAGATGGGTACTTTGACACATTTCCCCATGTTGTTGTTTTCCAGTTTCCCATCTTCCCACCCCTAGTCATGTGGCTTTCTCTTGGTTAGGAGTGAAAGCATGTGACTTTTTAAAGGGAAGCCTCAGGATGCGAAGGTAGACCTGGGCAGGAGAAGGCCATTCAGAAGGCCCGCTGGGCTGATCTGGAAGGTCTTCCCCGAGCCTTTGCTGTGAGGGGCGTGCATGCTCTTGGACGTTGTGTTCAAAGGCAAGCCGTGTGACTTTCCCCGGGCTTCACCTCAGCCCCACTCCAGCCCGGCAGACATCATTCCCTGATTGCCGGTACCTTTCTGCAGCCTGGAGATTTGCATTGTAAATGGTGTTTGTCAGGCCCCTGAAATAATATTAATCATTGTAAAACAACTATGTTGCATAATTTATACGTAAAAAAGAAAGAATGAATCTTTTGCTTGAATTAATATTTCCTCATAGGTATCTTTCGCACTCCCATGGTAATGAAACCCTTGTCTCCCCTTCTAGGTGAGGATGGCTCTGGAAGAGTCAAACTATGTCTTTGTATGGCTTCTTTTTAAAAATTTATCTTTATTTATTTATTTTTGGCTGCCTCTGGTCTTCGTTGTGGTGCCCTCCAGGGATCTTCGCTATGGCACGTGTGCTCCTCTCTAGTTGTGACCCGTGGGCTGCAGAGAAGTCCGTGCACAGCAGTGAGAACCCCGTGTACTGCAAGACAAGCCTGCGTGCGCTGCAACTAGAGAAAGCCTGTGCGCTGCATCAGAAACCCAGTGTGGCAAAAAAAACAATAATAATAACAGAGGGAGCAGAGGCACAACATGATGGCAAGAGAGGAAGGTCCTGTGAAGATAGAGAAAGGCATTGCAATTTTGCAGCCACAAGCTGAAGCTTGCCTGGAGCCACAGAAGCTGGAAGAGGCAAGGAAAGATTTACTTCCAGAGCCTTCCAAGGGAGCGTGGCCCTGCTGACACCTTGATCAGACTTCTGGACTCCCCAACTACGAGAGAATAGATTTTTGTTGTTTAAGCCACAGTGTTTGAATGTTCTGTTACAAGAACCCTAGGAATGATTCCATACATCATGCCCCACCTCTTCCCACAACCTCTCAGAGGGGTTCTCTGCCTCACATTTTAAGTTAATGATAATATTCTCTGGCTTTGCATCTGGATCCTTTGCTGGGAGCCCCCTAGAGCCTGTCCGAGCCAGTCAGGTTGCTGTGTTGCATCCAAATCCCAGAAGATTTTTCCCAGGGAGGTTTTCCTTCCCAGGAAGCAGAGTCCAAGTATTGACCATGCAGAGTTTCAGTGTTAGCTCTCACTGACATACAATTCAGGACTAGAAATAAAGACCCCACTAGGAGGCGGGCTTGTGCGAAACTTCTGTAGCTACCATTTTGGACTCTGCATTTTTAGCAAAATTCATCAGTCTACACCCAGTTTTCAGACCCTATGGTCTAGGGCAAAATACATTTAAGAATTATAGTACCATAAATTGTGCAATACATTCCAGGCACTGTGTTAAGAATTTTCTATTCATTTCATCTATCTTTGCAGCAGTCCCAGAGGCTTGTAGGTGTGATTATTCTGATTTCACAGATGAGGAAACTGAGTTCTGAAAACACTAGGAATGCTTCCAGTCAGGAAGTGTATGTTTTGCAGAACCAGTGTTTAAACACTGGTGTCTTTGACACATTTGAATTGAAGGGACCCTTCAATTCCTTTCCAGCCCACACCCTCAAGCACTTGCATTTCAGTTCAGCTCAATTGCTCAGTCATGTCCGACTCTTTGCAACCCCATGGACTGCAGCATGCCAGGCTTCTCTGTCCTTCACCAACTCCTGGAGCTTGCTCAAACTCACATTCATCAAGTCAGTGATGCCATCCAATCATCTCATCCTCTGTCGTCCCCTGCTCCTCCTGCCTTCAATCTTTCCCAGCAGCAAGGTCTTTTCCAATGAGTTACTTCTTTGCATCTGGTGGCCAAAGTATTGGAGTTTCAGCTTTAGCACCAGTCCTTCCAATGAATATTCAGGACTAATTTCCTTTAGGATTGACAGGTTTGATCTCCTTGCAGTCCAAGGTACGCTCAAGAATCTTCTCCAAAATCACAGTTCAAAAGCATCAATTCTTCAGCGCTCAGCTTTCTTTGTGGTCCAACTCTCACATCTACACATGACTCCGAGAAAAACCATAGCTTTAATTAGATGAACCTTTGTCAGTAAAGTAATGTCTCTGCTTTTGAATATACTGTGTAGGTTTGTCATGGTTTTTCTTCCAAGGAGCAAGCGTCTTTTATTTCATGGCTACAGTCACCATCTGCAGTGATTTTGGAGCCCAAGAAAATAAAGTCTGTCAAGCACTTTACTTACCACTTTGTTCTTAGAGGTGAAGCCAGCACTGGAACTGGGCTGTGGACACTGACCCCCGCAAATATGAATATTTTGCATTTGAGGTCATTTCTCTTGAACAGTTCATTCACAGTGTATATTTTCTCTCTGTCAAAGCTTCCAGGGTTATGAAGGGATAGATTTCAGCCTGAGTTGTACCCTCCAAAAGGTGACTTCTAGTTTGTTAGGGCTTTGCCTTCATGTTCAAGTTCACATACCTGAACATTATATGAAAGGCATTTCATGGTCTGGCCCCTACCAGCCTCTCTGACCTCATCTCCCTTAAAGCCCTTCTTTCCACCTCTTGCAGTCAACTTCGTAGATGTCTCATCCATTCACTAAGCTCCCATCCTTTGCACAAGCTGTTTCTCCCACTTGGGACTCAACCTCCCCACTGGCCTCTCCACTGTCCCTCTATCTCTATCCTTTGGCTAAAGTCTACCACGCCAAGATGCCTTCCCAGATCATCTAAGCTTGGTCAGAGGCCCCTACTGCACCTTTATTCTCATTGCATCCGTTATTCCCATAGCAAAACATCACTTAGTTTAGAATTGTATTGTCTGCATCTCTGACTTTGCTGCAAGTTGTAGGCAGTGAGTGTGTTTGCATTGGTCACCATTGTATTTCCAGCACCCAGGGTACAGAATGGATGATCAATAAATATTTGTGACATGAATGAGTTAAGAATGCCAGAGATTCCTTCTTGGATCTTTAGGTGCAGAATTATGTCATTGATTAGGACATTGAAGAATGTTGTATTAAAAGGCATAGCTATCTGTCCAGTTGTCAACACAAAGAATACTCTAGATCATTTTGTAAGTTACCCACAACTTCATCTAAATCATCTGGACAAATTTTAGTATTGAAGGAGATGGTATTATGTGATGTTTTCAATTCCTTACTTCTTTGTGACTATATTTTTAGTAGACAGCTTAGAGTAATGAATTGCACAAATTTGACCACTCAAAACATAAGGTAAAAATTTCTATGATGTTTCAAAACTGACTCTTCCAGGTTCAAAGGGAACTCCAATTCAAGTACCTAAAGTTGGTTGCGTGTGTGCTAAGTCGCTTCAGTTGTGTCCGACTCTTTGCGACCCTATGGACTAGAGCCCGCCAGGCTTCTCTGTCCATGGGATTCTCCAGGGAAGAATAGTGGAGTGGGTTGCCATGTCCTCCTCCAGGGGATCTTCCCAACCCAGGGGTTGAACCAATATCCCTTATGTCTCCTGCATTGGCAGGTGGGTCCTTCACTAGTGCCACTTGGGAAGCCTGAGGTTGGAGGGCAGCCTTTTCCTAAGTCCCCTTAGTGACTGTGCATTTGGATCCTGACTTCTATACCTTCTGACCATGCTGAGTAGGGGACTTCTGTGAACACAAAGTCACTGTCACCATCCCTTAGATTCTTCCTGGCCTTCTTGAAGGGCAGTGACTTTGTTTGGGATGTCAGAGTCTGGTTGGAGGTGCTGGGCTTTGAAAACTGTTCAACTTGGTGACTTAAAGGCTGATGTTCTGTGGCCATTACAGGAGAAAGAGCCCTGGATTAGAAGTCAGAACACCTGGGTTCTCACCTGGCTCTTCCTTGTGGCTTCTCCGGGCTCTTGTCTCTAAAGTGAAGTTGGAGTGACGTTAGGATCATCATATGTAGCTCATAGGTTGATGTGAGAATCAGAAGACTTAAGAGATATGGTGGTGGTGTAGTCCCTCAGTCATGTCCGACTCTTGTGACCTCATGGACTGTAGTCCACCAGGCTCCCCTGTCCATGGGCTTCTCCAGGCAAGAATACTGGAGTGGGTTGTCATTTCCTTCTCCAGGGGATCTTCCCGACCCAGGAATTGGACCCAGGTCTCCTGCATTACAGGCAGATTCTTTACCGACTGAAGTACAAGGAAGCCCCTTAAGAGATGTGAGCGGGCTTTAAAAATGGAAGGTGGACAGGTTTGAGGGTGGCCAGTACATTGTAAGTACTTTAGTGTCTGCTGAAAGGATGTGTCATATGTCTATGGATAGCTTTGTATCCATATCCGTGCAGCCAAAGGGAGCCTCCCTCTTGGTATTTTTAAAAAGAGATTTATGGCCATGGTGGGTCTTCTTTGCTGCACGGAGGCTTTCTCTAGTTGCAGTAGTGGGGGCTACTCTTCTTTGCTGCGCTCAGGCTTCTCTTGTGGAAGACACACGCTAGGCGTGCGGGCTTTGGTAGCTGCAGAGTGTTAGCTCAGTAGTTGTGGCACACAGGTTTAGTTGCTCCATGCACGTGGGATCTTCCTGGATCAGGGATTGCCCCTTGCATTGCTATGTGGATTCTTAACCCCTGGAGCACCAGGGAAGCCCCTCTCTAGCTTTTTGAAGGCAGGGAGAACAGGACACTCTCCTCTCTTGCCTTGTCAGAATGCTATTCCTTTTTTTTTTTTTGGCTTCTTGTCTAAAGCCCTGCCTTCAAGTGACACCAAAATACCCTTGCAAACAGAAAAAATGGGGAGTTCCCAATCACAGGTACTGGTGAGAGAAGATGAGGAATGGCAGGAAGGAAGGTACAGAAAAGACAGAAAGAGAGAGTATGCATGGTTAATAACTCGATTTAACTCCATGACTATAAGCCCCAGTTGGGTCTTCCAAGTCAGAGGAGAGACAGTCTCCATATGGGGTAGATGGAGATTGAATCCATGGAACACAATAATATCTTCTCTCCCTCTTGCTTCCTCTAGGTCATAGCAGCAGCCAGGCCTGTGGTGTGTATATGAGCACAAGGACCCTTGCTGTAAGCTAGTGAGATTAGTGTAGATCACTGTCTGGAGCCCTGTGGGAATGGGGCCCAAAAGTGTCCCATGGCAGCCTCTGCAGACCTTCTATGTCCAAGTCCATCGTGTCCTGCTTGTGACAGAGCCAGCTTGTTTTTTTAGAAGCTAAAACAGTGGTCCTTGGGGGAAGGCTCTTATTCACCAAAAGATGTGAAAGGCTGGGCCAGCCTGAAACGTGTCAGAGGTGCCGAGGGAGGAGGCGGGCCTTACTGAATTGGGGGTGGGGAGGGGGAAGGCTGGCCCTCATGCACTCTCTGGGCTCTCTGCTGTCTCGATGGGGCTGATTCTCAGGAGGCTGGAGCACAGCCCTGACTTTCCCTTTAAACAGAACCTGCAGGGAGGACCCTGATTGGGCTGGTTTCTGGTCACTGGGGGTCGCTCTTAGCCCACCGAAGGGCTATAGCAGGGCCCTTCTTGGGCTCTAGAGGAGACTTTAAGGGGAGGACTTGGCTTCCCAGGTGGCTCAGATGGTAAAGAATCTGCCTGCGATGAGGGAGACCCTGATTCGATCAGGAAGATCCCCTGGAGGAGGGAATGGCTACCGACTCCAGTATTCTTGCCTAGAGAACTCCATGGACAGAGGAGCCTGGCAGGCTACAGTCCATGGGGTCACAAAGAGTTGGATATGGCTGAGCAACTAACACTACTACTTGGGCAAACAGCAGAAAGAGCTACCCTGGGGATTTGGCTGGGACTGTACCAGACCCCAAATCTTCCCCAAAATGACCTCAAGCTAAGCTCCACAGAGTGTATGCTTGTTGCCCAGAATCAGGGCTGACTAGCTGAGGACAAACCTGCTCCTTGGCGCTTCACAGAGAGTTGTTCTGGATGTAGGAGGCCAAATGATGGAGTCAGTTCTTCTAGACTTGGGGAGAAGTCTTTCTAGTCTGTCTTCCTTCCTTCCCTGACGCTACCTCGGTAACATTTCAAACCTTATCAATTTTTTATTTCATTTATTTGTTGGTTATGATGGCCCTGGGTCTCTGTTGCTGAGCACAGACTTTGTCTAGTGGCAGTAAGCAGTGGTTCCTCTCTAGCTGTGGTGATCAGGCTTAGTTGCTCCCCCGCATGTGGGATCTTCCTGGATCAGGGATCGAACCCGTGTCCCCTGCATTGGTAGGTAGATTCTTAACCACTGGACCACCAGGAAAGGCCAAGCCTTATTGTTTCTCGCCAGTGCTCCTGTGAGGGCCAGCTAAATGGGTCCTACTGGTTTGGTTTCTTCTCTTCCCACCTTTCCTCAGCACTGCAGACAGGGATTGCCATAGCATGCCAACCCCACACCAGACCCCAAGTTGGTTACTGGTTGACATAGAAATGACCCAAACCCTGATCTCCAGAAGCCTGTGGTCCGGACGGGGAGCTAGACTGTGACAGATGGTGACAACAAGGTGTCTTACGGGACAGCAGTGAGCTGACACTGTTTTGGAAGCATAAATAAGTCACAACAGACCAAACCAGGGCCATTGGAGGTGAGCTATAAAAGGCAGGTGGGTGTTTGCCCATAAATAAGCTAAGAAGGAAATTTCGAGTAAGCAAGTTCTCAAGAGCATTGACTTGATATGTCTGGTGCCCCCGGGACAGTGGGGAGAGCAGACCTCATGCTGAGCTAGCGGTAGGCAGCAACCGCCATCGGCAGGACCTTAGATACGCTGGTGCATTGACTGGAATTTTTGCTAAAACCAAAATCTAATCACTTCCCTCCCTCTTCTAAACCTGAAATGTCATGGGGCAGAGCACATATCCTGTTCTGCGTGGTTTGCTTGTGCTGGGTTCTTTTCCTTGACCACATCTGCTTTTCCCATATCCATCTGCTGAACTCTGATCCATCCTCAACAAGATCTCAAAGCCAACCACCTCTGTCAAGGTTTCTCTGAACAGGATCTTGCTTTCTTTGAACCCTCATGACATCGAGTGCCTCTCGAGGACATTTCCTTTTTGGACTTTGTATTGGCATCTCATTCATTTTTTTTCCCCTGAAGAGACCCACATGTAGCCCATCTCACAGCAGTGGTCAAAGGTTTGCTGATTTAAGACTCTGCTTTTTCATTCCTCTCTTGGTTGAATTATTCTTCCCCTTGCCACCAAACAATATGTTCAAATCCTAACCTCTGATGCTGGAACTGTGAATGTGACCCTATTTGGAAAAGGGGGCTTTGTGCATGTAAGCAAGTTAAGATGAGGTCATGGTGAAATAGGGTGGGCCCCACTCTAATAGGACTGGAGTCCTTATAAGAAGAGGAGAAGAAAGAGATGACACAGGAAAGATGACATGAAGACACAGAGGAAAGCTGGCTGTGTGTGGACAGGGGCAGAGACTGGACTGATGCTGTCATAAGCCAAGGAAGACCTTGACTGCCAGAAGCTGGAAAAGGCAAGGATGGATCCTCCTCAAAAAGCTTTGTAAGATACATGATCCTGCCAACACCTTGGTTTCAGACTTCCAGCCTCCAGAGATGAGAGACAATAAATTTGTTTGTGGTAGTTTGTGAGGGCTGCCCTGGGACACTCAGAGGATGCCCTTATTCTTATCCTTTTCCAGTGTTGACCCCCAGTACTGCTTCTTGGCTTTCTGAGCCCTGACAGCCGTGCCTAGGCCTGCTTCTCCAGCTGGGTTCCTCCCAGGCTCACCTGTCTTTGTTGCTACAACCACACCCATCTCTTGGCCTTTTGTCAAGGCCCCTTTTCCTGATAGTTGGCCAGTCTGCCAGGCCAGCCCTTGCTTTCGTATTAGTATACTCTTGCTTGAGGATAGATTTTAATTTTGACCTGGACCTTCTGGAAACTTAAAGCTTTTACTCCCAAGAGTGACTCTAAATGTGGAACTCACTTTGGGATCCACTTCTGAAGAAATGAAATCACCATCTTGACAAGACATCTGCACCCCCATGTTCATTACAGCCCTATTTACAATAGCCAAGACATGGAAACAAGCGTCCATCAACAGATGAATGGATACAGAAAACGTGGTGTGTATGTATACAATAGAATGTTATTCAGCCATAAAAAAGAAGGAAATCCTTGACATTGAGGGCATCATGCTAAATGAAACAAGCCAGATGGAGAAAGACGTTCTGTATGACCTCACTTTTATGAAGAATCTAAAAAGCTAAATTCATAGAAACAGCAGACTGGTGGTATCTGGGGAGCAGAATGGAGGAATGGGTGAAGGTGGTCAAAAGGCATAAACTTCCAGTTATAAGATAAATAAGCTCTGGGGATGCAGTGTATAGTACAGTGATTATAGTTAACAATATTGTACCGCATGTTCAAAAGTTGTTGAGAGTAGATTTTAAAAGCTCTCACCACACACACACACACACAAGTATTTTAACTATATGAGGTGATGGATGAATTAACTAACCATACTGTGGCGATCATTTTGCAATATACACACACACAAAATCCCTGTCTTGTGTATATACATATACAGTGTTCTATGTCAATTATATCTCAATAAAGCCGGAAAAAATAAAGGTGGGGCTAGCAGAGCATCACAGAACGGCAGGACTGGAGGAGGGCTTGCTGTAGAGATGGACAGACTGAATGTCAACAGATATTTATGAAGCGCCTCCTCTGGGCCAGGTATGGGCTGGACAACAGTGATTAAAGAAAAAAAGACAAACAGAACCTTCCCTTGTGGATCCTATCAGCCAGTGAAGGAGGTGGTTACTGGCTATTAATCAAAGGATCACCTAACTAGATGCAAAATTACAACTGTGATAAATATTTAGGAAGGAGGTGCCAGGTGCCACAAAATCAGGATGAAAACAGATACTGGACAGTGCGTGGGTGAGAGATTTTGGATTGGGATGGGACCTTTTGGCATCTCTGCTTTCATGGCTGGGAACTGTACCCTGCTGGAGTGTAGGGATCTCTGTGTAAAAAGGCAAGAAATGATCTCAGAAGTGTACTCCTTAAAGTGTAAAAACCCCAAGAAAAGGATCACACACTGCTTAAAACTTTACTTGTTCCTTTATTCATTCATTTAACAAAAACATTTACAGAGCCCCTTCTATGTACCTGGCAATGGCTAAGTGCTATAAACACACATTCAGGTTCCATCTTTTCAAAAAACATACAGACTAGCCGGGAAGATAGATGAACATGTAGCTATATTCCAGTGTGATGATGTGTGCCTGCTTCTGTAGGAATGTAAGTCTACAGAAAAAAAGGAAGTTCAAGTTCAGCCTTGAAGGATATAGCCAGCTGCTATGTGAAGAAGTGAAAGGAGATGCAGCTGTTGTCATCCAGTCGCTAAGTCATGTCTGACTCTGCAACCCCAGGGACTATAGCATTCCAGGCTCCTCTTTTCACTCTCCCTCGGAGTTTGCTCACATTCACGTCCATTGAGTTGGTGATGCTGTCTAACCATCTCGTCCCCTGCCACCCCCTTCTCCTTTTGCCTTCAACCTTTCCCAGCGTGAGATGCAGCACGGGAGGGAAATCCAGCCAGAGGGAACAGCGGGGCACAGACACGGGGATGTGCAGGTCCGTGGCACATCTGGGAAGAGGCAAATGAATTCCATGTGACCAAGATGTAGAGCCCAAGGACAAGAGTGCCTGGAGACCAGGCTGAAGAGATCCAGCTCCATTTATTTTCCTGCTAATCTCCTTCCCTGGGGTTATGTGGGTGGTATCTGCTGCCGTTCCCCACTGTCAAACTCTAGCTAGTTTTCAAGGCTGTAGAACTATTTTTGGCTAAAGACTATTCTTTTCCTTAAACATGCCAAACTTAAGGCATCACAGAGTGAGACCCACACTTGTGTGTCCCCTTTTGTCCCTTGTCCTAAGATAACATGGGGAAAAAACATGAACTCAGATAGTAAAGAATCTGCCTGCAATGCAGGAGACCTGGGATTAATCCCTAGGTCAGGAAGACTCCCTTGGAGAATGGGAATGGCTACCCACTCCAGGATTCTTGCCTGGAGGATTCCATGGAGAGAGGAGCGTGGTGAGCCTCAGTCCATGGGGTCACAAAAAGTTGGACACAACCGAGCAACTAGCTTTCATTAAGCATAACAGACCTGATCTGGAGACTGCCTCTGCCATTGACTAGCCCTTTGGCAAGTTATTCACTCTCTCAAAGCCTCAAAATCTTTACTTCATGGGGTCCCGAAAAGCACCAGATACATGGTAGGTACTCAAAAAAACTTTCTTCTTTGAGATCCTGTGACTGAAGACCATCAGGAATGGACCAGCTGCTTCTCCAAAAGTGGGAGTCACGGCTGCTGCCTGGTGCAGGCTGAAGAACACGACTGCCTTTTCTTTCAGCTGAAGTGTCTTTACAACGAGCCAACTCAGTCTTTCCTGTGAGATCTCTTTACATTGAACTTGACTAAGTCTTTGATTAGCACCAAAACCTCATTTTTCACTTTCTACTGGTTCCTCCCCTTTAACATTGGCGCTCTCAAGATGTTCTTTGTTTCTGGTGCAAAATGTGTGTGTGTGTGTGTGTGTTGGAGAGAGGGGGTACCAAGAAGCAGAGGCGAGGTGTATTTTTATAGCTAGAGAGGAGCTGGCAGAAATGGAAAATAAGGTTTTCAAGTTCATATGTTTATGCTTTAGAAGCGATGTAAAGGAGCAGCTCAGTGGAGGTCTGTGTGTCCTGTTCAATATCTAAGAAGCTTTCTGAGACATGCCTTCGAGCATTCTGATTAAAAAGCCTCCCTGCCGGTCCGTGGCCCCTTCCTTTCCTCTGCCCCTCCCCAGCGGGGCCCTGGCAGGACCGAGTGTGTGGCAGGGCATCAGGACCTGTACGAGCCTCATGCCTGAATAAGAAATCCGCTTTCTGGGTTCACTGGGCCCAACAACCGGGGCAGATTAATCCCAAGAGGTGGTCGGTGCACAATTAACATTTGGGCCTCTTATTTTAATTAAGAAGGGCCAGGCGATAAGGTGTTTGCACGTCTAATGGGACCCTGTGGCACGTGCCTACTGCCAGAAGAGTTTCGGTTATTAGCACTTGTTGAAGACTTTCTAGATAATTAAATAGCACATTAATCATTGCTCCAAATGGACACAGAATTTTCTCTCTCATCTAGGCTTCCCGCCTGCAGAAGGGGAAGAGGCTTCCGGCCCTGGTGGTACCCCGGCCCCAGGCAGGAACTCAGCCCATGCGTGCCCACTTCCAGTGATTCTGCAAAAAATAAAGGATCCTCGCAGACATCCGCCTCCGTGGTTCTGACAGCTGAAGCTCTCTTCACAGGCACATTAACATGACCTCATTAGTTTGTGCATCTACTCTCCTAACCACATAAAACGGAGTGCGGTAGGAGCCAATCATGCTAATTACATCAGATCGGTTTGCATATTCATAAACCATTTTCTGTTTTATGGACAGCAAAAATAAACACAGTATCTCTTTAATAATTTTAAGTGGGTCACTTTCAGGACTGTATCTGTTTTAAATAAATTATCATATTGTTAAAGGCCACAGTCAAAAGCTATTTTTTGAGCAGGCTGAGAGGTGAGGGTAGGGGGCAGGGCATGCGGAGGGGATTTGGAGAGTCAATGGGATTCACCAAGTGGTTGATTTCCAAGGTCTCCTCTGCCAGAGAAAATCTAGATTTGAAAAACCTCCCGGGTTTAGTGAACAGGTGCAGGGCAGCCTCTTACTCACAACAAAATATATTCTTGTCAGAAATTTGAGATGATCTAAATCACAGTCTTAAACAGTGGGAGTGAAACCCAGGAACATATGAACTCCTGTGTTTTCTTGGAAGGGTTGAATTTTGGGGGCCAAGTTTGACATTCTGGCTTTTCTCAGGTGGGATGAAAAATCAGCATGAGGCTAATCAGAAGTAGGATCAAACCTGCAGAGACAGACCTTTCTGCTGTCCCACCTGTGCCCACCCAAGGCCCTCTGTTCTGGGTCCTTCTGTAACCACCAACAGTGAAGCCAGGTTACAGATTTCCTTTGCTTTAGGGCTTAAAAAAAAGCTTTATAAAACAAAGGTACACAAGATTTTCAGAGAGAGAGAGTGCTTAATCTAGTTAAGAAAATGAACTATTTTTAAGACCTAGTTGCATGAGACAATTGATTTGGTAATTACAAACCATTCCTATTCATTCATTAAAGTAGGTCCTAGAGGACTAATATTGTCTTAATCTGATTGAATATACTATACATTTTAAGGTAATAAGACAGCATTTCTTTATTTAAAAAGTATCCTGTAATTTAGGCATTTCAGGGATACAAGTTGATTTTTTTTATCCCTTTTAATAAAGATACAGCTTTTACATGTAGCCATATCAGCGTGTTTATTTCAAGCTCTGGATGTTCCTTTCTTTTCTCTTTGTTGTAAACACTTCTGGGAGAATTAATGTGGCACTTCTTAGGGAAAGTTCAGGCTATCCCCTTTTTGTTGTTGTTTTTGAAATGCTGCTTCCGATTGAGTGGGCGTAGATGCTGGGAAAGGCTCTCATTTTCCTTAATGCATAGGTCCCTGACTCAGAGCTTCTTGAAGACCTTCTGCTCAACCTCCAAAAATGTTTGCATTTATTCCCCTTCACCTTGATTCCTGACTAGGTTAGACTCAGAGCACAGATGGCTGCCCTGTGTTATTATCTGAACCAGAGCTGAAGCTTTTGTGTGTCAGCTGCACTGATTTCGAAATACCCTATTATTTGTGCAATATACCTTGGAATTACGGTTCATAATTTCATGAAAGCCTAACATATCTGAATGTTTACAAGTTCTATCCCTTGGGGAAATATATAGTGTTCATTTCTTTTGTTTAGTCTATTTAAAGTAGGACTAGATACAAAGCGGGAGTGATTGACAAATTAATGCTCTCAGCTCCTACTCCAAAGTACTTGAATTATTAGTACAAAAAAGCATGTTACAAACTGTAATAATTTTAACTCCATTTCATTGCTAAAAGCTAATAATAATGAAAACAAATGAAAATAGTAATGCAATCTAACGCTAGCCAGAATGGAAGCAGTCACAGAGTTGGGACTCTGCAATCAGGTAATTAGTTCCATTAAAACTCAGGAATGGGTGAGTCTGATCATTTATTTTGGATTCAGTTCTGTGGGGGAAGAAAAAGAGGAAAAAGAATGGCCCCTGTGCGACATAAATCAGATGTAACCTTCCTCCTCTCCACCTCCTCCCCTCTACAGACCGGGACCTCATTTCCAAGGTGACGGCTACCCTCCCACGGCGGAGGACAGGGAGCCGAGGAGCTAACGGTGGCACCAAGTGAGGGGAAAGTCACTGCTGATTGCAATTAGAACAAAGGAGTCTGGAAGGCTCCAGTCCCACCTGCAGACTGTCTCAGCCATCTTAGGGGAAGGGAGAGAAGGATGCCTGCTAAGGGGAGCCTAGGAGCAGAGAACATCAGTTACCAGGAAACTAGGTGTACCAATCAGGGTTCTTCAGAGACACAGAACCAATGAGATACATACTATTTATATTACATGTATATATACTATTTATGTACCTTTTATATAAATTACACAATTATAGAAATATTTATAATATATAATAAGTACAATAGTGTTTATTTCTATCAAGAGATTTATGATTAGGAATTGACTCACGTGATTTTGGATTTTGAAAAGTCCCAAGATCTGCAGTTGGCAAATGAGACCCAGGAAGGCTGGTGGGGTAAGTTCCAGCCTGAGTCCAAGGGACGGAGAATCAGGAAAACCACAGGTGTCAGTTCTAGTCTGAGGGCAGGAGAAAGCCAGTGTCCCAACTCAACAGTCAGGCAAGCAGAGGTCCCTCTTACTCAGCCTTTCTGGTCTACTCAGGCCTTCATTTGATTGAATGAGACCCACTCATGTTAGGGAGGGCCATCTGCTTTCCCCAGTCCGATTTGGATACTATCTCATCCAGAAACAACCTCAGAGACACACCCAGAATCATGTTTGACGAAATGGCTGGGAAGCCAGTAGCCCACTCAAGTTGACACATGCAACTAACCGTCACACTTGGGATCCCCAGTCTGAGTTTGTCTTGGTCAGTGTATTAGTTATTACATTATCAGTGGATGCAGAACAAACCTTCAGTGTGGTCCATCTGCTCTGGGTTGCTAGGTTGATCCTGATCGGCTCACTCTTGCTGCTGCAGTCAGCGGTGGCTGGTTTGCAGCTCAGTGGTCTAGGGTGGTCTCACCCGTGTATCTGGGGGTCAGCAGACTGTCAGTTGGGAGGGTGGGTCATGGGCCTCATGTCATGCTGCAGGCATGCCAGGATATCCTTCCATGATGGCTGTCGCAGGGCTCCAAGTTCAAGTGCTTTCAACTCTCCACTGGCATCATACTAGTTACTGCCCCTTTGGTCAACGCAGCTCACATGGGCAAGTCTTGAATCGGGGCAGGAGGGGACCACTCAAGGATGTAGATACAGGGAGGTATCAACACAAACTGGGGGTGACTCTGTAACAGTCTGTCACAGTCACTTACCAGGTCCCCAAAAGCTCTGACAGGAGTAGGTGTGGACAAACACATGTGTTCTACTCAGTGTTCTTTCCCAGCCTCTTGTGGGTTCCTTTCTCAGCCCACCCTCTAAATGCCTGTATTTTCTACTCTGCCTTTGGCTCCCTGTAATGAAGATCATGCTGGGACACTAACCTGTACACCCAACCAGGAAACTCTGGAACCTCAGAGCAGATTCCTGGGTTATAATATACACCTAAGTTTCAGTGTCGTTTGAGTAGAAATCCTGAAACTATGGTATGGTCCAGCCCCTTGAGTAACATCTTCTAAATTCCCTGGCAGAATGTAAGAATCAGAGATGTCTTAGGAGTTGTAAAAGGAGCTGTATTTATCTGAAAATTAAATTACTGTCAATAATTTAAAGACAAAATATTATCAAGTCAGGCCATCCAAGCCCAGAAACTACCCCATTTCCCATCATAGGTGAATCTTGCCCTGATTAAAATACTGCAGGAGGGGCAGTGACATAAAGAGAAAGCTACTGGGGAGTTGGAGCCCTCTTAGGGGAAAGGCTGGGGTGGAAGAAGCTGGGATTTTGGTGTCCTGCTAACTAGGCCAGGAGGTGGCTTCAGGTCAAAACCTCTGATTATCACCTATGCTCAGGTATATGGCACCCACGGCCAAGGGAACCAGAGTGGCTCTGTTTTGCAGAAGCACGGATTGCATCTTCCCAGGATGTGGAACATTTGGGCTGGGACATTCCAGGACTCTTGCCTTAGACTTGTGGCTCTAGAAGTGCTGACACAGCATGGTGGCCTGGTTTGGCCAGGAGTGGGCATGGAGTAGGCAGGGTCGGGGTCGGGGTGGGGGAGTCCCAATTCATTTTAGTTACAGGGTTGGAATCCATGCTCCAGCAGCCGCAGCCAAGATGAGCTGCCCACAGTTCTTTCCTAGTATGTTGTGCTGCTTCTGCCTTCAGAATTAAAATATTGTGCAGCAATGCAGGTTTATTGTTATCAATCCCATCTCTTGAAACTTGACAAATGCATTCTTATGCAGATAATTAAGAGATAATGTCAACCGAACAAAGCTTTGTCACTGAAATAATGGTTTCCTGCTGTGAAGTTTATGCCTCAGCAAAGTCAAGGTGTTTGTTCCCAAAGTATAACTCCCTATCCCTTTGACGACTGTCAGTGACATCCTCTTTCAGCCCCTCCCCGCTCCTTCCCAAGTCATTGTGACAGTAGAGCCCAAGTCTGGGACACCTCGTGGGGGTGGGAACTGTCTTCACTCAAGAGGACTGGGCTGGGGAGAACTCTGCTCTACCAGCACAGGTTTTTCTGCTTCTGCTGTGTGGGATGCAACTCAGGCAAAATTTCTCCCTTTATCTCTCTCCCCTCTTCTAACATGAAAAGAATAATTCCTGACGCTGATTCCCAAATTGAATGGGAAGCACAGAATGCCACCTGGATAGTTTAGACTATTAGCAGGATCTGCATATAATATAGTCATTGGGTCTCATTTCTGCACCAAGCATGTTGTATTTCGAAGAGCAAACGTACAAATGAGCTCATAGACTAAGTTAAATGGGTTTTAAGAGCACTAGAATTGGATGTCAATGAAAACAGCTAAGGAAGCTTGTGCCATGTGTGTTCTATCATGCTTTCTCTGTGTGGTCCAATAAGAGGTTACGTAAGCATGTTATCTCCAATGGAAGGGTTGGAGATTGCCCTGGTCTTACACAGGAGTTGATGTACTGAAGTTGGAGGGCCTCCTCTTCATTAAGAAAGTGTGAATATTTCACTAGAAAAGAGTAAACCATGCTCCCCTAGAACAGGCATCAATAAAGTGATGCAAGGAACAGAGAGGACTGCTGTATCTGCTGGAAGGATGCACCGCCAAGGAGACAGGAGGTCTTAGCATTGAAGTGCTCTGTGAATCAGCAGGTCATCTCCAGCGGGCAGAGGACGCGGCTTCTTGGATAGATGGAAAGGATGTCACCAAGATTCCAAGTCCATCTGCTCCAAATACTTCATAGATTTTTAACTCTAGGTGTCCTTTGGTTATTCTGATTAGAATTTCGTTATCATAGGCCATGAGGGAAGGTGAAAACCCCAGTGTCTGCTCTGATGTTCTGGGATTGTGTTCGCTTGTTTCTTTTTCTTTTTTTAATTAATTTCTATTGAAGTATAGTTGCTTTGGGAGTACCCCATGGCTCAGTGGTAAAGAATCCACCTGCAATGCAGGAGACACAGGAGACTCAGGTTCGATCCCTGGGTCAGGAAGATTCCCCTGGAGGAGGGAATGGCAACCCACTCCAGTATTCTTGCCTGGAGAAGCCCACGGACAGAGGAGCCTGGCGGGTTACAGACCATGGGGTCGCAAAGAGTCGGACACAAGTGAAGCTACTAAGCACACACACGTGGTTGCTTTAGAGTGTTGTGTTAGGGTCTGCTGCACAGCGAAGTGAATCAGCTGTGTGTTTACAAACATCCCCTCTTTGGGACTTCCTTCCCGTTTGGGTCACCACAGAGCAGTGAGCAGAGTTCCCTGTGCTATCCAGTAGATCCTCATTAGTCATCTATTTTATACATAGTACCATTAGTGTAGATATATGTCAATCTCAATTCCCAAATTCGTCCCACCCACCCAACTTTCCCCCTTGGTGTCCATATGTTCTCTACATTGTGTCTCTACTTCTGCTTTGCAAATAAGATCATCTGTGCCACTTTTTCTAGATTCCACATATATGCATTAATATATGATATTTGTTTTTCTCTTTCTGACTTACTTCTCTCTGTATGACAGTCTCCAGGTCCATCCATGGTTTTTTTGTTTTTTGGTTTTTAAAGTAGAATCTGACAACAGGCATGAAAGGGACCTGTGCTAGTCCCTGCCTTGCCCCTCACCCCCTGGGTGACCGTGGGAGAGGCAATCGAACAAAGTCTCAACAAGGAGGAGGCACCTGATGGTGTCTAAATTATCCCCTATTTCCACATTTTATTATCCTGATACTTAGGATCAGAGATGATCTAGTACAACTGTGTTATTGATCAAATGCTTGAAATATGTTTTTAGAATTATATCAAAATGTACTTTTCCTTAAATTTACATTTCTCCCCACACTTGTCATGTGCGTATGATTAATCATTGGAAAAGAAGCCACAATTCCTGAAAACTGATTACTAGAAAGGATTGCTTCTTTAAAGAGAAAGAGTCATTAGAGATTTCTTTTAATTTCTTAGCTTTCCCTCATTTTTCTCTTAATTTGAACGGGAGAGGAGGAATGGAAATCAATGATTCTGGTTGAGACTAACATATGCCTATACTACAAAGCTTAATGTAGTAACAGTAATTTTGGAGGGCAGGGGTCATAGTGTGTTTTTCGATACAAAACTTAGCTGGGGTTAGTACTTAGAATAGTTATATTTAGAGAAAGACGTTTTGGGGAATGGTGTATGTCAGCATAATTGAAGTTGTTTTTTTTTTTTAGGTTTTTATTTTGTGGCAAGAAAGATGGAGGTAATGAGGTTTGGGGTTTTTAGGACTTAGAAAATTTATTTATGTATTTAAGTTAGCGTCTATATTATAGAAAGGGGTACACCTTTGGAGATAGATGAAATATGCGAAGAAACAGTTTAACTGAAATCAAGGGGTAGAAGTTGAAAACAACCCTGATGTTCTACTTTTTAAATGGGAAAAGAGGAGTAGAGGATGCTCCTGAGTGATAAAGGACAGAGAAGACAGGGGAGAGGGCAGAGGAGGGGAAGGGGGAAAAGGAACTAAATGCAGCCTATTAAGAAAAAGATTTCTGATAACGAATTATAAGTTGTCAGCTTTGCTGGAATATAAACCCATTTCCATTCCCTCCAAACCTTTACTAACGTCTAAACATGCAGGTCTTTAGTGTGTGTGGGAAGGGGGGCGGGGGTTGTTTGTTTTTGTTTTGCTGCTGTTACTGTTTGTTGGGGGACCTTCTTTTCCCTGTCTCAGTTTCCCTGGAGAAGGACAGCAAGTTGTGCTTTTGCCCTTTATAGATGGTGCTGTACTCACTTTGCCCCTAGAGTGGAGGCGGATGACTTGATTGGTGAGTTTGGAAAGGAACCCGACTTGGAGCTCCTCCCCCGCTTCATTTTGGGTTGTCAACAAGAGGACCTGTACATGGACAGCCCTGGCAGTAAAGGCAAGGGTGACAGTTTTCTAGCCCTCCTTGTGACCAAGTGGGCTGTCTGCCCAATCCTGGGATTCAGCATTAGGAAGTCTATCATCACCCCTGACCAAGCCACACCCTCCAGAACCAGTCTTATCAGTAATAAAAGTCAACTTTTCAGGTCCCACCGGCCAGACTCCACGCCTCTTTGAAGTGGTCTAGAACTCAGGTAGAAAGGAGAGAGGGAGATTGGTTGGTTCCTTAACCCCTACCAAAGCAGCCTGCATAGTAGACAACAGTAAATGCTGCAGAATGAAAGACTGAACCAGTGAATCCTGGAAATCAATCCATGACAAAGTGGTACAGACAAACTCACGTGAAGAGGTTAACATTAGGTTGAATCACATGTTGCTGGTTTTGCAGGTCAAAACCAATTGAGTATTGGCAATTTCATATGGCTATGGCAAATAATCTTCTAGTCCCAGGGAAACAGTGAAGACCTTCTCTGAACTCCCAGTGACCTCAAAACCAAATTCCACCTGTTTACTGACTGGAGAGGCACAGCCCCTGTCCAAACATCTATTCAAGTTCTAGATTTTCACATGGAGAGCATCACCTCATTTCTTACCATCTAGAACTAATCGTATCCCACCACCAAGCTGCTCCACCCAGAACCAAGAGAGGCTCTGCCTTCATCCCATCTTCTCCCTGCTTGGAGAGCAACTGTGATGGATGCCCATGAAGCCCATGGGCCATCCTCGTATTTCCAGGTCATTTGACCAGTTTAATCCACCCCCTGGGCACATAGTATTACTATCGTACATGATTTGTACAAAGGCTACAAAGCACATCTTCATAATTGTCCGTAACAATCCCGTGAGAGAGGTGTTATTATCTCCAGTTCACAGAAAAGGACCCTGAGATCCTAGTAGCCGATGGCCCTGGAGCACTCATTGAAAGGCACCGTGCTATGTGCCTTAAATAGAACATTTCAACTCTCATCACCCTCAAGATAGAGTACTACTATTATCCCCATTCTACAAATGATGAAGCTGAGGTTAATTATGGGAAAGGATCATGTATGTCCAAGGTCACGCAGCTAGTAACTGCTAAAACAGCACCCGCTAGGCTGTTCCCTCATTGACATGAAGAGAATCACTTACGGTCACTTGAATCGAATAGCAGAACTGAAATCTGACACCAAAATATGACATCATCATTTGTTCCCCACAGGTATTTTATCAATCAATGTGCGTGCATACTCAATTGCTTCAGCCATGTCCGACTCTTTGCAACCCTGTGGACTATAGCTCCCCGGGGCTCCTCTGTCAATGGGATTCTCCAGGTGAGACTACTGGAGTGGTCTGCCATGCCGTCCTCCAGGGGATCTTCCTAACCCAGGGATCGAACCCACATCTCCTGCATATCCTGCATTGCAGGCAGATTCTTTACCCACTGAGCCACCTGGGAAGTCCATCAATCAGCATTGTCTTTCAATAAAAATTCATTCCTAATGAATAGTTCCTTAATCCTTAGAGTTGGAAAAACTTAGAATTTACAAAGAAAACATAACCTAGGCTTAGCATTAATTTGAGAAGAAGAATAACATCCTGTATATGGAATTCTATATGTAACTTGACATGCTGGAAAGTTACTAATATATGTAGGGATGGGTTGGGATGATGATTATTATAATGCCAACTCAAGGGAAAGCCCCAACCTCAGAACCAGATTTTTTTCCCCTTTAAAAACTGGTTTATTAAATGAAAATGTTTCCTACAATCAGACTTACATCCACAATATACTTGGCAAATCGTTCTGCAGTGTGTGTAAGAAGGTGCACTTAATTCAGCCTTTTCCTAGGTCAGGAAGATCCCCTGGAGAAAGGAATGGCAATCCACTTCAGTGTTCTTGCCTGGAGAATCCCACAGATGGAGGAACTTGGCAGGTTACAGTCCATAGGATTGCAAAAACTCGGACATGACTGAAGTGACTTAGCACAGAACAGCACAGCCAAAGAACTGCCAGCCTAGAACCAGGGTTTAATCTCAGCTTTGACACTAAGACACGCAGTGGTAAAGAATCCACCTTCCAATGCAGGAGATGCAGAAGACGTGGGTTTGATCCCTGGGTGGGGAAGATTTCCTGGAGTAGGATATGGCAACCCAGTCAGTATTCTTGCCTAAAAAAACAATCCCATGGACAAAGGATCTTGGCGGGCTACAGTCCACTGGGATGCAGAGTTGAACACAATTGAGCTTGTAGTTGAAGCATGTTGCCACTATGACAAAGACGCTCTCTTTGAGTAAACTTTACGCAGGCTCCTCTGAGCTCTCTTTTTGATTAGGTCTTGACCTTGGCTGTCTGTCCCTACACAGCTAAATTTTAGTGAGAATCCTGGTAAATCAGTTTAGAGAGAATGCCCCACCCTAGGTAGTTGATCAAGTGCTTTATGCCCCATCTTTGATTAGCAAGAATCCCCCTACCCTTGTATACCTTCTTGGTAATTTCTCATCCACTGACCCCTCCACTCTGTTCCTTAGTCAGCTTTCATTGCTGTGTTTGTAGTTGAGCTCAATCTCTCTCTCTCCTAGTACAATAGTCCTGAATAAAGTATTTTTTAATATACTGTTTGTTACATTTATATATGGAATAATTTTTCCTTTAACACTACCACGTTGACCTTTACCGCTTATGATCATCTGACCTGGCATCACTCATTCTTCTTGGTGTCCATCTCCCCAGCTCATCTCCTGGGATGGGACTTCCTTAAAAGATTGCAAATAAGTATCTCTTTTGATGAAGAAAACTCTTTATATTTAGCAAATCATTTGACATCTTTGCCCTTCCTTTTCCTCCCCTGTAAAACAAGGTCAATAATTCCTGCTGGGATCCCTCCCAGTGCCTCTGGGAGAAGCAAATGGGCTAAGAATTATAAGTAATGTGTGCAAACTGTCAAGAATTGAACAAACCTATGTACTATCTTTGAGAAAACTAACAAGAACCACAGACTTATGTTATGCTCTGTTGAGGGTCTTCCCCAGGCTGTGCGGGGGCTTCCAGGAAGAATCTGGCAAAATAGGAACTAGGTGAACTGTGCCAGAACACCAAACTCCGCACGGCATGCTGGAAACCTCCTATACCCTCTTAATGTGCAAACTGTTGCAGTTCCCAAACCAAGAAAGATTTCACTGCCTCAGAAAGCGAGGTGTGATGGCACATTTCCCACACGGCTTCTGACTGCAGGCACCACGCAGGCTGCAGAGAGAGTGGGCGTGCGTGTGTGCCTGTGTGTGTGTGAGTGTGTGTTTGTACTTGGAGAGGGTGTCTGTGAAATCTAAAGGGCCATATCACACTCGCTGTGGCACTGAAAACCAGCAGCGCCAGTCTGGGGAGCCCCAGCCTGGATCGATGCGCTGGAAGTGGTAACACATAGCATTCTGGAATTAATGTGTCAATTTCTTGGGAGTGGGTTTGTGGGGAGGCTTGCTGACTTTCCAAGCTTTCAGCAACAGTAGCCAAGCATAAGCTTGTGGGCAGGAATCACCATTCACTTTAGCTCAGCCACAACACAACCATCTAGCCAGGGAGCATTTAATATTTAAGGCCATTATTGTTATAATTATTGTAGCAGTAGTAGTGGATTTTGGCAACTGATTTATCTTCCTCTGTAAAGTCTTTACAACTAAGACTGATTGAAAAACCCAAGATAAAAGAAAAAAGAGCCCAAGATAAAGAGACAAGGTGATTTGTCCCTCCTTCTTTCTTTCCCTTCCGTCTATCCACCTGTTCTCTCTTTTCCCTCCTGAAAAATTGCTTAATTTCAGATTCTTTCTTCAGGTTAAAGGCCCAAACTATATCTGAGTTCCAAACTGAGACAAGGCTGTGGAATATCAGCTAATCCAACTATTTTATTCCTTTGTAGTTGCTCAGTCGTATCCGACTCTTTGTGATCCCATGGACTGTAGCTGGCTAGGCTCCTCTGTCCATGGGATTCTCCAGGCAAGAATACTGAAGTGGGTAGATACTCCCTTCTCCAAGGGATCTTCCCAACCCAGGGATTGAACCCAGGTCTCCTGCATTGCAGGCAGATTCTTTACCATCTGAGTCACCAGGGAAGCCCTATTCCTAAGTATGTTCAAAAACTAGAAGAGTGGTCCTTAATGGGTCTGTGAGTCAAGACTTTGGATGGAAAGAGAAAGTGGCATACTGGTGCTGGCCACAGGCCTGAAAATGCCGGGAACAGGGCCCACAATTAGCCCCACAGGCGTCGGGGGAGGGGTGTGGCAAACAGTCCCCCCAGTTTTGTAACTGCTTTTGTGATCTCTTTGTATCAAAGCTGAGCACCCTGGGAAACACTAGTTACACATTTCCAGGCAGAGGCTGCTTAGGTGGCTTTAGAGATGCTAATTGTGTAATGGATTGACAGGCCACAGGACAATAAAGCTCAGAACTGTGAATGAACCAGACTTGCACTGAGGCTGGAGGGCCTCAGGGATGGAGTTGTAGGTTTCTATCCCCTTTTACATTCCTGGCTACAATTCAGATAGCTGCAGCGAGAACTCAGCAAATGAGAACTAATTTAGATTTCTAAAAACTAGGGGGTCTGTTGACAAGCTTTTAGAGGTGCCTAAAATGAAATCAACACTTCATTTTGGTGGATTTTTCTAGAGAGGGAATATATCACTTTCCTAAGGTAGCTCAGCTAGTAAAGAATCCACCTGCAATGCAGAAGACCTGGGTTCGATCCCTGGGTTGGGAAGATCCCCTGGAGGAGGACATGGCAACCCACTCCAGTATTCTTGCCTGGAGAATCCCCATGGACAGAAGAGCCTGTCAGGCTGTAGTCCATGGGGTCAGCAAGAGTCTGATATGACAGTGACTAAGCACAGCACAGCACACAAATTATCAAAGTCATTTGCGACTCCAAAATGTTTTCAAAACATCGGGCTTGGAACTTCCCTAGTGGTCCAGTGGTTAAGAATCTGCCTGCCAGTGTAGAGGACATGAGTTCCATCCCTGATCGAGGAAGATTCAACATGCCTCAGGGCAACTAAGCCACAACTACTGAGTCCATGTGCCTAGAGCATGTGCTCTGCAACAAGAGAAGCCAGCACAATGAGAAGCCCGGAGCATCGAGACTATTAATAGGGAGTAGCCCCCATTTGCCACATCTAGAGAAAGCCCCCCTCACAGCGATGAAGACCCAGCACAACCAAGAATAGACAGAAATCACACAGGGCTCTGAGTCTCCAGGAAGTAAGGTATCTCAGAGAGCAACAGGTCTGAGCTGCCAAATCCAGATGGGTGTGAAAACCCCCCAACCCGCCATTCAGTCTCCTCTCCTCACCCCATACCCTCAAGTCTAACTGCCGGATTCACCATCACCTTTTTAGTGCTTATAGCGTTTGACACCCTTGACTACTCCTCTCTGCAAACCCTCTCTCCACTATGTCAGTGACACTAAGCTTCTAGATTTCTTTTTGCTTCTCTGATTTTCTTGGTTCACCCTTTAAAGGTCGGTCTTCAGAGCTCAATCCTCTGTTCTCCTGTTCTCTTCTGTTTATCCTAGTCACATGCTCTGAGTGGCCTTGTCCCCAGTCTCATCCACTTGAAATTCCGTATCATGGCATCCACCACCTTCCTCCTACCCAATCCAGGCATGTTTTAGTATTAATACAATTAAAAATTCAGTGCCTTAGTCACACTACCTCCTTACACACTACATTTCAAGCGCTCCATAGTCACATGTGGCCAGTGGTTACCATATTGGTAGAATATAGAACATTGCCTTTATTGCAGAAAATTCTACAGATCTTGCTCTTATGTAATCTCTGAAACTCAGCCTTTGCCATCTCTTCCAGGGGATTGTTTCCAGTCTAGTTTAGACATCTCCTCACTGCATCCTTTATCTGCCTCCACTATCCTATGTGATGCACCTTGCTGACTTTTTTGTTTTTGTTGTCTTTATTTACTAATTATATTATATGTGAAATTTTATATTTCATTAATTTTTAAAATTTCTAGTTTAGTTTTTATTTTATATTGGAGTAGAGTTGATTTACAATGTTGTGTTAGTTTCACATGAACAGCAAAGTGATTCAATTCAACCTATACATATCAACATATCCATTCTTTTTCAGATTCGTTTCCCGTATAGGATATTAGAGAATATTGAGCAGAGTTTCCTGTGCTATACAGTAGGCCCTTATTGATTATCCATTTTATACATAGTAGTGTGTGTATGTTATTTCCCACTCACTGCCTTCTGTGAATGCTCAAACATACTGTGGGTTCCCTGAAGACAGGGACCATACTTACTTACTTGACTCAGTATCACCAGCACGCAGCATAGTGCCCGGCAGAAAGTAGGTGCTCAGTAAACATTTGCTGAATGAATGAAGCTGAGACGAGCAGAGCTGAGCAGCCTCACCCTGGCCCTCTGTGATCTCCATCTGTAGCAAGTTCACTGGTGGAATGTTGTTTACAGTTGACTTCCTGTGGCAAGAAGATATGATCTCAAAATTGGAGGGGGAAGGAAAGAATGCTCCATACGCCCCTGGCTGGTGCGATGCAGGTGGCCAAAGGTAACTGTTAGGCAGGTCTGTTTTTCTGTGCATAAGGTCTTGATCTGAGATACAGGCCTCAAGGCTTCCTTTGCTCCTCCTAGGCAGTTTATACACTTAGAGAGTCGTGGAAACTTAGGGTTGAAGAGACCTTAAAAGTAATGTAACTCAGACCTTCACCCAGTGAGTTAATTTCCTCTGCAGCAGAGGCTTCCGCTTACTCACATGCAGTGACAGGGAACCCCCTTCCTCCCGAGTCAGGCTATTTCATTTTCAGGCAGCTCTTTGGATGCAGAGTGTTTTTTTTTTTAATATTGAATTGCAGTCGGCCTCCTTATATCTGCAGCCCTGGCCCTGGCACAGCCTCTTGCACAAAAAATATTTGCCTCTCTCTTACAGTTAAAAGCAACCTGAGGGTGTAGACATTTGTCCCTCCTCCAAGGACCACTGGAATTTCTAGGTTGGATACCTCATGGGTGGTTAACTTTTATTAAACCAGTAATTTCACAGCTTCCTACATCCTTCCTGATTCACAGAGAAATGTAAGTCACCAAACTTTTCTTGTCACAGAAAGGCACTGTAGTATTTTCCCCTTAAATACTTCTTATGTATAAGAACAGTACCCAGGTTTTTCCTGAGATGCATGTTGGGGGAAGGAGCTGAGATGACAAATGAGTCATTCACTCTCGATAGGGATCCTGGGATGGAGAGTAGAGGTGGGATGGATAATCAATATTGCCCAAGTGGAGGCAAGTGTGTAAACCCCTCACAGTTGATATTGCATTATTTATAGAATATAATAGTGATCCATGATGCTCATATAATAATAATAACGGTAATAACTGATGTCTCCTAAGAGCCTCCCATGAGCCAGGCAGGATTCTGAGCACTTCATATGTCAATATATCATATTTTATGACAATCCTACCAAAGGCCCTATTATTATCCCCACTTTACAGATGAGAAAATTGAGGCACAGAGAGTCAGTATTCTTGCTCTTGATGGGTTGGTTTCCTTCTTCTCTCATCACGCATGCAACTTCCTAGGCTTGTTGGCCACACATGTATCACACTCAGGTCACACTGACCCACAGCTGACAATGCTGAAGTCATTCTCCCTGAAATTTCAGTCTCTGAAATCCTCACAGCATTTCTGAGGCTGGGTTTATTAGTTCCATCTAATGGTTGAGAATATTTAGGTTCAGAGGAGCCTTGTTCATCCAGAGCTCCTAAATAAGGAGAACTGAAATTCCAACAAAAATCTCCAAACTCCCAGCCTAGTGCTTTCCACCTTCACCACAACACCTCTCCAAAGGCAGACAGGATCCCATGTGTGCAAGTGGCCATTTCCAAAGTACTGTGCATCTGTATTTCCTACCCTTTCTGCGGTAGTAGGACAGGTCTCTTTGTCCTATTGTTTAAGTGTTAGGAATTGGTGAGGCCGGGCCTGGGACATCGGTGCTCTAGCTTTGTGCCCAGGAATTTCTAAAGACTCTTTGACCTCTGCCAGTAGCAGGAGAGTAGAACATGGCCCCAGGTATATCTGGAGCAGTCTCCGGCAGGGGCTTTCCTGGGATGGAAGGCACACCCAGGGCCAGTGCTGAGAGACTCTGAGCTCCTCTCTTTGAATGTCTCATCATCCCAGTTCTCCAGACCCGCTCCCTCTGAAGGCCAGGCATGCTAGGCTGCACTGACCTTCCATAAACCCTCCAGGAGGTCTCTACACAGAGGATTTCACATGGGCAGAGGGATGGCTCTGGAGTTGTAAAGAGGGCCTTGAGACCAGCCCCCGCACACAAGTTTCTTTTTCACCCCTGACTATCTGTGAACACAGACAAGGAATTTATTGCCCTGTGTTTAAATTTCTCAGAGCTGAGGCAAAGCTCATAACCTGCCTTTCTCATAAGGCTGTCAGGAGGTTCAAATGGGATAAAATATTCATTATTTATCATTTGCTCATTCATTCATTCAACGATATGTATAGTCAGTGAGGTGCCATGGACTCTCAGATGCTGAGGATACAAGCTTTGGTCTACAAGACCACAAAGTCCAATCTTTATGGAGACCCTATTTCAGCTTCCCTTCTGGAGGGGGCTACAGATGAAAGGCATATAAAAAAGGAAAATTGAGCAGGATATGGGGATACAATGTGACAGGGGTGTTATTTTATAAAGGGTGGTCCGAGGAGACTTCTGTGAGGCTATATCCAAGGGAGGAACTAAGTGAAATGAGTGAGCCAGCCATGTGACTAAGGTGAGAACCATTCCAGCTAGAGAAGAAAGCTTGCAAAAGCCCTGAAGTAGGACCATGCTTGGATTGCAGGACCCCAGAGGCCAACATGGCCTGCATGGAATGAAGGAAGGTGGGAATGGTGGGGGATGAGGTCAGAGAGACAAGCTGAGCCTGTTCCTATAGACTCATATAGCTCAGGAGATTATCTTAATGTAGGAATGCTCTGAAGCCCAGGCTACCCTTTGAACACTGGGTACCAACCACTCAGGCCAGCCCAGTCTAGAGCTCAGAAGACTATGGCCAAAGATAGATGAGGCCCTTGGGGCAATTTGAAATGTATATTGGATCCTGGATGCAGTCTCAACAACTATTCATACAGAGAATGGGGATATCAACCTGGAGAGTCAGGGGCATGGCCCAGGAATCTGGTGGGCATGGGTGACCCATGGCCTGGAAGCAGTCTGAAACCAGGTCCAGCTCCTATGGACCCAAGCCAGTCACTGCAGCAGGCCTGCTCTGGGAAACACAGAACCCATCTCCAGCAGGGCTGTGCTTGGGGTATAAGGATTCTGCCCCCCTTGGCTGCTATTGCAGAACCACAGAATAACTGGAAGATTCACTCCTTGGAATTTCAAGGCACAGTCTAACCCAGTCTGATGAAAGAAACCAGTGGAGTGTATATGTGGCCCCTGCTCAGGGTTACCCTACTCCTGGAATTTTGGCCTGAGCCCTCTGATTCTGACTCAGTGCCATTGGCCTCCCTGTGTGTGCTAGCTTTCCAGGCAGATTATTTGTACATGTTCCCTATGTTCCCTTCCTAGAAGGCTTAGCAGACCTAGGAATCATGTGCTGCATCCTATTCCGGAAGAACAGGGCCACACAGAAACTCCAGTTAGGCTCCTGAGTCCCAGGGCTGGCTACAGTGTCAACTCATTCTGGTGAAACGCTGCTGTGAAGGCTGAGATGGGCCTCAGGAATTAGGCTGATGAGCATTTTGGATTCCATGCAATACCTAGGGCTCCTGCTCCTGCTACAGACTTTTTGGGGATCTGCCAAACTCTTTTCCATAATGGCAGCATCATTTTACACTTCCACCACAGTCTGTGAGAGTTCCAGCTTCTCTATATCCTTGCGTGGCACTTTACAGTTTGTAGAACTTCTCAAGTGCAGTTTAAAAAAACAATAATAACTGAAGTATAATTCACATATCATAAAATTCATCCTTTTAAAGTATACAGTGGTTTTAGTATAGTCCCAAAGCTGTGCAACCATCATTTCTATCTAATTCTAGAATATTCTCATCACCCCCAAAAGAGACCCTGTACTCTTTAGCAGTCACCCCTCATTCTCCCTTTTCCTCAGCCCCTGGCATCCACTAATCTACTCTATGTCTCTATGGCTTTACCTATTCTGGGCATTTCATATTAATAGAAGCAGACAATATGTAGCCTTCTGAGTCTTGCTCACAGCATGTAACAGTACTTCCTTCTTATGACTAAATGATGTTCCATTGTATGGACATATCACGATTTGTTTAGCCATTCATCAATGATGAACATTTGGATTATTTATACTTTTGGGCTATTATGAATAATGCTGCTATAAATGGTTATACCCAAGTTTTTGTGTGGACATATGTTTCCAATTAGGCTTCCCTAGTAGCTCAGCCAACAAAGGTCTGTCTGCTCAAGGCTTTGGTTTTTCCAGTGGTCATGTATGGATATGAGAGTTGGACTGTGAGGAAGGCTGGGAGCCGAAGAATTGATGCTTTTGAATTGTGGTGTTGGAGAAGACTCTTGAGAGTCCCTTGGACTGCAAGGAGATCCAACCAGTCCATCCTAAAGGAGATCAGTCCTGGGTGTTCATTGGAAGGACTGATGCTGAAGCTGAAACTCAATACTTTGGCCACCTCATGCGAAGAGTTGACTCATTGGAAAAGACCCTGATGCTGGGAGGGATTGGGGGCAGGAGGAGAAGGGGATGACAGAGGATGAGATGGCTGGACGGCATCACCAACTCGATAGGCATGGGTTTGGGTAGACTCCGGGAGTTGGTGATGGACAGGGAGGCCTGGCATGCTGTGATTTATGGGGTCACAAATAGTCAGACATGACTGAGCAACTGAACTGAACTGAACTGAACTGAGTAGCTCAGCTGATAAAGAATCTGCCTGCAGTGCAGAAGACCACAGCTCAATTCCTGGGCCAGGAAGATCCCCTGGAGAAAGGATAAGCTACCCTTATTGGGTAGCTTCCTTGGTGGCTCAGATGGTAAAGAATCCACCAGCAATGCGGGAGACCTGGGTTTGATCCCTGGGTTAAGAAGATCCCCTAGAGGAGGGCTTGGCAACCCACTCCAGTATTCTTGCCTGGAGAATCCTCATCGACATAGGAGCCTGGAGGCTACAGTCCTTGGGGCCGCAAAGAGTCAGACATGACTGAGCGACTAAGCACAGCACAGCATGTTTCCAGTTTTCTTGGGTGCACTTGCAATGTCATATGGTAACTCTATGTTTAACTTTTTGGGGATCTGCCAAGCTCTTTTCCATAATGGCAGCATCATTTTTACACTTCCACCACAATCTTTGAGAGTTCCAATATAAGTATTTCTTTGCCAATACTTTTCATTGTCTTATCTTTTTTTTTTTTTCATTGTCTATCTTTTTGATTATAGCTATCATGGTAGGTGTAAGGTGGTATCTCACTGTGGTTTTGACTTGAATTTCATTAATGACTAATGATGTCGAGCATCTTTATATTTGCTTGTTGGTCATTTGTATATATTCTTTGGAAAAATGTCTTAAAATCCTCTGCTATTTTTAAATTAGATTTTTTTGTCTTTTTATTGTTGAATTTTTATATATGTTGGATACTAAGGAAACCACCTACCAAGCAGGAGCTGTGGGTTTATCCCTGGGTTGAGAAGATCCCCTGGAGGAGGAAATGGCAACCCATTCCAGTATTCTTGCCTGGGAAATCCCATAGAGAGGGGAGCCTGGTGGGCTACAGTCCATGGGGTCGCAACGAGTTGGACATAACCTAGCGACTAAACAGTAGCAACAACAGACCCTTATTTGGTATATGATTCATAAATATTTTCACTCATTCTGTGAGTTTCCTTTTTACATTCTTGATAACATCCTTAGAAAAAAACGTTTCTAATTTTTATCAACTCCAGTTAATCTAGTTTTTTCCTTTATTGCTTGTGCTTTTTGGTGTCTTATCTAAGAAACCGTTACCTCATGCAAGGTCATAAAGATTTACACCTATGCTTTCTTCCAAAAGTCTTATAGTGTTAGCTCTTATATTTATGTATGGTCTATTTTGAAGCAGTTTTTGTACATGGTGTGAAGTAGGGGTCCAAATTCATCCTTTTCCATATGGATATCCATTTGTTCCAGCATCAGTTGTTGAAAAGACTATTCTTTGCCCGTTATGTGTATGTGCTAAGTCATTTCAGTCCTGTTGGACTCTGAGACCCTGTGGACTGAAGCCCACCAGGCTCCTCTGTCCACGGGATTCTCCAGGCAAGAATACTGGAGTGGGTTGCTATTTCCTTCTCCAGGGGATCTTCCTGACCAAAGGATCGAATCTGCATCTCTTATGTCTCCTGCACTGGCAGGCGGGTTCTTTACCAAGAGCGCCACCTGGAAATGCATTGTCCTAATACCCTTGTTAAAACCTACTTGACTCGTGTGCATTTTTGAAGATGATGGTTCCTCACTTAATTGTGAGTTAAGTTTTGGGATCAAAATTATCCTATGACTTTGTATGCCCAGTGAATAGCACAGGCCCTGGAACAATGTAGATGCAGAGTGATGTTGACTTCAGTCAAATGGAGTAAGCCTACTAGGTAGGCACATTCCAACTCTGAGCCCTTCTGTATCTAGGAAGCTCATGAGATAGAGGTAACTTTCCTCTCTGATTCCAGCTCTCTAACTGGCCCTGTTGAGCATCAGCATTTTTCTAACCACATCTAACTTACCTTGTAGTTGTGATTCTGTGTCTGCCTCCTGGGGACTCAGCAAGCAGGCCAGCCTGAGCTCCTTCTGCAGACCTGAGGAAGGTACTCAGAAACTCTGATCCACATCCTTGGTAAGGATGCACAGTGCTGCAGGTTGATACGTACATCTCTCTGTTGGTTACTGGGGTAGCCTTTTATGTTCAACTGTGTATGTACACGGGTGCTTTCTAGCATTCCCAGACCCTGCCTGGACGACACAATGCAATGACATTAAAGATAGGCTTGCAAAGTGAAACATGCTGGCACACCCAGTCCCCAGAGCAAGTGTTTTCATTCTGCCATGACCCTTTCCACTTGCCACCCGCAGATATGTTTTTTGTTTTTTGTCTTTGCAGGTAGTGTGCAAATATGATTTTGCGCCCTGATTTTTTTACTTTGTTTTCATAATATCTCCCATGTCTCCACTTAGCCCTCATGTCACACATTTGTAAGACTTTATTGTGTTGATATGCCAGTCCTCTTTGCTGAACATTTTGTCTTTTCCTACTGACTCTTAAGAAACAGATTTTAAAATACAAAAATAAGTCACACCCCACCCCGCCCCACTCCAAAATTTCTACTGAGATAAACCCTTCAAGGCTTGACAGTCAGAGGCTGAATGGACCCCAAATGACTGGAGACTACATTGACTCAAAGAAGGCCATGTATTGAATGGACTTAGAGATTATCATACTAAGTCAAGTCAGACAAAGACAAATGCTGCCTATAGCACTTATACATGGAATCTAAAAAATTATACAAATGAACTTATTTATAAGACAGACTCACAGACATAGGGAACCGGCTTGTGGTTACCAAAGGGGAAAGGGTGGGGGAGGGATAAATTAGGAGTTTGTGAATAGCAGATACAAACTACTGTATATAAAATAGATAAATAATACTGTACTGCTGTAGAGCACATGGAACTATGTTGAAGATGTTGTAATAACCTATAATGGAAAAGAATCTGAAAAAGAACATATCTATGTGTATGTATGCAAATTAATCACTTTGCCATACACCAGAAACTGGCACACCAGTCACCTGAAACTTTGGTGTTTCCATGAAATTTGAAATGAAGCAGCTTGTTCATGTCACCCAAACTCCCATCTCCTAGTAGTGTGATCATGGAAATACCAAGGTTTCAGATGACTTTTCATATATGACCTTCCTTTTAGAATTTTTTTTTTTCTTGAAGGATAGTTAATTTACAATATCATACTAGTTTCCGGCGTGCAGCGGAGTAGTTCTGTTTAATTGTGGGAATCTGGGCTGTATGCGAAAAGAGGAAAACAGGAGACTAGTGGAAGACAAGAAAGAAAGTGAAAGTGAGAGTTGTTCAGTTTTCTCCGACTCTTTGCCACCCCGTGGACTAGACAGTCTATGGAATTCTCCAGGCCAGAATACTGGAGTGGGTAGCTGTTCCCTTCTCCAGGGGATCTTCTCAACCCAGGGATCGAACCCAGGTCTTCCACATTGCAGGCGGATTCTTTACCAGCTGAGCCACCAGTGAAGCCCAAGAATACTGAAGTGGGTAGCCTCTGCCTTCTCCAGGGGATTTTCCCAACCCAGGAATGGAACCAGGGTCTCCTGCATTGCAGGTGGATTCTTTACCAGCTGAGCTACCAGGGAAGCCCTGTTAGAGGAGGACAAGACAGGCAAGCAAGGAACCATTCCTGTGGTGAGGGGAACATGGCCAACAACTCTGCTTGGTATCACTGGATGATTGTTTGATGCTTTTTTAAAAATTATTTCTCATTTTTATTATATTTTTCATACTTTTATAAAAAATATGGAACGCTTCACGAATTTGCATGTCATCCTTGCACAGGGGCCATGCTAATCTTCTCTGTATCGTTCCAATTTTAGTATATGTGCTGCCGAAGTGAACACTTGTTTGATGCTTTGATGGAAGTGAATCTGGGAATATCTTATCTCCAGGCTCATCAACTGACCCTGTGTGCAGAGCACTGGACTGGGTCCTGGAAAAATCCTCCCAGAAGAAAGAATCTCCTGTTCCCAAAAGATTCTTCTGGAAGCCGAGGGGGTGGGAACACACACAGAAAGACGCAGTTATGCACGACGACGTTCCCTTGACTTTCTTTATCTGATGCCCCACACGTCCAGCTAAACTCTCTCAGAACTGGGTCTGCAGGGTGCATTGTGCGCGGGCAATTAGACAAGAATGCTCCGATCTGACAGTTCCACTGTGAAAGTTTTCAAATAGTGTTTGGAATGTTTACATAATTGTTCAAAAGAGGCTTTTTCAATGTACCTGTTTACACTCTTTACTTTTGGAAATTCTTTCAGCAATCAGCCTTGGAGGGCTCTTAGCCTGTACTTGCCACCCCTGATTGCCCAGGGAGGAATGAAAGGCCTGTCAGTGAATCGCTGGGAAAACATTCCCAAACAAATGCCCTCTAATGAGGGGGTGCTGAGAGCAGAGGGGGAGAGCTGGGGGCTGGGGAGCGGGTGAGGTCGTGGTTTTGTTGTGAGCGGTTTGGTCGAAGGGAAACGCCAGACACCGTGCCTTTGTGTGCAAATTTCCCACCCGGGCCAAGCGACTTTCCCCAATTTAATTAAGTGGCCTTAGAGTCCCCGGAGTTGGCCTAACAAGCTACTCTTTATGAATGAAAGATTTGTCCCCAGCAGTGGGGGCCCGGCTGGAAACAAAGTGGACAGCAGTTATGGCTGGCTCCGGCCGAGGTAACTGCTCACACGGCCGCCGGTCCCGGGAACGGCTAGGGAAGGCAGCGTGGGCGTGGGGGCTGGCGCGGTTCTTCTGGGACTCATCTCACCTAGCTCACAGCAAATATGCCATCCATATGCCCAGGATCACAACCGAATCAGTTCCATCAGGCATTTAAATTGCTAATATTTTGCTGGGGAGCGATGTCAACCCTGCCAAGGATCAGCTTTGTAGGATCCATGCAGACAAACCTGTGGGGTTCAGAAGGAGCTCGAATGAGAAACACGGGAAGCTGGCTGTTAACAGACAGGAGAAGTGAGGATCCTTAGGAGAGAGCCATGGAGAGAAACTGAGGCAGAAACACACCCAGGATATGGCATTGGGGCTGGTGGGCTGATTCTGGTCCCGATGCATTATTTCTGATGAGGGGCCAGTTGGAGTTTCCATAAAGGCTGCTCTGAGGTGGACTCATCTCCTTCACCTTAGAACAAGTCAGGTTTTCTAGAATGGAAAAAAAAATTTGAGTGAAGGCTGATTGGAAGAAAGGAGGGTCATCTGTGAAATGTTCTCTTCGAGGTGGATGTTGAGTGTCCTTGCCTTTGGATGTGGTCGAGGCAGTCAGTTTTGGATCTGGGGTCTTTGGCAGCCACTTTCCAGTGGAGAGTTCACTGAGTGTTTTTCTCTGACTGTATTTTTAGAAAAAATTATGATGACAGTTGTTAGGTCTCAGGCAGGCAGGCAGCACATTCCATTACAAAGTTAGCATGAAATCAATATGTAAATAACCCTTTCTAACTGGCAGCTATTTTTGAAGGCAGAACGCACCTGATGTTGCAGGTTTGTTCCAGTTCACTCTAAATACCTCTCTGTCCTCTGGGTCTGTGAATGTGCTCACATTTCAGAAGATCCTTTCCTCCTTTTCAATGGATCATTGCATCAGCCCGGAGACTGCTAATGCCACCCTGAGCCTCGTCCCCAAACCTCCTCCATCATTTAAAAATCAGATTGACAGGACCTGCTGCAGGCTGGGAGTATTAGCTTCCCATCGGCATGGTCATTTTTCAAAAGCATGGATTGCTCCAGGAACGGAAGGAGTGGCAGAAACCTTGGCCATCCATGGAAGGAGAGAGAGAAAACCCGAGAGGCTGAGATCAGAGTTGAATCAGAAATGCAGACAGTCACTGCCAAAATGCATAGAAGTCATTGCCAGGACATAAAAGGTCAGAGAATTCCAGCCCCGGGAGGAACCAGGTTAGAATTGCTGCAGCTCAATGGGAAGAAACAGGTCTTAAGGTACTCTGGAGTGAGCAGGATCTGAGACCAAAGGTCTTTGAATAGTCCCTCCTCAGTAGCGACCATTTTTACAGTTGTTTGATTTTTAACTAGCTATGCTCTGTGCGTTTGTATTAAAAACAGAAATGCTTCTAGAATGCTCTGTGCCAGGCTTGGATAGTGACAGAAAGCCCAATGTGATGCATGAGTTGTGTGTGTGTGTGTCTATTTTCTGAATTCGAAAGGGCAGTGATGCTCAAGCTGGGGCCTGATAATATCAGTGGTTGATACCCTTTATTGAGCATCTACTCTATGTCACTTAGTGTTTAAATTTTTATGTGCTTGAATAGTTCTAGAGTATTTTCTTATAACTGAGCTGAATCTGCCTTTCACAAACTTATACTCTACGGCTTCCTCTTCCATAGAACAGTCCTCAGAACATGTAGCATCTTCTGAGACGTCTCTGCTCCAGGTTAAATACTTCCTGTTTTTTGATTAGCAGAGTCCCCTCCCTAAGTGGACTCCATCAGACCCATTTGTTGCTTCCATATTCCTGCCATTTGGTGAATCTCTAAAAGGAATCAAGGTCAGCTATTCCATTTGAGTCTAAATACAAAAAGAATATTTCCTGGCTGGAAAATTCGCATTTGGGCTTGTTGTTCAGTTGCTCAGTCGTGTCTGACTCTTTGCAGCCCCATGGACTGCAGCACACCAGGCCTTCCTGTCCCTCACCATCTCCCAGAGTTTGCCCAAGTTTATGTTTGTTGCATCAGTGATGCCGTCCAGCCATCTCATCCTCTGACGCCCTCTTCTCCTCCTGCCTTCAGTCTTTCCCAGCACCAGGGACTTTTCCAATGAGTTGTCTGTTCACATCAGATGACCAAAATACTGGAGCTTCAGCTTCAGCGTCAGTCCTTCCAGTGAATATTCAGGGTTGATCTCCCTTAAGATTGACTGATTTGATCTCCTTGCTGTTCAAGGACTTTCAACAGTTTTCTTCAGCACCACAGTTCGAAGCAATTTGGGGTAAGCTTCAATTTTCCTAGTGTACAGAGCTCTGCCTTCTATTGAATAATGGTGGTCAGGTGAGCTAGAATTTGACCTATTCTCTCTGGGCTCAGAAGGTAGAGGTAGGGCCATTGAGGATGCAGAGATATTACCAGAAAATTATATTTCAGCTCTGCTTAAAGGAGAATTTTCTAGTGAAAAAAAAATGCACACAACAATGGGGTGAGGTGCTTTGAGAGGCGGGGAGTATCCTACAACCTAGGGGTTCTCAGCAGACATGGGAATGGTACACTTGTCCACTGACTACAGGGTTCCATAAATGGCTTCTAAGGCACCTTCCAACTCTGGGATTCTGGGCACTCATTCACTCTCACATTTACTTAGGACATAATGGAAGCAAGGTGCCATTCTAGGCAAGGAGGGGATTCACACTTGTTATGAATAGTGGAAAAACAACTATTTTTTTCAATTGTGGCAAAATACACATAAGATGTACCATTTTAACCATTTAAAGCATGCAGTTCAGTGGCATTAAAACCTTTCACATTGTTGTGCAACCATCACCACCACATCATTCACTGAGCTACTTGCAGCCTGCAAAACTGAAACTCCTCTATCCATTTAACCCTTGTTTACCCTTCCCCCAGCTCCCTGGCAACCTCCATTCTACTTCCTGTCTCTATAAATCTAACAATGCTATGGACCTCATATAAGCAGAACTATACAGTATTTGTACTTTTGTGATTGGATATTTCACTTAGCATAATAGTCACGTATGTATGTGAGAGTTGGACCATAAAGGAAGCTCAGCACCAGAGAATTGATGCTTTTTAACTGTGGTGTTGGAGAGTCCCTTGGACTATAAGGAGATCAAACCAGTCAATCCTAAAGGAAGTCAGTCCTGAATATTCATTAGAAGGACTGATGCTGAAACTGAAGCTCTAATACTTTGGCCACCTGATGCGAAGAACTGACTCATTAGAAAAGACCCTGATCTGGGAAAGATTGAAGGTAGGAGAAGGGGACAACAGAGGATGAGATGGTTGGATGGCATCACCAACTTGATGGATGTGAGTTTGAGCAAGCTCCAGAGGTTGGTGATGGAGATGGACAGGGAAGCCTGGCGTGCTGCGGTCCATGGGGTTGCAAAGATTCGGACACAACTGAGCGACTGAGCTGAACTGAATGGTCAACCATGTTGTAGCATGTGTCAGATTTTTCTTTGCTCTTCATGACTGAAAATTATCCCAGTGTATGTATATCCATATTTTGTTTATCCATTCATCCATCAATGGACACTTGGGTTGTTTCTACCTTTCAGCTCTTGTGAATAATGCTGCTGTGAACATGGGTGTGCAAATATATGTTTGAGTCCCTGCTTTTAATTCTTTTGGGTATGTACCTAAAAGTGCAATAGTGAGATCAAATGCTAATTCTATGTTTAGTTTTCTGAGGAACTGCTATACTGTTTTCCATGGTGGTTACACCATTTTACATTCTCACCAATAGTGTACTAACATTCTAATTTCTCTACTTCTTTTTCCATGTTCACTGTTTCCTGTTTTATTGCTATTGTGCTTTTTCAGAGTAGCCGTCCTAATGGGTGTATGGTGGTGTCTCATTGTGGTTTTGATTTGCGTTTCCCCAATGATTTAGTGATGTTGAACATCCTTTAATATACTTATTGACCATCTGTATATCTTCTTTGGAGAAATGTGTATCCAAGTATCTTGCTCATTTAGAAATCAAACTGTTAAAAATATAAACAAATAAAAATAAAATTGTTTATTTTGTTACTGTTAAGGAGTTCTTTATATATTATGAATATTAACTCCTTATCAGATATATGATTTACAAATATTTTCTCCTATTCCAAGGGTTGCCTTTTTTTCTGTTGGTTGTATCCTTTCTGCCCAGAAGTTTTTAATTTTGATGGAGTTCAATTTATTTTTGTTGTTGCCAGTGTCTTTGTTGTCACAGCCAAGAAATCATTGCCAAATCCAATACCATGAAGCTTTCTCCTATATTTTCTTCTAAGAGTTTTACAGTTTTCGTTTTTATGTTTAGGTCTTTGATTCATTTTAAGAAATTTCTGTGTGAAATTGTGTAGGGTAAGGATCCAACTTTATTCTTTTGCATATAGATATCCAATTTTCCCAACATTATTTGTCAAAGAAACTGTCCTTTCCCAATTGATGCCATTTTGGTATCCCAGCTGTGAATCATTTTACCATATGTATGAGGATTTATTTCAGGACTTTCTGGGCTTTCTAGTTTATTCATTGGTCTCTGTATATCTATCTTCATGCCAATACCACACTGTTTTAATTACTACAGCTTTGTAGTCAATTTAGAAGTCAAGAAGAGTGATATTCCAATTTTTTTTCTTCTTTTTCAAGATTATTGTGGCTTTTTGTGGTCCTTTGAGATTCCATATGAATTTTAGGATAAAGGAACTAATGTTTATTGAATATGTATTTTCTCCTAAGCATTGTTGGTAATGAAAAGATGAGGTAGGGAAAAAGCAAGCCTTGCCCCTCTAAAATAACACAACTTTATAAGAAAAGGTAAAATAAAGGTGAAGCAGAAGTGGCTAGGTGCTTTAAAAATGTATGTATTATGAAAGAGTAGAGAAGGGAGGAAAAACTGAAGGTGAATGCTCTATAATATTTGTAGAAAGAAAAGTTATAGTGAAGTCTTTGATTTATTCTTTGTTAAAGTCACCATAATGCTTTTGCTGAATATGAAGACGTGGACCATGCTAAGATAGCCAAGCCTTGTCCCTTGGTTCCTCCTCTCTCCTCTTGCATTAACCTAATGGCTCATAGCTGTCCCTGATGACATTTAATTCATTCAAAAAATTATTTATCATATACTATGTGCTAGGCATTGGGAACAGTGATCAAGAACAGGTTTAGCCCCAGGGAGCTTACATCTGGAGGGACAGACGGACATCAGATACTTATATAAGTATACATAGCTACAACCTGATCAATGCAATGAAAGGGAAGTTGAGAAAATGATGAGAATATACACTTGGGAGACTGAACTGGTTGGAGCAGGAAGTATCAAAGAAGGCTTTCCCAAGAGTGACATTTGCTCTGAGATGCGATAGATGAATAGGAGTTAGCCCTGTGCAGGAGGCTTTCCAGGCAGAGGGGACCATCATGTGCTGAAACCTCATAACAGATGAATAAAATCTACTCTTAATATTAAAAAGAATAAATAGCCAAGCAAGTATAGTCCTACAAATGGATTCTCTAGTTTCAGAAGTTACCCAGAAGCCAGGAAAATTGAGGAATTCACTAACTGAAGCACTCAAATGTTGTTGTATATGTGATTTAAACAGGAACATGCTGTTATTGCTGCCATTTGGATGAATGCCACCAAAAAGTGTAGTTAAAACCATCCGTGGCTCCACAGCCTACTTGGCATGATGTGGGTCCATGAACTTACTGCCAGGAAGATACTGGAGTGATGAATGGTGTTCAGTGTACAGGATCAGTCTTCCTCAATGGCAACAGAGCTGGTTGCCCCCTGGGCACTTCCAGCAATATCTGTACGATAGATTGTCTCAAGCAGCAATCATCTAAAACACTGGATACACCATGAGGGACTTAAATATCCAAGGCTGCTTTATCTGTATTAGCATAATAGAAACAACTACTCAAAAATAGAGTAATGGCTAAGCTTATTGTGGTAATTGACTCAATGGAATATTAGACAGCAATTAAAAATGATAATTTCAATGAAAATATAAAACTTGGGAAAATGCAGCATAATAGCAAATGGAAAAAAAAAAACATGCAAAATGGTATGTACACCAGGACTACAATGGTGTGAAAATATGTGTACATTTGGTTGAGGGCTGGAAAAGTAGGTATGAAAATTGGGAACAGTTGCTATGTAGGTAGAAAAATGATCAGTAATATTTTCTTTTCATGTATTTAATTTTTAGATTTATTTTTATTTCTTTAGAAATTGTGGACTTTTTCAAAACAAGAATTTTCTTGGAGACAGAAAAAAAGACAATGTCTTCATTTTTGCTTGTTTATTTTTTACTTTTTGACTACACTGCATAGCATGCGGGAATTTAGTTTCCTGACCAGGATCAAACCCACAACCCCTGCATTGGAAGGGCAGAGTATTTTTTTTTCAGAAATTATTTATTCATTTCTTTTATCTTTTGGCTGTGGTGGGTCTTCATTGCTGCATATGGACTTTCTCTAGTTGTGGTGACTGGGGGCTATTCTTCGTTGTAATGTGCAGGCTTATTGCAATGGCCTCTCTTGTTGCAGAGCACAGTCCAGGTGCACAGGCTTCAGTAGATGCAGCACATGGGTTCAGCAGTTGTGACTCACAGGCTCTAGAGAGCTGCCTCAGTGATTGGGGTCGGGCTTAGTTACCCAACAGCATGTGGGATCTTCCTGGAGCAGGGATCAAACTCACATCCCCTGCATTGGCAGGCAGATTTTGAACCACTAGACCACCAGGCAAGTCCCTCTTTACACATTTTTAAGTTCACTGATGTGAAATACATTCACCTTGTTGTCACTGCTGTGCAATGGATGTCCAGAACTTTTTCATCTCGCAAAACTGAAACTCTGTGCTCACTAAACAATAGCTCTCCATTTGCCCATTCCCTCAGCTCCTGGCAACTACCACTTTGTTTTCTGTTTCCATGAATTTGGCAGCTTTAGATATCTCATATATGTGTGCATGTATGCTAAGTTACTTCAGTCATGTCCTACTCTTTGGGACCCTATGGACTGTAGCCCACCAGGCTCCTCTGTCCATGGGATTCTCCAGGCAAGAATACTGGAGTGGGTTGCCATGCCCTCCTCCAGCAGATCTTCCAACCAAAAGACTGAACCCAAGTCTCTTATGTCTCTTGCATTGGCAGGTGGGCTCTTTACCACTAGCGCCATCTGAGAAGCCCTTGGATATCTCATATAAGTGGAATTATACAGTATACTTGTGACTGGCTTATTTCGCTTAGCCTGAAACTCCTCAAACTTCATCCATATTGTCACATGTGTCAGAATTCTCTTTCTTTTTAAAGCTGAATACTATTCCATTGTATGTATCTACCACATTTTGTTTATCCATTCATCCACTGATGGATATTTGGGTGCTCCCCCCTCTTGGCCACTGTGACTAGTGTTGCTACAGACATAGATGTGCAACTATCTCTTCGATATAAAGTTATATTGTAATGGCCCCGTGATTTGGATCCTCTTTGGGAAATCACATTCCTCCATAGGCCTGATGCTCACTCTTCTATGTCTGGAAGTCTACCTTCTCTAAGAATTTTCTTTAATTAATCCTTGGCCTTCAAGAATTGGGAGGCTTGTTCCAGTTGGTGTGAGCTGAACTTCAAAGTCAGAAAGATGTCTCTTACGTAGTGATTGCTCATCACTTATCTCTTACCGGGTGCTTTCACCTATTTATAATGTCATTCTTTAAGTAAGAAGTATCTCTCAATGCTAGCACCAACATCTGAAGAAGATGCTGGTTTCCCAGAATAAAATTATGGCCTCAAAACAGCTTTATGTTTCTCAAGTGCGATTCGGGTTTGTGACTAATCCATCCTATACTCATCATATGCTCAGAGATGATTCCACCACTTAATAACTGGGTTTTCAGTGTGTGATAATTCAGCTGGTGCAAGAGTGATATTTATTTTTATACTGTTTATGAATTAAAAGGCTGCCAAATAAAATAGTTCTATAAACAAAATTACACAGTGGGGAGAGGATATTTCAACTGCTTAAGGGGACAAAACATATCCAAGGATATCGGCACTATAATTTGCATATAATTGATGTTCTAATTATAGATAAGTTTGTCTACTCATTAAAGTAACATTGTTAGAACTTCTACTTAGAAATATTCGTTAACAAAGTATAGACTTGAAATTAACAAAATTATATTTCTTTTCCTTTGCAATTTAAATATGAAAAATTTCCAATTTTTGCTAAAACTATTATGGAATGAGTTACTGTCGAGTAGTTTATATTTACCAGTAAGAAATGTTGGTAAATATTTGTCCAACATACATTAATTATGTGTCCAACAAACATTTTATTGAGCTCCTACCATGTACCGAGCATCGTGCAAGGCACCAAATAGAATATAACAATGAACTGGGCAAGTAAGATCCCTACTCTCCTAGAGCTTACCTCAGTGGATGAGAGAAAGATAATTATAGATAAATAACAGCTTAATAAATAATTTCAGATTGTAAGAAGTGTTTTAGAGGCAATAAAATAGGGTCACGTGACAATATGAGTAGGGGCCTTGCTCCTTTAGATTAATGGGTCAGGGGAGGTCTGTTTGAGGAGTTGACATTTGAGCTGATACTGGAAATTAGAGAAGGAACCAATGTTGTGAAAAACTAGAGACGGAATATTCTAAGACAAATGCTCTATGATTGCCTAAGGAAGAGCAAGGCAGACTACAAAAGCAGCAATTCCAGCTAATCATCAGTACAATAAGTAGGAGCAGTGCCCTGGGTTTGTGGGCAAGCTAAAAAACAAAAACAAAACCAAACTCATTTCCTAGATATTCATTTGCAAATTAACTCCCCCCTCCCACCCCGTAACACAAGCCCTAGGGTAAGGGACTTGGAGAGTGCTTAGAGGATCTGGATTCTTCTCATGGAACTTTCATCACATGTTGAGGAGGAAACAGAATTTGAGGTGGAAAGGAAGGGGTGTAGAAGTGAGAAAATCCTGGGTTTTATCTATCTGCCCGGCTTCACTCAGTTTTTCAAAAAAACACACTGAATTCATAAAGAGATTAATCCAGGAGGATTGCCTTACAAAAGGGTTCCCTAAAGAGTTTCTTCAGATTGAAAGGTCTCCCTAGTGCCTTCACTATTGTGAATCATTAAGTGGGAAAGACACGGTTCGTATTAGGACTTCGGGAGCCAATGGGAGCTGAGCTCTCATCCCAGGTCAAGCTCAGTGCTCTGCTTTCATGGTCCGTGTGGAATATGGGTCATCCAGTTGAATTCCTACTTTGTCTGAGCTATTTCCGAACTCCTGCTACTACTGTTGGCCTCCTCATTTGGCCTCTGCATCTTGTAGAAGATGCCAAGGCACTTGACATTTAAAATTTATCAGCAAAGTTAAAAAAAAATCTACCATGAATTAAATGGGATTTTTAATCCCCTCAACTGTTGCCATCAGTATAATCACTAACAGAATGAAATCAGCATCAGTGGAGGAAAATATTAATCATGCATTTGCATCTATTAAGTATAATGCAAGAATGAGTAAGTTGGATGCTCAGGAGTGGTATTCTAGTATTTGTGAGGCAGGCAGCTGTGGGTCACTGCAAGAATAGGGTGATATTTGGGGACATCCGCTCCCTTCCCACCAGTTTTTGTTCCCCCAGAACCCATAGAGGCCCAGCCTGCTCAAGGGTGACTTGGTTTATATCATATAGGGACTTGTGGGGAGAATTCAGGACTTGGAGTCTCTCTTTTAAAAAGGAAGGGGTACAGAGTAGACCTCACTGGGCTGGGAATTCATCTCTGAAGCTTTGAAATAAATCCAACTTGGAGTATTGAGTCAGATAACAACTGCAGGCCAGGAGTGAGGGTGACAGAAGCTCTTTGGAGATACTGTCTTCAGCGAGGAACTGGCACTAATGGTTAAGAGCTTGAACTTTACAACAAAATATACCTCTTTTTTTACTAGCTGTGTGACTGGGAAATGTGAGAATCAATGAATGCTCCTTCAGTTTCCTCCTCATCACCTCACCTCACCTCTGGTTTCAACCTCTAAAGCCTGAAAACCTTTCTCTTCACATCTCTTATCTGCATTCCAGACTCAAATGTGTTCTATACAGGATCCACAAGCACCTCAAACTCAAGTCCACACCTGAACGATAAATTCCCCCCGACCCCAGTCCAGTCCTCCTCTAGCCTCTCGTGGATAAAGGGCACCACTTTTCCCACAGCTACTGAAACCCTGGGGAGCATCTTCATCTCCTTCAACCTTACCTTCACCATTCAAATCAGGTTAGGTTGTCCTCTGTCAATCTTACCCAATAAGTAGCTCACGAGTCCATTTATTCCTCTTCCCAAATACTTCCAAGCCTAGATCTCCAGACTTATCTTCTCAAATTCAACCCACCCCAGAGTCCACAGAGAGAACTACTGAAATCATCTATTTGATCATTTCTATTCTGCCTACAGCCTTTTGTTGGCTTACAGAGTAGAATCTAGTCTTCTTGGCTTGGGTACAAGACCCTTCCTGGCTTGTTCTTTGTTATCCCTCCAGCCTCATCTCTTGAAGACTCCTATTCCTCACTTTGAGTTCCTTTAGGGAAATAAAGGCATGAGTCTAACCCTGAGTGTTTTGTAAAATAGAGTTTAAAAGGTTGGACTTTTCCAACTAGATATTTTTTTAATTACAAAAGTACAGTAACCAGGTTTTTCCAGTGGTCATATGTGGATGTGAGAGTTGGACTATAAAGAAAGCTGAGTGCCAAAGAATTGATGCTTTTGAACTGTGGTGTTGGAGAAGACTCTTGAGAGTCCCTTGGACTGCAGGGAGATCCAACCAGTCCATCCTAAAGGAGATCAGTCCTGGGTGTTCACTGGAAGGACTGATACTGAAGCTGAAACTCCAATACTTTGGCCACCTGATGTGAAGAGCTGACTCAGTTGAAAAGACCTTGATGCTGGGAAAGGTTGAGGGCAGGAGGAGAAGGGGATGATGGAGAATGAGATGGTGATGGACAGGGAGGCCTGGCGTGCTGCAGTCCATGGGGTCACAAAGAGTTGGACACAACTGAGCAACTGAATGGAACTGAGGTGATCAATAACCAGGAACTTGTAGAACAAAGTAGCGCATCTGACTCCAAAAGTACAATAACCTATTAATTTACTTATTCACCATATCAATGAGTATTTGAGGACCTACTGTGTGCTAGGCAACTCTAACATTGCAAATACAGTAATAGTATAAAAGAACATCCCTTTCCTCTTGGAGTTGTAATACTGTTGCAGGATCCCATAAACAGATCAATGGAACTGAGTGGAAAATCCAACTATGGACTTAAATATATGAAATATATGTGGTATTGGGACTTCCCTGGTGGTCCAGTGGCTAAGACTCTGTGCTCTCAATACAAAGGGCCCGGGTTCAATCCCTGGCTGAGGAACTAGATCCCACATGCTCCGACTAAGACCTGGTGAAGCCAAATAGAAATAAAAAAAATTTTTTAAAGGCCAAATGTCCCTTGTAAAAGTAACTATGAAAAAAATGTATAAAAAAAAAGAAAAGGAAAATATGTGGTATTATAAATGTGACATTCAAAACTCGTGGAGAAGCACAGATGATTCAGTATATGATATTAGGATAACTTGCTTGCTTTTTGGGAAACAAATTAAGTTGTATTGTGCACTGCCTCACACCTTATATCAACACTTTTCTAAATAAATTAAAGATCTAAATGTTGGGGAAAGGTGTTTGTCTTTAACCCCATAAATTATAGTCAACCTCAGTTTCTGTTTTTGTCCTCTTTCCACGCCACTGGTCACAAACTCAGATGCTGACAAGGACCAGGCAAGTCATTCAGATAAATGAAGTGGTCCTGCAGGAACTGGGTAAACTGAAAAGCATTTGCACCAAGGTGAATACCTAATAAGTACAATTGCAATCATATTCATAATAGCAGCAGCTAACATCTGTAGATCCAGGCTCTTTTCTAATTGCTTTACATGAATTTACTAACTGAATCCTTACAACAAATCTACATGATATGTACTGCTATTATAGATAGATAAATTGAGGCACAGAGGAGTAAGCAACTTGCTCAAAATCACATGGTTGGTAAATGTGTGGATTTGGAATCCAGGTAGTCTGGTTCCAGAACCTAAGCTCTTAACTCCTATATTCTAATCAGTTATTGTTCAGTAACTCAGTCGTGTCCAAACTTTTGCGACCCCATGGACTACAGCATGCCAGGCTTCCCTGTCCTTCACTATGTCCTGGAGTTTGCTCGAACTCTTGTCCATTGAGTTGATGATGGCATCCAACTATCTCCTCCTCTGTTGCCCCCTTCTCTTCCTGCTCCCAATCTTTCCCAGCATCAGGGTCTTTTCCAATGAGTCAGTTCTTCCCATCAGGTGGCTCAAGTATTTGAACTTCAGCTTCAGCACCAGTCCTTCCAATGAAC